>NW_008343660.1:601574-606239 GCF_000622305.1 Nannospalax galili | reverse complement strand
CTGCTATGTATAATTTGTCAGTAAGTTGTTGGACTAATTTGGTTCCCTCTGATTTTCAAAACTAGCTAGGCATTATTTATCTCTCGCATTGTCTAATCCCTCCATCATGGTTTCCCCAGTTAAGTTACCTCCATTTTCCTCCTTTCTCCCTTAATAATACCCTTCTCCTATGGTCCTACCTCTTTCCCTTTATCCCCTAGGTTCCTTGTATACCCTTCCCTCCCCCCTCCCTTAAACTAACCCAATTTTTATCCATATCTCCTTTATTAATGCCTGTTTCCTACTGTTCTTCTCTTTCAGGATCTTTCTTTTCCTTTACCTCCCTGGTTCCTTTCCATTATCCTGGTTCCTGTAGTTATGTCTGGATACACACTCACTTTTGGTTCTAGGGTTTGGTTCTAAGATCCACATATGAGGGAGACCATACATCGATTTTTTTTCTGAGTCTGTGTTACTTCACTTAGTATAACAGTTTCTAGTTCCATCCATTTACCCTCAAATTTCATGATTTCATCTTTCTTTACTGCTGAGTAAAACTCCATCGTATAAATGAACCACATTTTCATTGATGCCTGACATTTTTAAAAGCAAGGGATATTATCACTACGCTATTGAATAGAACTCAATTATCAGTAGTGCCTGACAGATCAATGCTGCATACATGCTAGTC
Source organism: Nannospalax galili (assembly GCF_000622305.1). Lineage (NCBI taxonomy): Eukaryota > Metazoa > Chordata > Mammalia > Rodentia > Spalacidae > Nannospalax > Nannospalax galili. Next base: position 605,569 of record NW_008343660.1, on the reverse strand, counting down.
CTGTTACTGCTATGCTATTTTGAATGAAATCGAAATTTTAAATGCTCACCACTTAGAAAGCTTAAATGTTATTTCTCGTTGATGATTTTGTTCCTAACCAGAAAGTGCTGCTCAGATGTAAGACTTCAAATCTTGGTCTCCAATACTGTAGTGCCCACCTACAGGGAGACAACCAGCTATTGTTCTAAAATGGTGGATAAATCTATTTTCTCCCCCGACTTAGAAGCTGTTGAGAGGGAACTGACACTGATTCTAACCACTCCAACAGCTATCAAAATACCTGAAAGCAAATCCTGAATCCATCACTCTAGAGCCCAGCCTTGGAAGACAAAAGAAAAATGAGGAAGAACCCAATAGAGGGATGCTTTTGGAAGCCTTTGTCAAGAAATTCCAATGGACTCTAATATGAACAATTGAAAATTGCCCTGTTCTGACTTTTTTCTAATTCCCGTCTAGAACTCGTAATGCTAATTACTCTTGCCTTTACGTCTCCCTCACGTCTCCTATTCACCAACCAAGGACTTTCTTTTCCCCTTAGAGATAAGAGTTATGCAATTTGAGAGTCTTTTAGATAGACCCACTGAAGGGGACTCCAGTTGCCTCACCCTGTGTTCAGCATGGAAGAAGTCAGAGCAGTCTGCATCCCTATTCCCTATTGGCAAGTTGGGTAACCCCTTCAGAGGATGGTGTGATAAGAATAGGAAGTAGTAATTGGATAGGCAGTTAGTGTAAAAGGACCCCAAAGAAAAGTAGGCAATTTCTTGGCTAAAAGTCAAAATGTCCTTGGGCCTGTTAGCAACATACTCTGTTCGAAAGGCCGAAAACTGTCAAAAGTATTTGGGAGCTTGTATCTAATCCTTAAATGATTTTAGGGATACCTCTTCAGAGGGGTAATGTTAGAGCAGCAAAAAGCCCCATAAAAATAAATAAATGAAGGAAGGGAAAAAAAAGAAAAAGAAAAAAGTGATGGGGAGCTATGGGAGGTGTTGGAAGGGAGGGAGTGGGCATAGATTTGATCAAAATACCTTATATGCGTGTATGAAATTCTCAACAAAGTTTTTGTAAAAGTTAAAAAAAAGTGTAAGGTTGCAAAGTGGATAATCAATAGCTACTAAATAATGTCAAAAGGAGTGTAGGAATGTCTGCTTCTACACAGTAAAATGACTACAGATAATAATAATGTACAGATTTTTTTTTAAATACAGGATTTTGTACATTTTTCACTAAAAAGAAATAATGAAAGTTTGAGATGACAGACATATTTAAGTGTCACATAATGTATACATGTATTAAACATCCACAGTATCCCATGAATATACTTTTTATGTTTTATGTGTTTAGAATAAATTTAATATCTAAACAATTAAAGGGCAAAAAAAGAAAGCTTAATTGTGGCATTGCTTTGTAATGATATCATAAAACTCATTTATGAATCTTAATCATCCTCTTCTGTCATACATGATGTCATACTTTATGTTATATTCACAGGTACCCAAAAGGATGACATCCAAGATGAAGACATGCATTCATTTCCTCCACAGACAGCAGAGCGCCTTCTTTGAACAAGGCATTGTTGGAGGTGCTGGAGCCTCAGAGAGGACTGAGATGTGGCCGTGCCCACGAAACAGTTGTGACCACCATTCCTCTCAGAGGCCACTAAACCCAGCCATTTTTCCAGATCAATCAAGGCTTACCAGTACATCTCCTTATCTCACACTTATTTTCAAAGAATCATTGTTAACAATTGTCTTCCTACCCTGAGTCTGAAGCTTCCTTCCAGGTAATTGAAAGCTTGAAAAAGATACAGCTTCAGGGCTAGAGACGTGGTTCAGTGGTTAAGAGCATTGGCTGCTCTTGCAGAGGACTGGGGCTCGATTCCCAGCACCCAAAGGGTGGCTAACAATTGTCGGTAACAACAATTCCAGGGGATCAGATGCCTTCTTCTGACCTCTGTGGGCATTACATGACACAGGTGCACTTATACACATGCAAGTAATGTATTCATACACATAAAAAGTAAAAATTAAATTAAAAAAGATACATCTCCAAGAAAAAGACTTAGCAGATACCATGGTGTTTTTCTACAAAATCATTGTGATATTTCTACCAATGTCCATTTCTAGGTAAATATGACATTTAGCAAACCATTTTCTACGTATCTGCAGTTTAAGAAAGCTGTAGAACCTGCTTTTCCCTTTGTTTATAATTCCTTGGATAACGTGATTCTGGTTCACAAAACTGCCTTTTTAGTTTGATAGCTTAGTATTATGATCAGTTGTATTTACTGGGGATGCTGTTAGTAGTTAAAATCATGTTCTCTAACTGAATGCTCACTGTGGGAAAAAAAAAATACTTTCTGTCATGGTTTGGGTCTGAAATGTTGCCACAGGCACCGTGTTCTTCAACACTTGGTCCCCAGCTGGTAGTACTGTTTTGGGAGGTTATAGTACCTTTAAGACATTAAGCCTAGCTGCTGGACACTGGCAGTTTCAGGGAATCTGACAGCCTCTTCTGGTTTCGCAGGCATTGCATACATGCTGTGTACTTACATAAGTAAAATAAATTTTAAAAAGTTTAAAGAACCGCTTTAGGTTGTTGCCATCTGTAGTAGATACTTTTCCCATTCATGATGATCTGTAGTAGATACTTTTCCCATTCATGATGATATAGGCTGACAAGAACAACTTAAGGGAGAAAAGGCTCATTTTGGCTCCCACTGCACGATGCAGTCCAGTGTGGCAGGAAGCCACAGCAGCAGGGACTTGAAGCAGCCGGCCACATCACACCCACAATCAGGAAACTGAGGGATAAATACATGCCACTCCAGGATCCCAGTCAGGGAATGGTGCCACCCACAATGGGCACGTCTTCCACCACAATTAACATAATCAAGATAATCCCACACACACATGCTCAGAGGCCACCTCCCAAGTGCTTCTAGATTTTGTCACATTGACAATTAACACTGACCATCACACCATCTATGAATTTGGGGGCCCAAAGGACAGGACTTTGGTGATGTTCCTAGGGCCTGGAGCAAAGCAAACAAAATAGGCATGCCCTCTGCCTCGAACCATGAAGAACTGTCTTGAGAGATGTGTTTCAGTGCCACATGGCACGAGGGCGTATGACAGCAGATGAATGTGGGTCTGTTTTGAGCTGGTGTGTCAGCCTGCTGGGCGAGGGGGGGGGGTCTGAGCAACAGCGTCTTCTCTCATCCTGAACTGTTCCTTCAGGGCTGCTGCAGTCAGTCTAGATAAGGAGAGAGCTGCTCACCTCAGTATTCCCAACTTTCCTAGCTTGATTCTATGTTTGTTTGTTGGACAAGATCTTTTACACAGGGCTCAGTACATTTCAGGGACCATTCTGAGTACTATGGAAATGACCCACGTGGTCCTCACACACATACACACACATACACACGTAAAGTCACCCTTGTTCCTCCATATGTCTACATCTTTATGCTGCTGTGTGATCTTGCATTGTGCCTTTGTTTGTATCTTTATTTTCTGTTTTCTTTTGTTTATTTGTTGGTTGGTTGATTTTTGGTTTAGTAGTGCTAAACCCAGTACTTCCTGCATGCTAAGCAGGTGCTCAACCACTGAGCTCTACCCCCAGTCTTCTTATTACAGTTTATTTTGAGACAAGTTCTCACTTACTTGCCCAGTCAGATCTTGAATTCATTGTAGCTCAGGTAGGTCTCAAACTTGCAATCTTTCTGCCTCAGTCTCCTGCGTAGCTGGGATTACAGGCCTGCCTCACCACATCTGGCTTTATTTACTTATGTCTTTGTAGCATCCCAGCCAGTGAACAGGAATTCTATGCTGATACTTAAGTGCTATAACTTCCAGGAACTTCCATATTTGTGTCTTCCTTGGCATATTACTGAAAAGTACTAAACTTGCTGACATTGTTTCCTCTTGGGAGCACATCCTCTGGTTTCCTGAGAATAAATAGCTTTTTTTCTATATTAGCCAAGATTTTTAGAGAAACAG
>NW_008343660.1:571399-601526 GCF_000622305.1 Nannospalax galili | reverse complement strand
GAGAGAGAGAGAGAGAGAGAGAGAGAGAGAGAGAGAGAGAGAATATACAGATATTATGTAACTTGACTCATACAATTATAGAAGGCAAAAACTTCCATGATCTGCTATCTGCAAGCTGCAAGCATAATAAGGAAAGCCAGAGGTGTGTTTCAGATCACATTCAGCAGAGTCACAGAGACCAAATGCTGATATCCAAGGACCAGCAAGATGGCCACCTCGGTTCAAAAAGGAAGCATGAATTCCTCTGCCTTTTGTTTTATTCAGGCCGCCAACTAGACTGGATGATGTATACCCACATCATAAATAACCATTTGCTTTACTCAATCCAACAACTCAGATGCCAATCTCTTCTAAAACACCCTCATGAACACACCCAGAAATAATGTTTCACCAGCTACTTGGGTACCCCTTAGCTCAAGCAAGTTGACACAGAAATTAACTATTATAGGCTCATCCCTTGTCAACTTTGTACCTGTGTCTTTCTCCTAAACTATATTTAATCTCCAAATAAAGACAATAATGCCACCTAGTATGATCCAAAGATCCTACAGTCAGCAAAAGCACACTAATCCCTTTCCTAGGAGAGATTAAGTCCTTGAATGATGTTTACTTTTCTCTTTATAGCACATAACTTAAATACTGGCACAAAATTAGTAATACTAGTGATTGGTCAATACATTTGATATTGCATGATAAAGCAAGAAGGGAGGAAAGAAAGCAAAGGCATTTGCTTATATGATGGGCACAGAAGTGTATTTATTATAACGTAAGGGAAATACAGTGATTACAGTTCTCCTTTCTACAGCTAGTCATAGGGCAATAGATGTATTTCTAACTATCTTCTACTACAGTTCAGTATTTCCTTTGCACCTCAACTGACTATGGTTCTTTACCTGACAGAGCAAACCAAATCTTCATTTGTGAAGGGTCTGCACCATAAGTAGTCTTGTCTGGATTGGGTTGACGTTATTTTCCATTGGTCTTACTCACGGGGCATGATAATACAAAGAATCACAGTTAAGGGAGCTTGTGGACTCTCCCTTCCTCTAGAACTCCACCTCCCCCACTGGTGGCTGTACTCATGCACCCCTCAGCGACACTGTAGCTACCTCCTATGTTGACAAAGAGACCCAAGGAACCCCAAGTGTCTGGGTGTAACCTTAACTTTCAGTTGGATGGAATCATTGTTGAGTCTCATGGTGAGTCACGAGGGATAACAGTGAATGGTGTCATTTTCACCTTGTTTTTCTAGGTTGTGACTTTTGGCTAATAAAGAAACAGTACCATATATTGGACACTGATGTATATAGCCTTCTGGAGACCTATCAGCCACTGTGACTGAATCCTTGAGCACCATTCAGACATTTTATCTATATAGTTGTTTCAGTTTGGTGAAGAATGTGGTAAAGCTAGTGAATTCCATAACATGGACCTATGCCACACTTCTTCTGTCATGAAGGGAGTTCCCTAATGCCAATGTTATATAGAGAATACTAACAGTATAGTTCTATAAGTTCATGGATAGGAGTTTTGACTAGAAATGAGAGGTCATTCCATTGTGAATGGAAATTTTCTTCAATTCACAGATCATCAGGATTTAAAGACTCAGTGTCCCCAGCTCCATCAAAGCTTTCCCATATATCCCCATCCCAACTGGCAGGATCCCACCAATGCCCTCACTTACCAGGAGACACCAGTGAGGCTGGGACTTGCAGTTCCATTGTCACTTAGCCACAGAATGAGGGTCTGCATTTACTTTTCAGCAGTTTCATCCCTGAAGCAACAAGAGGTTAGAGTCTCCTTCTAAACACACACAGAAGCTTCTGTGTAGCACTTTATCTGAGAAACTGAGTCTGGGCTCTTTCACTGCCTTGTCCAGGGACAGCAGGAACCACCAACCAACATCATCATGGCCTCTAGATTCCAAGCATGTTCAAAGGTACCATGATGGTACTATGCTAAAATGGATTGTCAACTTGACAGGCTCTAGGATCCCCTAAGAGATAAGACTCTGGGAATGCCTATGAGGAATTATCTAGATTAGGCTAACTGAGATGGGATGATCCACTCTACTTGAGTGTGACACCACACCATGGCTATACTCCTAGAGTGAATTAAAAGGAGAAGTCTGGGGGAGATGACTCAGTTGATAACATGCCTGTCGCACAAGCACAAGGATTTGAGTTTAGATCCCCAGAACCCACGTAAAAAGCTGGAGGTAGTGGCATGACTCTGTAACCCCAGCACTAGAGGGGATGGGCAGAGACAATTGGATCCTTGAAGCTCATTGGCCAGCCAGCCTTGCAGTGGTAGTTTTAATGAGAAATTTCCTTCATAGCCTCAAATATTTGAGCAGTTGGTATATGGGCCCAGTTGGTGGCACTGTTTTGGAGGTCATGGAATCAAATTGTTAGGAGGTGCAGCCTTGTGTCGTGGGGGTATGCTTCAAGAGCTCATAGCCTTGCCCACTTGCAGTTTCCTCCCTCTGCTTCATGTTTATGAGTGAGGATGCAAATTCCTGGTTTTCTGCATCATGCCCACTACTTGCTGCCATGTCTCTCCACCAAGGTGGACTCTCATCTCTCTAGAACTGTAAGCCCAAATAAAGGCTTCCTTGATTTGCCTTGGTCATGGAATTTAATCACAGCAACAGAAAAGTAACTAAGACACCAGTCAAATCAGTGAACTTCAGGTCCAGTAAGAGATTTTTTTTTTAATTTAAAAAAAATCTGCTTATTTTCACCTTTTGTATATGAATGTTTTGCCTGAATGTACGTAAGTGCATCATGTGTATGCAATGCCTGTGGAGGCTAGAAGAGGGCATCAAATCCCCTGGAGCTGGAGTTGTGGAGATTTGTTAGCCACTGTGTGGGCGCTGGTTACTGAACCCTGGCCCTCTGCAAGAGCAGCCAGCATTCTTAACTGCTGAGTCATCTTTCCAGGACCCGTCCACCCCACCCACCAAGATCTTCTCTCAAAAAGAATAAAATTCGAGAGCCATCAATCAAAAAAGACACTTGATGTCAACCTTGGGCTTCTACACATATAGGCATTCATGTGCATGAAGCATCTACGTGAGCAAGCATACATACCACACACACAGTATGCATATGTGTGTGTGTGGGGGGGGGGGAGAGAGAGAGAGAGCTGAGCACCAGCACTCATCCTTCTCTGCTTCTAGACTACAAATGCTATATAACCAGCTTCTTCAAGCTCTTGCTGCAATGACTTCCCACCGTGATGGACTTTATCCTAAACTGTGAGCCAGAATAAAGCCTTCTTTCCTTAAGCTCTTTAGTCAGGTATTTTGTTCCAGTGATGAGTCGAGTAACTAATACAGGTACAAATACAAAATCACTTAGCTCCTTGCTTTGTAATCAAACACACTTTGATGACTACAAAGCCCAAAACATAGCCAGGAGTTAAAAAGAGTGAAGAAAAATATTGTCCTCGGTAGGCAAAGAATAAACTATAGTTACTTGTGAAGAATGAGAATTTATTGGGGGAACTTATGATACACATAGGAAAGCACATTCATGTATGGGCATGCTCAATTTAAGGCCATGGAAGAAGAAAAGATGAGGGGCACGTTTCTGCACGATACTCAATTTAAGACCACACGTTTAATGATGATGGATATGAATGCTTTGGGACTCAAGTCTGTATTACCACTGTGCAGTCACTAAAAGAATGAGTCTGAATGGCCCAGTGACCTTGGTCTATATTACAGGAATCCACTGTGCAGTCTCTAAAAGAATGAGTCTAAATGGCCCAGTGACCTTGGCTGATTCTTCATAAGTTTCTGTAAAGAATTTTAACTAAAACAGAAAGAAAGCGTAATTTGAAAACACATTAATACAAGAGTTTGCCCCTGAAGTTGCCTGCCTCACTTAGTGACCACCATCCTCTTAACAAGGCAGTGGTTAGGAGTGTCCAGTGGAGATGTAGTCCACACGCCACAAAGTTATCAGCACACTCTCCACCACTGGAAACACATGCTCAATCCCATCTTTAAATATGATTAGAGAGTCAATTCCAGAAACTGCAAAAGCAACTCAGAAAAACTATCCTTGAAACTGTTATTTTAGAACTATTCTCAGTTTCAAATTTTCTATTAGTGTTTTTCAAAGATATAGAAATGTGCGTATGTCTATGTCTGTGTATCTTAGTCTAAAGGCCTGAATATATATAATATGGATATATATTATATGGATAGATACATTAGATATAGATATATATTAGATGGATATACATATCTGAGTGTGAGGACTCAGAAGCACTAGTATCTAAGGACAAGAAGAGATGTATGCCCCATCCTCGGAGCGGTTTCGCCAATCCTCAGCCTCCTTGTCCTATCTGGGCCTCACTATATTAGATGATGCTCACCCACCTTACCTCAGACCATCTTCTTTTCTTGGTTTGTGAATTCAAATGCTCATTTCTTCTGCAAATGTCCTCACAGACACACCCAGAAATGATGTTTTATCGCTTTTCTGGGCATGCTATGGCCCAGTCAAGTTGATGCATGGAATTAGTCCTGTCATTTCTTTTCCCTGAGATGAAAACTGGGAGGGTTTATGCTGCCATCACTGCAGGATGCACTGCCATTTCCATGTAGGCCTCTCAGACACCACAACATTCCTGAGAGTACCTGCAAAGTTACTATTTATTTTGGTCAAATCGCAGGATTCTGACAAGGGCTACAGCCAAAGCAATTGATCCACTCTTGTACCCAGGCATGGCTCTGCCACACCTAGGCCTACTGTGGCTGTGAAACTATGGTATGTCTAACAAAGCACAGGGTGGTTAGGGGCTGGATAAATGATTATCAAGGTGTTAAAGCTGAATACTAGAGGAATAAAACATTCCCTGAAACAAAGGGACCACATGTAAGTGAACTCACCTTTCTGAAAGGACCATCTGGCCACCAGGCCCCACTGTGCCCTGTCCAGGGAATAAGATCATGAACACGAGCACAGACCTGGCCCCAGCACTAGGTTCTTCAGGGCCAAAATGGTCTCTAGTGCACAAACGGGAACAATAAGATCCTAAATTCAAGAACCACGCTGGGAAAGTATTAACCAACACGAAGGACCAGGAACTCACAGGGCAGCATGAGGCAAATTCATAAATGCCAACCTCTAGAGCAAGTGTTTATTCAAAAACATTAATTAACAAGCCAAACGCAGGCTGCTGAAACAGAGTTCTTAAGAAAGTGAGAAAGGATGGAGAGATCAGAGGGGGAAATGTCAGATGATTTCCTTAGTGAGATTGACGGAGAGAATCGCTTGCTCAAGGGCAAATTTTATGGACAATCATGATCAGATGCTCACAGAGGGAGAACACTTTCCAAAGAGTTAATGGAGCAGCTAAAGAAATCCAGGTTCTGTAAATCATGAGGACTGCGAGTATTGATCTGAACATTCTGGCAGATGAAAATACGGAACTGAGCTGCTGACCCAACTATATAACAGTATGGTCCCTCAAAAGTGGCTGGCGGTTTCTGTTGCTGAGTTGATGCTGGAAACTTGCCCAAGCAGCAATCCCTTCCAAGCTGACTTGCTTAGGAAATTCTGCACACTGTGTCCCACAAATTAGGAGCCTAGTACAGTCACTTCACTCATATCGCTGCACCACTTAGGATGTGCAAATTCATAAACCCATCCTGTATTCTCCTCTGATCTCCAGGGAGGTGTTTCCAGGACTCTCCATGATACCTCTACTCAGGTGACTTAGTCACAGCTCATGGGACATTGATCATCCCAGTGCCCCACTACACCAAGCAATCTAAAAAGAGAAACCAAACAAGCAAGCCAGAAAATCATCTAAAATGTGTAACCTCGAGCAGGGATCATGCTCATGGTTCAGACATGATAATATCTCAACAACTGGTTGGTAAATTGGGAGCCTTTAAAAGGATACTTTGAGCCACTTTTCATGAAGACATATTTGAGAAAGATGTCTGGTCAATTGCATTGCACATTAAATACGTAGGAACTTAGAAGCATTAAAAATTAATAGAAGATGGCATCAATAATGAATCTGTGGCGGTGTACAAAACAACCATACTCTAACCCCAGGTTAGAGAATGCATCGCTGAAATGGATGCTCTGGGCTACATGACTTCAGTCTTCTCACTCTGAGGAAAACGGAAACAAGACAGAGTGGATCAGCTCTGGCCCAGGTGAAGGACATTGAACTACACTGTTGCTTATGTTTTTACAAAGTTCTGTGCATAAGATCTGCCTGCTGCGTCATTCTCAGACATGTGCAAGTGACCCTGAGATTACACTGCCGTTGATGGAAATCCCCCAGACCAACCCAGCTTCCTAAGATTAGCAGATCCCTTGGGATGCCAGAAACGCTAGCTTGGTGAGCCACTGCAGAGCCCTGCCAGCAAGGATGTGATTACAAGAATTGCACTGATCTGTCCTGGCCCACAGAGGGTCAGAGGGGAGAGAATCAAGAACAAATCAGTTTTTAGCAAACCCACCTCCATTCCATCTTCACCTTCCCCATTAAACTTGCTTTGGATATGCAAAGAATACGTTTGTAATCTAGCCATCTCTAGACTCCAGAAGTTATTTCCAAAGATGTTGGAGTTTCCTGTCTGTCAGTATCCAATTACTTGGGCTCTCTCTCTCTCTCTCTCTCTCTCTCTCTCTCTCTCTCTCTCTCACACACACACACACCCATTCAAGCACACAGACACACACACACACAGTCACACACACACACAGTCACACACACACACACACACACACACACACACACACACACGCAAGCACAGAGCTGGCACATTTGAGGCTTGCAAAGTTTTAGATATGTTGGCCACAAGAGAAACAGCAACAAAAAAGAGTGGTCCCCAGCAAATTAAAACAAGCAGAGCCTGGTAACACAGGTGATGGGCAGACATTTCCAATCCACACTCTTTGATCCAATTCATTTTTGCCCTAAAGGACTTTCATGATAATGAAATCTGTACTCAAAAATCAAGCCTTCCTAACTAGAGCTACCTTGGGACTGTTCTGTGTAGTGTAACTGTGTGTGACATGACCTGTTTCTGAGTGTGTGTCGGGGGGATGTTGCTATCAGAGGGCTTTCAAAGCTGATCCTAAAGGATAAAATATGATATAGACCTAATTTGATGAAACACTAAAATCTTCTGATCGTCTTTTCCAACAGAATTCTCCTGCCTGTTTTCCATTATAAAGAGCTGGAGTGGTAACTTTATTTATTTAGTGCTCTGATTTCTGCCCCCTCCCTACCCCCTTCCCCAGAATTGCTGGTGGAAAGTCAAAAATGCTGATTTACAAACAGAGGTTTCTTAAGGACTATTTTTAGAACAATGCTTTACCAGACTTATAAGGGAGGGGGCTCCAGTCACTTTAGAGCAGAGTAGCATTTCACTGCATAATAATGAAGTACTAATTGCTCTTTGTCATCACTTTTTATGCAAATTGCCCTAGAGCATTTGCCCAATATGCATTTTACATTTTAACAAAGAAAGCGGAGCCTTGACAAACAAGAATCCTATAGCTAAGCAAAAATAAAAATATCAGCAATAAAATAAACTGCTTAAGGTGCATTCTAGGATATAAATTTTTCTATTTCATCATTGCCATTATTAGATCTGTTTGACCAATAAGATTCCTTGAAATGCAAAATAATGTTTTATGTGTCAAGCAAAAAATAAGTTTGTGTGCAAAACCTGCATGCTTTACTTATCAAATAATTTACAGTGAAGTTTAAAATCAAAATTGTGCTCCTAGTAGAATTTAAATAGACCAGGTGAAACTGCATTTTGCCAAGCAATCTGCCTGTGTCAGAGCTTGTATCACAAGCAAGTGTCATGGTTTTAGAGGTTTTAGTTATTCGACTGAATCTCCGTGTTCGTAGAGCAGTCATCAGCACATCACAAGCAAAAGAAATGCGGTTTGTAGATTTTAGGTATACAGAAACATACCCCAGGAAGTGTGTCCAAATTCTGATCTGGAAGCCATCACTGGTCACTATCAAACCAGTACCAGACTTGCAGAAAAGAAAGAAAAATAACTTTGACAATTTAGGGATTCTCAGAGAGGAAACTAAACTTCAAACCCCACCTTCTAGGTTATCATGAAGATATATCTGTTGAGGTAAGAGGATAGAACATATTTTATTTAACAATGTTAGCTTGAGCTATACCATCTAAATATTTAAACATATGCCATATGGGCCTCCGTTTATACGTTGGCCCTGTGCCTCACTAAAGTTAGGTCTATTTAGAGCCACTCCCCACTTTTGGCTCACAAGGGTCAATAAAATGTGTACGTTTCTTCTAAACATGGAGTGAAATCTGGAGGCGGCTGACTTCAGAGGCCATCACCTCTACTTTTCAGTAAATCCACACTTTGCAAATGGAAAAAACAGTGTGTGACAAGTGCAGTTCAGGAAACTAGTGACGATTTCTTCCTCGGTGAACAGCAATGGACTGTTGCTGTAGAGAAGTGACCACCCCAGAATGCTATTTCCAGAGCAATGATTCCTGGGAATAACAATTACTACACTGTGAAGCCTGTTTAGTTCCAGACTTCAAAGTCATTTACAGCTTTAAAGTGATTCACCCACAGCTCCTTCTTCGAGGTTGGGTCTGTAAAGTGTTATCTACCTGCTTATACAAGCTCACCTCCAACTCCAATAGTATTTGCCTAAGGTCATTGATTCAGGGCAGACAGAACTGTAGAGCTGTGAGACTGGCACTCTTGGTCCCAGACTCCCTCCATTAGACAGCCTGATTAGGAGATGAAATAGTGGTACCCATGAGCTTCTGAACCCAGGAAATATACTGTGAAGGGCATAATGAATTACTTATGCCATGTGGTGTATGTATAAATCATATCACAGCGTGCTGAATGGTACATTATCATGGTTCTACTTTGCATTACAAAAGTAACTAATGTAAGCTGCAAAGTGTACTTTCAATCCATTATTCATTTCTAAAAGTAGTCAGACCACTATTCAAGTGCCATAAAAGGCTACCAGGATAAGCAAATCTACTTTTCAATTCATGAGGATGAAACAGCAAGATTTTCAAATCAATTTTAAACTAGTGAAATATCTATCAAAACTTATATTCAATCTTTGCTTTCCAGTTCAGATGCAGGAATTATGACAAGCCATGACTTTTTCCCTCAAAAAGTTTATTGTTTTCAAATACAAAAATCAATATAATTCCTTTCGTTGTGTGTGATTCTGTTTGTCTTACCTCACTTCTGGAGTTTACATTGGGTCAAATACCTACTTTTAGTTTCCTTTCTCATTTAGGTTTAGTTCTGCTTCTCATTTTCCACCAGGTCTGTTTCAGTGTGGTGAGCACCTCTTCACTGTGTTTGTCTAGTGCACAAGTAAGGACTTGGAGCATATTCACAGAGTGCCCACTGACACTGTCCTTTCCAGGCCTTTCTAGTCCCAGCTCAGAAGCCAGAAGCCATGAATGGGAAGAGTGATATAAATCGATTTGAAAGCAGCATAAGCAAGCAAAAATTAAAAACCCAAGAAAATGTTTGAGCCCTACACTGCAAAGGGTCAAACCCTTTAATGCTTGCCATAGAAATTGTGAGAAGTCCAACAAATTAATGGAAACTGAACAAAGGGTATGTGTAGAAAGTTCATAAGGAAATACAAACAGACCTAAAACAGGAAAAGGTGTGCCATTTCACTCAGAAGAGAACAATTCTAATTAAAGCTACATGATATAGCACCGCCTACATATCAAACTGGTGAAAAAAAAAAAAAAAAATCCCAAAGTTTTGAGAGCACAACTGCTGACTGCTGGCAGAGTTGTGGGGAAATGGTCCTTCAGTGTGCTGACGGGATTACTAATCTGAACATCCCATGGACAGCAGTAGGATGCTCCCTATCCACATTAATACTTTGATCCAGGGCCCCATTTCTGGGGATCTACTCTGCAGATGGATGTGTACATACACACGTGATACAGGTGTAAAGTTGTTATGGTTTGAGTGTAAAATGCAAGATATGTTGATGGTTTGGTCTCCAGTTAGTAGTGTGATTTTGAGAGGTAGTAGAAGCTTTACGAGGTGCAGTCTAGTTGGAGGAAATAGGTCACTAGGGGTGCACCCTTGGGAGAAAATCTTGCCACCAGCTCTTCTCGTTTGCTGTTTTCTGGTTTCTGTCCAGATGTTCTGCCTGACCACAGGCCCATAGCAGATCAATGCAGAAAAAGCCAGCCATACACTGAGACTTCTGAACCTGTGAGCCAAGATAACTCTTCCTTCCTGTAAGCAGTTCTCTCAGGCGTTGGTCACGGGGATGAAAACCACAGAAGTGATTCCCTGCACAGCTTCTTGTGATAGCGAAAGTATGAAAACCACTCAGGTACCTATTAACAGGTGTACAGTTTATTGCTATGTGCCTACTTGAGCACGTCATAGATTTTGTTTAAACATTATTCTGGGTATTTGAGGATGAGAAAAACATCTAAATAAGCCAACATTTGAATAAAGCAGGTTGCCCTCTCTAGTATGGGTAGGCCTCATCCTGTTAGTGGAAGGCCTAATAGAACAGAAAGGTGGACACTTTCCCAAAGAAAGCATTTCTCCTGACTGGTGGTCTTCAAACTGGGGGATTCATTTTTCCCTGTTTGGGATCTGAACTAAAGCCTCGGCTCTCCTTTGGACTTCAGGTGTGCTGGCTTTCAGAACAGAGCCACACCGTCAGTTCTCCTTTGTCTCCAGTACATAGGAGCCAGTTCCTTAACTAAAGTTCTTCCTATGTATATTTCACTTACTGGTTCTGTCCTGGAGAACTCTAATACAATAGGGAACTGATTAAATAAACCACAAGGCTCATACTAAGAATAGTACTCAGCTATGAAAAAGCAAACGGAGGAGGTCCTTGTCTCTTGAGATCAAAGGATTTGCAGGATATGTTGAAAAATAATATAGTAAGGAACAGAACATGTGCTAACATTGCATTAAAGAGGAGAGATGATAACGATATATTTGTAATTGATTATATTTGTAATAAGAAACATTATAGTAAGAAACATTGAAGAATATGGGCAAAATATATGATATACCTGTATGCAAATGTCATAATGAGATACATCACTTTGTTCAACATATGCTTATTAACATTTTAAATGTGAAAAAGGAACATTGAAAAGAAACACAAAAATATAAAAATAAAATTACCCTGTCAAAGATCAAAGTAAACCAGGACATATACTTCTAAATGAATACTTTTTTCGGTTTTTTTGTTTTGAATTATACAAATATACTAGTTACCAAAAAAATTAAATTGAAAAACAAAGGCAGCCATGGTGGCACACACTTGTAATCCTAGAACTGAGGAGGCTGAGGCAGGAGGTTGAGAAGTCATGATTGAGAACCATATGGTTCACAGTTTCTCAAAGACTGACCCTTTTACAGAATATGAATCCCTTCATAACAAAATGTTAAGGACAGAAAGCTTCTTTGGTCCCCATTCTATCTCTGGCCACTGAGAACAGAGTCAAGCACCAAGTAGATGTCACAGGCCGGGTTCCTGAGAACAAACTCTAAGGTGAAGACAGGTATACAGGAGGCTCTTAAGGCATGCTCCTGAGACTATGACTTGGGTCTAGGAAAGGAGGAAGGTGAGCAGAGGGACCAGGCAGAGGTGTAGTCTCCACGGGAGGCCCCCACCTGCCGCTCAGTGGGCTAAGAGGGCTGGGCTTAAAGAAATTGTTATCAATGTATAGTATTTGTAGAAAATAATGGTTTCATCACAAAGTATATGCAATGCTTTTCAGTCACATTCATCCCCTTCATAATCTTTTGTCCCCTCCCCTTTCCTGCTGGTATGCGTATCCCCTAAATTGACCCCTTATTACCTGTAGGCCAAATTCTTGCCCTGTCAGGGCCATTTCGTAGCTTAGGCCTGTTTCCTGTATCAGAATTTAAACTGCACCATCAACATGACTTTCCCCCAACCCATAGCCATACCTCCTTCCACACGGTTCCCCACAGATGGCCTGAGAGTGCATCATGCTTCCACGGCGCTGTGATGGGTCTGCCTCCTCATGACTGGCACGTGATCAGCACATGATTTCCCAGTGCTGGATGTAAGCACTGTGATCAGCATGACCTTTGCTACCATTGGTCCACAATGGGTACCCTTCCATGTTATTTGATGATTATACATATATATACAGCCTGCTGAAAAATCAAGTTGAGTTCTGCCCTCTGATGCGATCCTGGAGTGCTCTTTGCTCCATCGCACTTGCCCTCTGTGGGGCGAGACTTGCGGCTGGGCTGCATCGACCCACAATTACCTTCATGCCTTTAAAAAAAAAAAGTAAGCCGGGCATGGTGGCGCACACCTTTAATCTCAGCACTTGGGAGGCAGAGGCAGGTGGATCTCTGTGAGTTCAAGGCCAGCCTGGTCTACATAGTGAGTTCCAGGACAGCTGGGGCTACAGGGAGACCCTGTCTCAAAAAGACCAAAAAAAAAAAAAAAAAAGTCTAGATCCCATATATGAAGAAAAAAACATTGACTATGTGTCTATTTGAGTCTGGCTTATTTTGCTTAGTATGATGATCTCCAGTTCCATCCATTTTCCTGAAAATGACATAATTTCATTGAGGGCTTGGATTCTCTAGTCCTACTTGGATCTGCCCTGGCATGGTGGCTGCCTTGGGAAGGTATGACTTGGAGCGAAACAGCTTTCTGCAAACAGACCCACTGAGGTGGCAATGCCTGTCTACCAGCTGCTGGGATGATGAGATCGTAGCTGGGGGGCGGGCGTGGAGGGGTGGGGGTGGTGGTGGTGGTGTCCAGCATTCATAAGCAAGAACTAAAACTGTATAGATAACTGCATGTTTATACAAGTCTCTTCCAGTCAACTTTAGCTTTTAGAAGAAACATTCAAAGATTTATTTTTCATAAATTTTGATATTTTTCAGTATGTATCTGAGTTTGTGCTCTCTCAAAAGCAGATGCTAGGGATGGGTGTGATGTTTCTGTGGGTAAAGAAAGTACTTGCTGTTGAAGCCTGAGGACTGAGTTTGAGCCCAGGAACCCACATAAAGGTAGAAGGAGAGAACCAGCTCCAGAGCTGTCCTCTAATCATCATATGTGCACAACTTACACACACACACACACACACACATACAAAGTACTACTACTACTACTGCTACTACTACTACTACTACTACTACTACTACTACTAATAATAATAATAATAATAATAAATGTTTTTAAAAGGAAAACAGTTTTTGAGTCATAGAGAACACTAGTAGAGGAATGGAGAAGTCAGATAGAGTCCCATCATTTGGCCCCACTGGCCACCCATTCAAAGTGGGGGTCAGCAAATAGTGCCCATATAGGAACTCCCTGAGTCTCTAACTATCAATGTGATCAATTCCACCTCTTTATGATCCACGGCTTCTGACCAGAAGTGAGCAGATCTCTTCTCGCCCACTCCCAATCATCCTTACCTTTAACCTGAATTAAGAACCACAGCTGGGATGAAGAAGTCATGTTGGCACTCAGATGCCTTGCACAGCCTGGGGTAAAAATCCCTTCCATTTGTCTGTCTTTTTTTTTTTTTTTAATGTGTGTAATTGCTTGCACGCATGTTATGTCAGTGCACCCATGTTGTACAATGCCTACAAAGGTCAGAAGAGGGCATAGAATCTCCTGGAACTGAAGTTACAGACAGTTGTTAGCCATCATGTGGCTGCTAGGACTAGAACCCAGGTTCTCTGTAAGAGCAGCCAGTAGTTTTGACCACTGAGCCATCTCTCTAACCCTGTCTATGTCTTTAATAAGAAAACCAAATTACCCACTTAGTTGCTATCAAACAGAAGGAAAGGTTTGCCTGTCCTAACAGCTCCGCTCTTCCCTGGCTCTGACACCAGACATCACCATGCACTGCCACATGCACAGAGAAGCAGAGAAAGCATTAACTTGTCACCTGAGGGTTGGAGGTATAAAAAGCTCAGTGGCCCTGGCTCCCCATCTCTAGTAACCAAAACAAAGGCACCCGGAATACTTTTACTTATTTAGTAGACTGTAACCACATAACAACACCTTTCTAATCTGATGATAGTAATTTTCACATTTTCTTCCAGAAAGAGTGAAATACTTCCTATCTTAAGCTTTAGTTTTTATACTTTGAAGCTAAAGAATCTATATTTCTCATTTTAAAACAATGGTTCCTATGGGAACAAAGTATCAGTTTCTCTTAGCAACTTCTGCAGCTTTTACAACATTAATAAACTTGCTTTCAACACAAAACTACTTTCAGTAAAAGCTTACTGTTACTGTAAAACTAAGCCTGGTATTATATAAGCCAAAAAGAAAAAATATTCCAAGCAGGATATAAAATTCCATATAAACTATGAAAACTATGTAAAAAATAACTTCTGAAAAAAGTCTTCAAAGAAACATCTTAAAACAGTAACTTGCCTTCTTTTTCTATATTTTCTGAATTTTTGTTTTGTACATAAAATGATGTAAAAAGAGAAAAAAACCTGTGTAATTAGGCACAGCAGGATTGGAGCATCCTTCATCCCAGGGAAAGCAGATCTGCACTAAGCACTTGCAGATCCAGCTCTGGCTTCTGTGGCTATCACTGTGTGGCCCAAATCACTTATCTGCAATGCTGGGCTAGGTTCCTCTCAAGAAAAGTGAAATCGAAAGTTATTTTGAGCTATAAAATTCAATAATCCTACAATATTACTTCAATGTAATGTAATGTAATTAATTACATTAATCATTATATGTGTTGTGTTGCCCCAATATCGAAGCACTTGTCAGCTGTTGGAGAACACACACACACACACACACACACACACACACACACACACACACACATACAATCACTAGAGGAAATTTCAAAAACAGGTACTTGGGTCTCAGCAGTAGTCTAGGCTGTTACCCAAGCAAGCATCTCTGTATTTTTCTCCTGGACGCTGGGAGATTCTGAGAAGGCAGTCACAGTTGAGAGCTCCTGCAAACACCACATGCTATGCTCCAGAACTGAGGTCTTAGGAATCACCTAATCAAGGAGTCACTTGGCACAAGATAATTCGTCTTTCACGATACATCCAGCGCTAAGTGGTGCAGTGGAATTTGGGGCAGGTTTCATCCTTTCAGTATTTACTTCACTAATCTCCTCACCCTATTCACCTTGTTATGTTAAGCTTCAGTGTGGGCTCCATCCATATTTTTTAACATCTTTGAGACGTCGTTCCGTACCATCTGTGCCACCCTATGTGACTCATCTCTGAAACATAACTGACTCCCTTCACGTGTGCAGCCCGACTCTCAGAATGTGCATGCTTTCCCATTGCGCCAGAGCCTTCCTCTCATTCCCTGACAGAAGCTGCGCTTGCTTGGCGTATGCCACCGCAGCAGATCTTCCTCTGATGAAAGGAAAGCTAACAGTAAAGCAGGGAAACAAAAGAAGAATGATTTCTGAATTACTGTATGTTTAATACCTCATACTCCAAAGTCAGTGTCCCTAGGCAGGTGCGTGCTAGTAATCCTAGCACTCAAGAGTCTGAAGCAGAAGGATCACTATTCAGCTTCCCCCAACCCCGGTCCCTCCCCTCACATCCAAACCAACATCCCATGTGTTGAAAATCAAAGAACAAAAGCAGCAGGCATTGGCTAAAATCATTCTTCCCTGGTGAAACAAACTCAGACACCTACAAAGCAAAAGTGAAACATCATCATCGAGGTGTTTTTAAAGACAAACAGAATTTGAAAATTCAAAATAGAAATGTCTTTGCAAGATGTTTATTATGAAAAACATATCTCAATTTATTAACAGGAGAATGTAGTTCAGTGACTAGGAGGCAGAGTTCGATGTCAGCAGGAGAGGCATTCATATCTTGACATACTGTTCAAAAGAGGTTCTCTTTAAACACATCATGGGTTAAGAAAACTCCAGGCATGAAAAACAGAATGTGTAAAGCATGAAGTAGGGCATAAATGACATTCATTTCAAGTATGGTCTTACCTTTTCAAAAAGATTATTCACATAAACTTTGAAATAATATTCCATCAAAATTCAGATGCCATTCACACCACTGTTAACATTCTAGTTCTTGATCTGGGTGTTGGTTATATGGGTATGTTCACTCTGAGAAAATTTCTTGAGCTGTAAATGTCTGATTTGTGTCCTTTATAAGTATATTGCATTTTAGTGAAAATCTGTCTAAATATTCACCGGATTTATCTAACATGCATACAACTTATTGTAGATGTAAATCTGCTGTCTTTTGATGACATGTTAGAAAACTAACATGACAGAGGGAAAAAAGGAACAGGATTAGAACCAATCTCTGAGAACTAATGAGGGAGACCAACCACACGAAGCAAGGTAACTCTTCCATTTGACAACGCCATTTTTAGGGTAATATCAGAACTGTCTGTAATTATTCTCCTTTTAAAAGGAGAAAGTAGATACAGACCCTTCCTTGAAGTGATATAATCTTACCCACAGGACTGGCTCTTCTCTACCACGAGGGGAAGTGTGGGATAAGAAATTCCAGGATTGAAATACTGAACTGGGCAATTTTAATTGTATGGCATTGGGCCTATTAACCTATCTGACTTGTAATTTATTCATCTATACAAGGCATATAATAAGCGTATCCTGTGAGAGGTTGTTGTGAAGATTAAGCAAATAATACACTTGGAGTTGTAGGCTACTGTCTAGTTCAGTGGTCAAAGATTATAAGACATGAGGATTTTGAGGAAAAAATGTGTTTCTATTTGGAATCACTGAAATCTATATAAAGGCAAAAATAAGATGTTTTGGTCAAAAATTATTTCATTTCTTCCATAGTCACACTGAAAACATCTTCAGGACAATAAGGGATATCTACGTATCAAGGGGCAAAGACTTGCCATCTCCTGCTGTTCAGTAGAATGTGAAGAATGAGGGTAAAGGCCTCTAAGTGGGCTGGCCTAAGATGCCTAAGCTCTTCAGAGTTAAAATAAACCCTGGATTTAGGTGGCCTTCAATTTTCTTTACCGCATTTGCCTAAGTAGTATTTATCACCTTTGTTCTCGGGAGAACAGACCAGGTGAACAGGACAACCTGCTGGTCAGATTGTCTTAACGCCAAAGTGTTTCTGAGCAAGAACCAGCATTAGTTTTCCAAGTAAATGATCAAGATGTGTTTAGAAGGGTCTGGATTTAGATTTCAATTTTAGTTATGTATACTTATCTAAATACCCGAGCATTAAGGTTTTTCCCTCCATAATTACCTCTGTAGCAATCATATGCTGTTTGGTTAGCATCTGATAGATCTGTATCTTCTAAAAGCTTTGTTAATATAAACAGAAGTCTATTACCATAGAAAGCTTTTCAAACTAACCTGGAGCCCAGCTTCTGCGCACAGTGTGAAGAGATTCAGAAGTAGAGTGAGGCTCTCTCCACGTGCCTGGCTGCTTTGATAGCTGAGGCTTTGTGAACTGGAACCAAATCCACCAGGGCCAAGCTTGTCACCACAAGTCCTGCAGATGAAACTGAAGTCTTGTTTTTAATTTCATTTCCTTTTTTATTAAAAAAAGAAACTGTTATTTGCTTTTCTAACTTATACTAAAATATAAGTTAACTGTCCCCATGCTGCCTCTCGCCTGGTTGCTCACTTGATAAAACACAAATGTATTATTAAAAATAGCCTGGGTGGAGGCAGCCCAGCCTGACCATTAGAGCTGGTCAACGAGGGTTCTTAGCATGAAATCAGCTGGTCCCTGGGAATCCCCTCCCCATGTTGTGGAAAGCATCAAGATGCTAACGCACATCAAGATGTTTGGGAACAGAAAATGAATGTAGGGATTTTGTCTCCGTTTTAAAGAAGAAAGTACAGGGGAGATTGAATTAGTCTTTGATTCCAGAAAATATTCAACATTCACATTTTCTGGTCTCTAACCTCAACTCTATTTTCAATGTTCTTTTTCATCCTCAGGAAGCTTTTGTGCCTCAATTTTACCAAGAGGACACAGGAATAATACAAACATGCTTTATCTTTATCCTCAAACACTTGTGTGAACTGAATGGCAGAAAATAAAACCACAAGCTTTGAATATACTAGAAAAATATTTTCAGAAATTCCCATATGAATCTTTTTGTCAAAGGCCGAGGGGGTGGTGAGGGTAAAGAGATGGCTCAGCAGTTAAGAGTACACATCGCTCTTGTAGAGGACCAGAGTTTGGTTCCCAGTACCCACATCAGGTGGCTCACAACAACTGCCTGTCCCTCCAGCTCCAGAATGTTCACTTATACACACACACACACACACACACACACACACACACATACACACACACACACACATACACCCCCCCACATAATCATAATTAAAAATAAACATAAATCATAAAGAATTAATCTGGGTTTTAGCATCATTGTGATGATAAATTTTGTCAAGATTTGAGATGATCTAGGAGCCACATCTCTGGGTGTGGCTGAGAGGGTGTCTCCAGAGAGCTTTAACTGAAGAGGGAAGAGCCACCCCAAATGTGGGTTCACCATCCCCCAGGACTGGGTAAGAAGAAGTTAGCTGAGTGCCAGCACTTATCTTTCTCTGCTTCCTGACTGCAGACATGTGACCAGCTACCACAGACCCCCCACTGTGATGTTTTTCTGTCACGATGGACTGTTTCCCCTCAAACCATAAACCAGAACAAATCTTTCCATCCTTAAATTGACTTTGTTAGATACTTTGTCACAGCAATGAGAAAAAAAATAAGTAATGTGCTTATATTGTTTAAGACTGGAACCCATTTTAAAGGGGAGAGTATGGTGATTTTTGCAGGCACTATGGCCCTGTTTGGGTCCAGGGGAGGTTTCTGAATATCTACCTTATTCTTGCTCAGTGCCTCGCTGCAGTGCTAAGGTGGAGGTGGACAAGAAAGGTTGAGTTCTTGAAGGATGATTCTTTTTAAAAAATTTATTTATTATTTTTATTTTATGTGTATGAATGTATTGCCTGCATGTGTGTAAGTGCACCTGTGTCACGCAGTGCTGCAGAAGTCAGAAGACGACATTGGATTCCCCTGGAACTGGAGTTAAGGGCAGTTCTTAGCCACCATGTGGGTGCTGGGAATCAAACCCGGGTCTTCTGCAAGAGCAGTCAGTGCTCTTAACCGCTGAACCATCTCTCCAGCCCCAAAGGATGATTCTTTTTTGAAATTATTGTCAGTTTCTTTATTTATGTTTGTAAGATTTGTATTTTTGAAAATAGACATATGGAGGCTTAAATTTTTTTTAATTAGATTTTTGTGCATTTCATACAATACATTTTGATCCTATTTAGACCCCCCTCCCCTATCTGCATCCCTTATGCATTGTCATATATGTTAAGGCCTATCAAGTGAAGTATGTGTCCCCAAATGTCCCTCAGTGTGAGTTCATCCACTGGAGCCTGTTCCACCTGTCTAGTGTCACTCCCTTAAAGAAGACAGTTTTGGCTGTGTCTTTTATCATGTTCAGGGTGAGTTGGGAAACAAGGACCAGACTGACTTCCTTAGCCAAGAACATCAAGGCAGGGAGGCACAAGAGGGAGTCTGCTCTCTGCAGGTTCTCAGACTGTTTTCTTGGCTGTCCCTATGAAACGACACTCTGGCTAATCTTCAGCTCTTTCTGCTTCCCATGCACTTGTGCTCTTTTTGGGGGGGTTGGGGACATAAGAAGTGCTGGTTATCAAACTCAAACCTGGGGTTTCATAAACACTAGGCAAGCACTCTATCAACTGAGCAGTGTCCCCAGCCCCTTTTCCACCTTTTCCTCCTCTCTTCCTTTTCCTCCTTTTTTTCCCCTTGAGGTGTTACTTACAGTCTACCACAGGTAAGTATAAGTACAAAAAGATTAACTCAGATCCCTTCGCAATCAGAGTTAGGGTGGCCTGGTACAGCTCACAGGAGCCATGGTTTTATAAAGACCTATGTTCTCATCTCTGCTCTGCAACTTCCCATGAGTGTCATTGCACTTCTCTGAGCTTCAGTTTCTTCATTGATAAAGCTGCCATTATAACTCCATAATGGGAAGTCATTCATAACTGAGTCAATGGGATGACATCTACGATAGAAACCAGCAAAGCCTGTGAAGCATCGTAGCTGCTTAATAAAAAATGAAATCTACTTTTGTAGTCCAGGACCGATTCATAAACGTGATTGAGACCAGAGGTGAGCAGCCTGACACATACCACCCCAACAGCAGTGTGAGCCCATCAGTTTTCTGGAGAAGTCCAGAGGTAGGAGCTGGGGGTGGGCACTCAAGTCAGCAAACTCCAACAACTTAGTAACTTGCTGAAGGAGTTATTTCTACATTGGATATTTTCATTTGGTGTTTAATTAGACTGCTTTTCTGTTGCAAAAAGTAGAGACTCAAGACACTGTTAAGAAGCGACCTGGGAAATCACTGTAAAGAAATGTATGAAGTCAGTTTGAATGTTGTTAATAGTCCAAGTCAGTCTCCTAAGGACTGAGTAACTTCTACTTTTCTCTAAATGTCTCTGTTCCATTCTCCTCACAGACACAGGCGAGCTTTTTTGCTTATGCAGGAAGTCCGGATGGACATCCCCACCAGCTGGGACTCCTGGGTAAGTCTCCCTAGGAAATTTGTATCCAGATCAGTGGATTACCAGTCTCTACCTGCCAAGTGGTAAAACCTTACCTCTGCCCCACCTCAGGGTCTATCAGGGAAATCAGACTTTTAGCTTTTGTGGTTCTGACTACCACCCAAGCCCTCGGTGACTGTCACAAAAGCAAAATCATGCTATTTCTCTGTAGTTCTGAGCAGCTTTGACTCTGGATACACCCCAGAATGCCTGTTCTCACTCCCACCATGTGTGTTTCTGAAAGAGGTAGCTTCTCCCTCCACTTTCCTCTGGTCTAGGTGACTTGGGATGGTTGCCCCCCATGGTACATGGGAAGAGCTCTTTGGGAGTGTCACACTCCTCCTTCCCAGGAGTGGGATACGAAAAGAAAGCCTGTGGCTTCCAGCTGGAGTTCAGACTGTACCCCAAACCACTTTTCTCTCCCGAGCTCTGAGCCCATGTGCTTTCCTCCAGGATACCCTTTTCATGTCTCTGTTTATGGCTGTTCCTCCCTCAGGGGTTCCACAGCTGCTCCCTGCAGGGGAGCTTCCATCACTCTTCATCTCACTTCCCTAGTCTGACAGATGTGCTTCCCCTGCCACCCCAGGAAGCCAGGGCATGTTCTGAAATATGCCCAGGTGTCCATAGCTCCACCTCACATGCAAGCTAATCTGAGGTTCTGCCTGGGACCAATCAAGAGACTTCCGAAATTTTTGTTTCCTAAAATTTCCAGCAGTGACCATGGCTCTTTTTAAGACTGACTCGTCATGTCAGTTCTATGCACGTTTTCAGCCTCAGCCTCTGTTGTTTATTTACTACAACTAATTTACTAGATCTTCCCTGGTTCAGTTTACAAGAGAAGAATTCTGATGGTCTAGTTTGCTGTCCAGCATAGGTGGCCAGACAGGGAATGGCTGCCTGGGGTAGGTTAGAGGTCCAGTCAACTGTCACCAGGTTGGAAGTGATTGGCAGGAGGGGTGTCCCAAGGAATACACCGGGTCACACAAACCTCCCCCTTTTAGATATCTGCTGTGTGTCAGATATCTTCCCTTTAGAGGTGCTGTAGAGGGGAAATATGTCAATATCTAAAATCCATTCATACATCACAAGTGAGTTATTTTCTGAAATAGCAACTTGGAACCCCAGCACCACTTCCACTACCAGCACCAATGACATTTCCCAACTGTACTGTTTTATTACTTTTTTTAGAATTCATGGTATGAAAAGTAACAGAGCAGAAGAGGAGGAGTCATTTTGCATTG
This sequence comes from Nannospalax galili, assembly GCF_000622305.1. Taxonomy (NCBI): domain Eukaryota; kingdom Metazoa; phylum Chordata; class Mammalia; order Rodentia; family Spalacidae; genus Nannospalax; species Nannospalax galili. Next base: position 579,659 of record NW_008343660.1, on the reverse strand, counting down.
TCATCTAAGTATGTCTCAGCTGCTTAGACAATTTACATGCAGATCTAGTTTCATCCATGTCAGTGATGAGCCGCAGCCTCAGACTGCTGTGTCCTCCGCTGCCCTTCATAGTAAGGCTTCAGCTGCTCTTAAAACACTAACCCGATCTCATTAACATTATCTCCAACACATTCATGGGAAAACAGGTCTGTAGGACAGTGACATTTTATGATTAAAAATACATTTACTTAAATGGTTGCGTTGTCTCCATTTGAATATTGCCTACTGCTTCCAAAATAATAGCAGAAGTTTTCACTGATGTTTTTAATAGGTAACCCCTGCTATATCTCCAGTAGCAGCATAAAGCCTTGAATAATATGCCTTGATTTGATACGTGCTAATTGCTTATCAGAAATTACTCAGTTGTAGCCAATTGCTGCTGAAATTGCTTCCAAGGAGAAAACTGGGCACTATTGAAAGGTGCATTAATACCACTAGGCCATGAGTGTCACATTTAGTATTCTCAAGCAGTAACATTTATGGCCTGAGAAAGCCAGTACATCCAAAGGCATCCTGCGTTCACCCAAGGAGGAATGCACAGAGAGAAGCGGGCCCTGATGGAGAATGGAGTGCAATAGAATTGCTTCAGTCTATTATTAGTTTATTTAAAACCATGAGTAACTCAAAGCAATTCACTGCTCTCATGCTGAATAGACATGCTCTATTATTCCATTGTAGAAATATCAGATAATCCAAACATTACTAATTCAAATTTTGTGGGTTGCTGTGTATAGAGCACAGTGTTCCTGCTTTTGATCTCAAATAAATGAGGTTACACTTTATCGACCTCTGTGGTGCAATGGTGTCATGTTTTATTTTGAAGAAGGTTTGAAATCTTTTGCCAGGGCTGGGGAGGTAACTCGGTGAGTAAAGTGCTTGCCATACAAGTGGGGGATCTGAGTTTAATCCCCAGCATCTATGTGAAAAAGCCAGGCCTGATGGCACATGCTTTAATCCCCATGCTGGAGAGTTGGAGACAGGAGAATCTCAGGGGCTTCCTGTCCAGCTGGCCAAGCCTAAGCAGGAGCCCCAGATCCCAGTGAAAGAGAGGCCCCATGTCCATAGAACAAGGAGGATGACTCCTGAGAAACAACATTTGAGGTTAACTCTGACCTTTACGTGCAACGTACACACACATATACACACAAGTACACCCGTCCCCCATGTACACACATGCACGAATGTTTTTCAGATAGTTCTCTGCAAAGTTGAAGTAAGTAACCTGCTAGGAAACTGGGTGACACGGGATGACTGTGATGGCAGAGGCAATGACATGGTCATGGTATCTCCCAAAACTTGAGATGCAGAGATGGTTGGACTGGACAGAGAAGAGCCCCCTCTGAAGGGAGAGGTGCAAGCAAACCACAGCAGGCCCTCTCTGGCTTGAGAAGAGACATGGGACTTGGCTGGGTGGTGTTGGAGAAGGACCACTTGATGGGCAAATGGCAGGTTTAGATGAAACGAAACAATGGTTGGTGTGATAAGGACAGTGAGTGGAATGTTCTGCACTCCCTTTCCATGGGCTGTGAACTGCAGCATCCAGGACTCTGGCTCCTGGCTCCATTTTCTTCTTTGTTGGCATTGTTCCCAAGCGAGCATTTGGTGTGCTGAGGGCTACATGTCCTACCAGTAGCTGCGGGCTTGCGTGCTTTCCATGCTCTGGAAAGGAGATGCCATTCTCCCCTGGGCCTGTAGATCAAACTCTTGGAAGGTCTATCCTTGGTGCCACTGGGTTGTGTGCCACGTCATTCATTGACTCATCATTGGGGAAAGGGAAGGAAAACTCAGGACTGACACATTACCATCTTGAAGGGAAGAGAGGCTCCAGGCGAACAAAACCAGCCCATCTTTACTACCGCTTCCTTCAAGCGTTCATCCTGAGCTGAGATGGGTCTAATTCTAACCTGGATGATACTTGTGTGAAAGGCATTCTGGAGCAGAAGGAGTTTTCAGTGTTGTTCAGGTACAGACTTGCAATCAGTGTACTCATACCCAACCCCTGGCCCATCCGCTTCCTCCTGCTCATCCCAATAGTCACAGCATCCTGCCTCTTCTATTGATAGTGCTCCTAAGGTGGGTCTGTGTTTATGTGGGAAATAGCCTTGAATGCCACACGTCATATTTGCACTTAATGTCTCCACCAGTGGGGAAGCATTGATCATTTTTGAGCCCTGGCATGAAACATCTGAATTTCTCACTTCGGGGGAATTAATCTAGAGATAGAGCACAGGATGAATTGAGCGAGCAGAGGCAGATGGTGAGGAAAGTAGACAGGAGATGCCAACAGTGCCTGGCCAGGTTGGGCGTGCAAATGAAGATGGGCAGGGGGATGAGAAGGGAGAGACTGATGGCTCCCTTGGCAGTGATATAAATACCTGGAAAATGATTTGGTGCTGGGCATCAGTAAAAAGGGAAATGATAAACCCTAAAAAAAAGAAACCAAACTTCCAAGTTCAGAATCAAGCAAGATGAAGGAGGTATTGGATTCAGTGTGTTGCAGGATATTGAAACTATGGATCTGAAAGAGAGAGAGAGAGAGAGAGAGAGAGAGAGAGAGAGAGAGAGAGAAGAGAGGAGAGAGGTGAACAGTTTTGTCTGAAACACTGGAACACTGATATTCTATCTGAAAGACTATTGAGAGTCAAGGGAGGAGTAAAAGGCACTCCATCACTCATTTTGAAGCCTAGGTGTAGCTCTTAATTCTTCCCTTTTCAGCCTTACCTAATAACTCTACCTTCACATTTTGGCTTGAATCTGGCCACTGCTACCATCTCCCCTGTCTTTACCTCAGTCTGGGTTGAGAACCCTCTTCCTGGATTGCTGCCCCCATACTGTCCATGCCTATGTTCTTGATATGTCCTCACACGGCAGAAGGTTTCTTTCTCTACTCAAAGACCTTTTAATGGCTCACACTCAGGTTAAACTAAAATCCCAGCATCATCTCATGGTCAGTATGCCCTCGAAGACTCTGTCCTGAGCCTCTGTCTCCACTGCTTGTCACTGCCCTTGTCGCTCATCACGTTTATGCTTTAGTCTTGTGACCATGCCAAATTCTCCATGTCTGCTAAACTCCCTGTCCAGCCCTAGCTCTACATCCTCTTCTGGCCTCTTTGTCTCCAGTTCAGGCTTCTCCTCTTTATTTCCTGGTTCTCTCAACAACACAGGGTGGTTTTAATGTTTGAAGAACCATTCAACAACTATTGGCAACTGCTAGGTGAGGAAGAGTTGGTCTTCCATGGTAAGGCATCAAATCTGACAGTCAAGTCTAGAGAGCAATCTTTGGCATTGTGCAAGCATACAGTAAAAGTTTCCATTTTTAATTTTAGGAAATTTCATATTGCATAATTTACTGTTTTCACTATAGCCACCAGTGCCATTAGCCATCCATTTGGTATGTGAACCAAGCCCAGGCATTTGCAGGCAGAAGCTGCCTTTGCTACTTTGAACAGCTCTGTATATTGGTTATAAGAATGGGCTTTGGAGCCAGACTGTGTGACTTCAAGTCCTGCTTCAAATATCTGATGGAGTTCCTTTAGGAAATCACTTGGCTCCACCATGCTAATTTCCCTGCTTCTCAGGTTGATTATGCTTTCTGGTTTGTCTCTACCAGGGTTTGAAAGGGTCTGTCAAAATTTGTGTGACGGAAACTTAATTCCCAATGCAACAGTGCCGGGAAGTGGGACCCTTAAGAAACAAGTTATGATTAATAACACAATGACAGGAATGGCCCCATTGTGATAGAAATAGGCTTGCCCCTACCTTGCTTTCTCTCCCTCCTACTCTTTTAAGCCTTTCCACTCTTTCTGCCAAGGAATGATGCAGCACCAAGACCATCACCAGATGCAGATCCTTGATCTTGGATTGCCAGCCTCCAGAATCATGAGAGGCAAATTTCTGCTTTTAACAAATTACCCAGTCACAGGTATTCTGTAAAGACAGCACAGATGGATGAAGACGGCCCTCACTAAAATGCTTCCTGTAACTTGAGACTCTCAGAGCTGAAACCCATGTTACAAGAACCTGTATGTGACTGTGGGAATGGTCATAGTTTTTGCCCTGACCCTGTCCCCAAAGTCAAGTTCTTCAGCATCAGCATACTCTTTCTTTGTTCATATATAAAAATAGCAAGTCTATTACCTAACCTTAACAAGTGTTTACTGAGCACACACTCAGTGACAGGTGCCCTACAGACAGCCTAGGATATAGCTCTGAGCAAAACCAGACACAACTCTGCTTTCCTGAAGTTTATAGACAAAGAAAGAGAGGGAAAACGCAATAAACCATTCCACTGAGTCAAAAAAAAAATTACTTAGGAATAAGGCAGAAAGTTAACCAAGGAAGTAAAAACTTGTTTACTTGAAAACTACTATAAAGAATTGCTGAAAGATGGGAGGAGAGGGGGGCTCATGAGTCCCCACCCCTATCTGAGGAAGTACCAACAGTGGATGGCTTCTGGGGGAGGGAGAGTCAGTTTTCTTTACAGTCCCTTATAGGTGGACCATGCTCCTGTGGCTGGCCCCACACCTATGAATATGTGTGCAGCATAAACTGGATTCTGGGGAGTTATTTTTTAAAAAGAGGCATGAAGTTGGGAGGCGTGCAAAGGTGGGGAATGGATCTGGAAAGAGTTGGGGGAGGAGTGTGGGGTAAATGTGACCAAAATACATGGTATGCATGTGTGAAATTCTCAAAGAATTAATAAAAATAATATATTATTATAAAGGAATTGCTGAAAGATGTTAAAGAATACATAAAACAAATGGAAAGATAGTAATGGATTTAAATTCATTTATCATCATCATCACTACTATTAGTGTGTGTGTGTGTGTGTGTGTGTGTGTGTGTGCACGCGCGCGCGCGCGCGCAAGGGCTATAATGCCACGGCGCATGTAGAGGTTGGAGGACAACTCTGTGGAGTTGGGTCTCTCCTTCCACCTATACAGGGTTTGGAGTATTGCACTTGGGTTACCAGACCTGCATAGTGCTTTTACCCACTGAGCCATCTTGCTGTCCCTCCTGTTTATGGACTTTGAAGACTTAATAATGTTATGATCCAAGAAGACTTACAAACCTAATGCAATCTCTATTAAAATCCCAATTGTATTCTTGTAAGAAATGGAAAAATGCATACTAAAATTCATATGAAATCTCAAGAGACCTTGACTGGCCAACATAATCTTAAAAATAATCTTCCTGATTACAAATTTATTGTAACACTATAATAACCAACCAAAACAGCATTGTGCTGGCAACTAAGAAAGCCTAGGAATAAGTTCTCACATATAGGGTCAAATGATTTTTGACCAGCTTGGCAAGACCATTTAATGTGGAAAGAACAGTCTTTTCAATAAATGATATTGAGAAAATTGGATATTCACAAAGAAATAATGAATTTGAATGTTTACCTTACACCATACACAAAAATTTTAAATAGAATAGACCTAAATATTAAGAACTGAAACACTTAGAAGAAAACAAAGAAGAAAAACTCCTTGGCATTGAATTTGACAGTGATTTATTGGGTATAACACCAAAAGCACACTAAAGATAGATAAATAAAAACATATAAATGGAATTATATCTAAATTTAAAACTTCTGTGAATTGGGGGCTGGAGAGATGGCTCTGCAGTTAAAAGCACTGGCTGCTCTTGCAGAGGATCTGCGTTCGACTCCCAGTACCCACATGGTGGGTAACAACTATCAGTAACTCCAGTTCCAGGGGATCCAGCGCCCTCTTCTGACCTCCAGGGATTTTGCATGACATGGGGGCACTTACATGCAGGCAATATACTCATACACGGAAAATTAAAAATTAATTAATTTTTAAAAATTCTGTGACTCAAAGGATGAAGTAAACACAACACAGTGAAAAGGAAAAATACAGAATGGCAGAAAATATTTGCAAACCATATGTTTAATAAGGGGCTGGCATCTACAATAGGAAGAATTTCTGTAATTCAACAATGCAGTAGCCCAATCAATAAAAGGCAAAGGACTTGAATAGATATCTCCCCAAGGAAGATACATACACAAGTGGCCAATAAGTATATGAAAAATACCCGAAATCACTATCCATGAGAAAAATGCAGATCAAAGCCACAATGAGATACTACCTGTTCTAGTTTCATTTCTGTTGCTGTGATATATCCTGACAAAAAGTAACTCAGGGGAAAGGGTTTTTTCAAGCCCACAATTCCAGTTACAGTTCATCATTGTAGGGAATTCCTAACAGCAGGAGCTTGAAGCAGCTGGTCATATCACATCCACAGTCAAGAGGGAGAGAAATGAAGGCATGCTTGCTCTTTTGCATGCTTACTTACGCTCAGCTCGATTTCTCCAGTCACATACACTTCAGGAGCCCCTGCCTAGGGAATGGTGCCACCCACTACGGGCTGGGTCTTCCCAGATCAATTAATGTAAGGGTGTCATTCCATAGACATACTTGTGGGCCAACTCAATGTAGACAACCCCTCACTTCCTTCCCAGGAGATTCTAGGCTTTGTCAAGTTGACAATTAGAGCTATCTATCACACTACTTGAAACCCATAGGATGGTTACAATAACACACACACACACACACACACACACATACACACACGCGCGCGCGCACGCGCGCACACACACACACACTCACGTACCTTACATTTCTCTGGAGGCCCAGTGGGGTTGGGGGCTATAAATAAAAGGATATGACAACTAATTTCAACTCACCATATGGATTTAGATTTTTCAACCCGTGGCTTCATGCATGCTAGGCAGGCACTCTACCAGCTGAGTCACATCTCAGCCCTGGATTTGGATCTTTTTCCAGTAATGGAAGGTTGGGTTCTTTAAAATAGGGCATCACACCTGCTGTTACTTAAAGAATTCTAGACATGATATGGAAACTACACCAATAAAATTTCTACAGTATGGCGGTCTAACAGGATTGGCATGTAAGAAAACTAGTCAGTTCCTCCCTGCAGTCCTCAGGAGCCCTTGGGGCCTCTTCCCTCCCCCACCTCCCTTTGCATTCCTGGGTGGCACAGCCACCAGCTGTCCGAGACCAGCATCTTTCTTGGGCCCTGCTCCCTGGCCAGTCCAACCCCCAAATTTCTGAGAACAACATCTTTCCTGGAGAGATCCAGACCTTAGGAGAAAGCCTGAGAGCATCTGAGCCTCATCTGACTTGGGCCTCTGTGGGAACTCCTGAAGACAAAAGTAATTTGGGCACTCCAATATAAAATCAAAAGAGAGAACCTGAAGCTTAAACCAACCAGCTTTCCATGCCCAAAAAGTAAACTACAAAGGCACATAAAGTTTACAAAAAGAAGCAGGCTTAAACTTGAAGGCTTGAGTCTCACACAAGATGCAGAAATTAAAAAAGAAATTCACATGTCAAAATCACAGAGAAAAAATAATAACATGAAAAACCAAAATAACATATCCCCACCAAATATCAATAGTCCTCTAGAGGAGTACAATGATAACTCCCTAGAGATAATGCACGACATGGAACTCAAAAGAACAATTATAAACATGATAAAAGATTTCAGTGAATTTAAAAAATACATAAAGAAATTAAAGAACTGAAGGAAGATAAGATAAACTTCTGAATGGATTCAGAAAAGAGCTAGAAATATTGAAGAATACTCAGGCTGAAATGAAGAAGGAAGTGAAACACTCAGTAAGCCAATTAGAAATGACAGGAGAAAGACCCAGAGCCTCACCAATAGGTTGAATGAAATGGAAAACAGTATCAAGACTGGAAGATAAAGTGGATGAACTAGACCACTCAAGCAAAGATTATGAAAAATTTAAGAAATCACAAGAACGGAATATGCAGGAATTGTTTGACACCATAAAAAGACCAAACTTACGAATCATAGGCATACAGGAAGAAGAAGAATCCCAAGATAATGGCATGGAACAGATCCTCAACAGAATTGTAGAAGAAAATTTCCCCAAATTAAAGAAAGACATACCCATACAAATAGAAGAAACATATGGAACACCAAATAGATAGGACCACGCACATCATAGTCAAAACACTAAATGTACAGAACAAAGAGACAATACTGAAAGCTGCAAGAGAAAAACAAGTCACATATGACGGAAAACCCATTAGGATTACAGCTGACTTTTCAGTGCAAACTATGAAAGCCTGGACCAAAGTATTCCCAGTTTTAAATGACCACAGATGCCATCCCAGATTACTATGCCCAACCAAAATGTCTATTT
>NW_008343660.1:570996-571345 GCF_000622305.1 Nannospalax galili | reverse complement strand
AGAGGCTGGACCAAAGTATTCCCAGTTTTAAATGACCACAGATGCCAACCCAGATTACTTTACCCAGCCAAAATATCTATTATAGTCAAAGGGGAAAGAAAAATCTTCCATGACATTAATAGGCTGAAGGAATTCAGGTCCACAAAGTCAGCCCTTTAGAGAGTTCTGGAAGCAATACAAAGAGCTGAAGAAAGGAATGACTATACCCAAGGGGTTGCGGAAAGTAATTCAATGAAGTTATAATAGTGGGAAAGTACAGCTATATCAAGAATGTGAACAGAAATAAAAATGACAGGATTCAATACACATCTTTCTTTTAAAACTTTAAATATCAACAAACTGAACTCCT
>NW_008343660.1:570024-570676 GCF_000622305.1 Nannospalax galili | reverse complement strand
AGGACTTTAAGACCCAGATTAATCCCAACTCATTAATAGCAGGGGACTTCAATACCCCACTGTCTCCATTAGATAGGTCCACAGGGCAGAGAGTTAACAGAGAGACATCTGAATTAAAAATACCATATATCAAATGGACCTAACAGACATCTACCAAGTATTCCACCCACGCACCAAAGGATATATTTTCTATTCAGTGCCCCATGGAACCTTCTCCATAATTGACCATATACTGGGGCACAAAACAAACCTCAACACATTCAAAAAAACTGAAATAATTCCATGCATTCTATCATACCACAATGCAATAAAGCTTAAAATCAACACCAGAAGAAGCCCTAGTCACCACATGAACACATGGAGATTCAACAACACACTCCTGAATGATGAATGGGTCAAAAGAAAAATAAAGAAAAAAAAAAAGTATTCCTGGAATTAAATGAAAAGGGCAATACAACACAACAAAACCTCTGGGACATGCTGGAAAGCTGTCCTTACAGGGACATTTATAGCTCTGAGTGCCTGCATCAAAAAAACAGAAAGAACACAAATAAATGACTTAACATTGCAACTCAAGACACTCAAAAAACAACAACAAATGAAACCCAAACCCAGCAGACAAGAAGAAATAACAAAAATCAGGGCAGAAATT
>NW_008343660.1:568529-569551 GCF_000622305.1 Nannospalax galili | reverse complement strand
AGGAGATGAAAGGACCTCCCCGGCTCAAAGATTGGAAGAATTAATATTGTGAAAATGACCATCCCACCAGAAGCCATTTATAGATTCAATGCAATGCCAATCAAAATCCCCATGACATTTTTCACAGAATTGGAAAAAACCATCCTAAGATTCATATGGCAGTACAAAAGACCTTGGATAGCTGAAGCAACCCTGTGCACTAAGAGCTATGCCGGGGGGATTACTATACCAGATTTTAAGCTGTATTACAGAGCTATAGTAATAAAAAACAACATGGTATTGGCACAAAAATAGACCTGTAAACCAATGGAACAAAATTGAAGACCCAAATATGAGTACATACAACTTCAGCCACCTGATATTTGACAAAGGGGCCAAGAACATTAACTGGAGGAAAGACAGCATGTTCAGCAAATGGTGCTGGCAAAACTGGATCTCCACTTGTAGAAGAATGAAACTAAACCCCTATCTTTAACCCTTCACAAAAGTCAATTCCAAATAGGTCAAAGACCTCAATGTAAAGCCTGAAACTCTGAAACTATTAGAAGAAAACATTGGGAAAAACCTACAACATATAGGTGTAGGAAAGGGTTTTCTAAATTGGACATCAATTGTTCAGGAAACAAGGTCAAGAATCAATAAATGGGACCTCATTAAACTAAAAAGCTTCTGTACATCAAAGGAGGCAACCAGGGAAGTGAAGAGAAAACCCACAGAATGGGAGAAAATCTTCACCAGCGACATGTGATAGAGGTTTAACATCCAGAATACATAACGAACTCAAAAAACAGAGAATCAAGAAAGGAAGTAACCCAATTAAAAGATGGGCTAAGAGCTGAACAGAAAGTTCTCCAAAGAAGAAGTAAACATGACAAAGAAAGATGTTCAACATCACTAGTAATTAGGGAAATGCAAATTAAAACCACTTTAAGATTTCATCTTACCCCAGTCAGACTGGCTAAGATCAAGAGAACAAATGATACCAAATGTTGGAGAGGATGTGGGGAAAGGGGAACACTCAT
>NW_008343660.1:546306-568347 GCF_000622305.1 Nannospalax galili | reverse complement strand
AAGTCAAGGGCCAGCTATTTCTGTAAAAGGCCTGACAAGTGGATAATGAAAATGTGGTTCATTTATACGATGGAGTTTTACTAAGCAGTAAAGAAAGATGAAACCATAAAATTTTCAGGTAAATGGATGGAACTAGAGTCTGTTATACTAAGTGAGGTAACACAGACTCAGAAAAAAAATTGACATATGTTCTCCCTCATATATGAATCCTAGAACCCAACCCTGATAAGTGAGTATATATCCAGACATAACTACAGGAACCAGGATAATGGAAAGGAACCAGGGAGGAAAAGGAAAAGAAAGAACCTGAAAGAGAAGAACAGTTGGAAACAGGCATTAATAAGGGAGATAGATAAAAATTGGATTAGTTTAAGGGAGGGGGGAGGGAAGGGTATACAAGGAACCTAGGGGATAAAAGGAAGGAAGGAGCTCAAGAGATGTAGGACCATAGGAGAAGGGTATTATTAATAATTCCCTTAAGGGAGATAGGGAGGAAATGGGGGCACCTTAATTGGGGAAACCATGATGGAGGGATTAGACAATGAGAGAGGTAAATAATGCCTAGCTAGTTTTAAAAACCAGAGGGAGGGCCACACGGACAGGGGCAGCAGGACCTGTCCAGCACAGCCACAAAAAAGAAAAAAAAAATAAACAGAGGGAACCATATTTGTCAAACAACCTACTAACAAATTATACATACCAGATCAAGAAATATATGTCTAGGCAAAGTTTATCTGAGAACAATTGGTGTTTGCCCAACATTTTTCTACATGGCACACAGTAATTGAAAGTACAACACTGGTGGAACTAACCTTCTTGGATGTTTAACAGACATGCTTTGAGGCCTATACTACTTTGGTCAGACTGACATAAAGGAAAGTTTTTGCTCCTTGCCCTCCTAGGTCAACTAGTTCCAGGGGACTATGAGCATCTCTCAAAATGTCCTGTATGGGTCACCTGTCCTTTTGATGAAGGAGGCCGTGAAGACCCCATGGGATGGACTTGAACCAGTGTCCAGTCGACAAAGTGGAGGGTCAACACAGAGGAAACATTTCCTCCATGCTTCCAAGTGAAGCCAGCCATGATCGAGCAGAACATTTGACTTATCTTCACATAGGCGGAACTGGTAAAAGAAAGGAGCCAGGGGCTCCTCCCAAGCCCATGTGACCCCTGAGGAACAGATCCTCAAATGGCCTTAAGAGCAAAACTAAACTGGTTTATCTGGGCCAACTATATGGCCTTAAACACCCCAAAGGAAAGTATAACCAAAGATTAAAGAGGCCAATATAATTTTTTTAGGGAAGGATGGCTAAGTCCATGGCTGGGACAGCCTTGGTAAATGAGAGTGGAATGCACATTGCTTCTTATTATTTGCTCGTTAATTCCAGTGCTCATCTGTCACCTACCCAGCATAGAACTGGGAAAATGAACAGCAGACCCCAATCTTATCTAAAGAAATTTTGACAACTGATTGCTGCTAGATGAGGAACAGCTGACCTTCCTAAAACAAAGACCTCTAGATAGGCTGACTAGATTCACCAGATGGACAAGTAGTGGGGAATGGCTGGGGGTGACATCACAGCAGACAGTAGCAGGGATAACAGAGTATAAGGGCTCTAGTTCGGGGTGGAGGCTATGGGAGGGTTCCGTCTGGGAAGTGGGTGTATAGGTGAATAAGATGGTTTGGGATGTTCTGTGTGATATACACACACAAAAATTGACAAATTTTTTAAAATGTATTATATTTGAGGAGGAAGCATAAAAATTTACATCATGTTAATTAGTAGAGGTGATAAACATTACATTGAAATCTACCCGATGATAGCCATACACAGGTGCCAAGGATCTGAGTGCAACCAAGTATGACTAGTAGGTTAAAAACTCATTCAATTTTATGTCTTACAGGGTTTATACTGAGTTCAATAGTGTATAACTGTATTAATTCAACAGTGAACCTAAAATTTTTATAGCCACTTTTGAAAAAGATCTATCTTTGCTCTGCAAAATGTTATTGAGTATGTGAAAGATGTAATGAAATGCCTCTTCTAAAAAATTTAAATATATATATATAATAAAAAAAGAAAACTAGTTGACATACCAGGGTGGATGGGGGAGGTATCAGTTTTCTTCAGAGACTAGCTTCCTGAGTGGTTATCTAATTCCAAATGGGCAGTCCTAAACACAGGTACACACAAGCACCACTAAATGGACTCTTTATTATATATGTCACAATAATAATCAAGGAAGGGGACATAAAATTTAGAGGGATTTGGGGGGATGTGAGAGTTGGAAGGGGACTAAGAGGAATGGAAATGGTGTGAAGACTATACTCATGCATGATGTTCACAAAAATTTTTTAATTCATTAATTAAATTTTTAAAAATAGCATGTCTGGGCCTAGAGAGATGACTCAATGGTTAAGAGCACTGGCTGCTCTTACAGTGGACCCAAATTTGGTTCCCAGCACCCACATGGAAGCTAACAACCATTCCAGGGGAATCCAACACCCTCTTCTGACCTCCATGGGCATTGCACAACACGGGTGCACTTATATACATGCAAGCAATACACTCATACACATAAAATAAAAATAATAACTAAAAAATATTTAAATAGCATGTCTGGATTAGATAGAAGTGTCAGATCAATGAGCATCTCCTGATTTGTCAAGTGGTTATGTAGTGTTACTGCTTGAGAAAATATGCACAGGTGCATCATGGTGGTATAAGGGTGCATCATGGTGGTACACCATGATGATGACATTCAAAGAGGGATGGTGACAAATAAGAATGAGGTGTAATGGCACGTGTGGATGAAAATGCCACCATGAAGCCCATTACTTTATATGCTAACCTAGAAAATAAGGCAAAATAACATTTTCAGAAAAGGAATAATGGCAATGGGTATGTACGTATATTCATAGATAAAGAGAGATAGACAGTGGGCTACAGAGATGGCTTAGAGGTTAAGACCACATGCTACTCTTGCAGAGGAGCTAGGTTCCATTCCCAGCACCCACATCTGGCAGCTCTCAACTGTGTATAACTCCAGGCCCCCACAGGCACTGTATTGACATATATATAACACCCCCAACACATAAACATAACATAAAATAATACAAATAAATCTTTAAAAGAGAGAAAATGTTAAATGTGCAAAAATGTTATTAAGTAGACTGTCTTTAAGAGGATATGTGGATCTGTGTATCACTCTTGCAACTTTTCCAAAAGTTTCACAGATTTTTGTGTGTGTGTGTATGTGTGTGTGTGTGTGTGTGTGTGTGTGTTTTGCAATTTTCTGCTATTGAAATGAATTCACAGGTGAAGCAGTAGGTAGCAGGTAAGGACATAGATAAACATTTTATCTCTCACTGAACTTGAAAAAGTAAAGTTTGAAATTAAAAAAAAAAATTATTGTCCACTTAGTTCTCCAGAATGAAGTCAGCTCTCTTTCAAACAACCACTGAGGGTTATAATGAATTAATACAGAAACATTCTGAGACATCGTTTACTTCTCTTAGCTCATCTGGTCATTGAACTTGGGAACTTGGGTTCTTTCTCTGGACTATAGCTCAGAACCAAACCTGAGACTCATCACAGACCAACCCACTTTCATGAGATCAACCTTTCCAGCCTCAAAAAACTAAGGATAGACAAACCATACCAACAGGAGCCTGTTGTTGACAGGAGCTGGGAAGACTGCAAACCCTCAGCTGCTAAAGTAAAACTGGGAGGAACAGTGTGGACCCCACATGCCTCAGCCAAGACCACCAAAAACCTAATTCAAGTTGGACCACAAGACCCTGGGTTTCCCCTGCACCTAACGCTTGAAGCCAAGAAGGGAGCTTCTCAAAGTGTGGGAATGAGTAGACCTACCCTGGGAGCCTTGGGAAAATAAAGAGACAAGCAAGGTTAAATCTTTCTCATTTATTGGGCGTATGACACATATCTGTAATCCAGGCCCTTGGGGGTTGGAGGCAGTAGGAGCCCAATTTCGAGGTCAGCCTGGGCTCCATAGTGACACCCTGTCCCTCTATTCATACTGGGCTAGAAGCAACAGGTGGGCACATGCCAGCTGTGCTGGCCAACACGTGGCTGTTAGCACTGTTCAGGTTGGATGCCCTTGTGTAATTATACCACATAAACAATTTTTAAAAATAGATTAGAAACTGTAAGTATGGTCTCACAGATTCTTTGGGGGAAACTGCTATAGGGTTAGTGATCTCAACTCTCTATATCTTGCAAAAAAGCCATCAACAGGTGGGCACATGCCAGCTGTGCTGGCCAACACGTGGCTGTTAGCACTGTTCAGGTTGGATGCCCTTGTGTAATTATACCACATAAACAATTTTTAAAAATAGATTAGAAACTGTAAGTATGGTCTCACAGATTCTTTGGGGGAAACTGCTATAGGGTTAGTGATCTCAACTCTCTATATCTTGCAAAAAAGCCATAGTTATTAGACTGGGCTGTGAGCATGTCTGTCCGGGATTGTCTTGTTTGTTAATTGATGTGGGAGGGCCTAATTCACTGTAGGCAGCACCTTTCCCTGTCCAGGGAATCCTGGGCTATATTAGAAAACTAGCTAAGCATGAGTCTGAGCAAGCCAGCCAACAGTGTTCCTCCATGATTTCTGCTTCAAGTTTCTGCTTGAGTTCCTGCTCTGACTTCCCTCAGTGAGGGACCTGTAAACTGAAATAAACTCTTTCCTCCTCTAAGTTGCTTTTGGTCAGAATGCTTGTTTTTTATTTGTTTTTGTTTTGTTTTGAGAGGCAGTCTCACTATATAGCCCTGGCTGGCCTCAGTCTCATAAAGATTTACTTGCCTCTACCTACTAAGGGTTGGGACAAAAGGCATATACTACCATGGCTAGCTCAAGTGTATTTTTCTTAGAGAAAATCATCAAGGCTTTCTTTTCACAGTGATTTGAAAATCATCAGATACTTCTGTCTATGGACAAGCCTTTACAAGTTTCTTTTTAAAAAAATATTACTTGTATTATTTATTTATGTGTATAGGGATTGTGCCTGAGGAGTCCATAAAAGAGGCCTGATTCCCTGGAGCTGGAAACACACAGGTGCTGGAAGTTTAACCTAGGTCCTCTGCCAGAGCAGCAAGTACTCTTGATCACTGAGCCATCTCTTCAGCCCCCTTTACAAGTTTATTTAAAGCAATGTAATGAAAACTGAAAATGAGTTAGTCAAAAGCATCATTTTGAGATGGGCGGTATGAAAAGGTAGACAATTTGTTGATTAGAAAAATCCAGGTATTACAACAAGCTGATGTTACAGCATTTTTAAAAAGGGAATAAAAGGAAAGCGGTCTTATTAGTAGTATTATTGTTGTCGTTTGCCTGAGCTGCTCTACCTCCATCCTCGTTCAAAGAGGAAACAGCAATCTGGTTCTCTCCCTGACTGTACCCTCCATTCCCTGGATTTCCCTGTGCCACTGCTCTTACCCACTCTATCCCCTCCCCTCAGCCTCTCCCTACACTCAGGAGCCTCCCTCAGGACTTGTCTTCACCTCTCCAAGGACTCATTCTCCCATTCACACTCTCCTCACCCTACAATGAGTCTCCCTACATCTTGTTGGGCAGCTCCCTCCCAGCAGACCTGTCTTCCCAGGCCCCTCATTGAGAGGCCCTTCTTGCCTCCTCAACAACCCAATTTCCTCACATTCTATCTTTCTGCTTGCTTTGCTCCTGAAAATTTCATGAACTCCTTGTCCTTTGCACACACCCATCCCCTACTCAGCTTTATTCTCAGAGTCCCAGTTTGGATTTTTTAAATTTGTGTTTGTGTGTGTGATACATATGTGTATATGTACAAGTACACACACTTGTGGAAGTGTGGACAGCTCTCAGGAGTTTCTTCTCACCTTCCACTTTGTTAAAGAAGGGTCTTTTCACACTTTGTATAGCAGAATAGTTGGCCATGAACTTCTGGGTGATTCTCCTGTTTCCAGCTCCCATCTCACTATAGGAGAGCTGGAATTACAGATGTGTGCTACATCTGGCTTTTTTAAAAATGTGAGTTCTGAAGATCAAACTCAGGTTATCAGGCTTCCAAGGCAATCACTTTTACCCACTAAGCCATCTTGCTGGTGCAAACTGCCAGGCTTGGTCTTTTCCTGTTGATTCCACTCTCTGCCAGATTGAGTTTACCTTCCTCCTGCATCCCAGTTGGTCCAGATTCTACTAGTTAAACACCTGTTCCTCTTGCTTCCCATATGCAAGTGACCCTAAACCATAAACATCTTTGTCCACCTCCCCTGGTCTCCAGCCCTGCTCCCTCCTTTGGTTTAGGCTCTGGAAGATCAGTTATTGACCCCAGTCTCTTCCATCTTCCTTCTGTTATGAACACTTCTTTGGAAAAACTATTAAGAGAATTTCCTTCTCCAGATAATTAATTCTTCACACTGCTGGTCCATGTCTACCTTCAGCTCCATATTCTGTGATAGGCCATCACTTCTATTGACCTCAGCACTTGAATTCTGTAGGGAATGACATTCTGACATCTTTAAAAAAAAAATCTCCTCATCTTTCAGAATCCAGCTCCAGGAAGCCATCCCAAACTCTCCAAAGCAGCGTCAATGATGAGATGCCCTTTGTCCTATTCAGGAATGCGTGGGCTGTGATGATTCACTTACCTGTCCATCTTCCCGCTGGTCCATAAGCTGATAACTTATGCATCACCAAAGGCTACAACAATATCTTTACATAGGCTATACATGCTCAAGTAATGTCTGAAAAAGGAAAGCAGTCAAGAAAGGGATTGCTTTCAAACAGGGACAAGGTCTTGGCTGATGAGAAGGAAGGAAAAACTCACATTTAAAAAAATAAGTCATCATCACAACAACTTCTTGTCGTTGGAGAACTTCAGTGCCTCTTGCTAGCCAATGACAGCAGGCATGGTATCCTGTGCCTTCTGCATCTGACCTACCCTTCCCTTCCTGATGTCATGACCCTCACTCTCTTCCAACAGCTAAAATGTGGACTTTGGTCAGATCAAAGCCCAGCCTGGGAGAACCTTTTGCATTAACCATTCAGCTTTCTTCTTCCCTGAAGCCTTCCTGGCCTTGAGCTTCAATTCACATCCCACTTTCTCAGCAGAACTTCATTAACTATTTCAACCCTTAAAAGTTTTGTACTGTTGACACTTACAGCACTTAAGATCTTATCTTGAATTTTATAACTTTAGTTGACTTTATTACAGATGTAATACACTTAAGAGAAAATTCGTTTAAAAGTTAAGCAAAAGAAAAATCACTTGTAAGCTCTTCCTTTGAGAAACATTCTGATGCTATGTTTAAATTCTTTTAGATCTTTTCTGTGTATGCATAGGCAATATTCTAGCAATGAGATCATACTGTATATTGTTTTTCAAACAGAATAATAAAACATATCAATATACATACTTCTTCAAAATGATTTCTGAATCTACCCCATTTTATATATTTAACCATTTATTTAACCAGCCTTCCACTGAGAGAAATTTTTATTTTTCCATTTTCTTTTGCTATGATACAAAAAACATCCTTTATAGTTTAAAAAAATTATTACCATAAATTCTAACAAATATAATTTCTATGTATTTTAATGTTCTTGTACTATATTAAAATAACAAAAGCAACTAAATACAAATATAGCTAAATACAAAATAAATGCATTTGTCAACTGTTTGATTTGTATTTGTTTTGCCTGCATGTAATATACATATATATTTGGGCTTTCATTTGCTTGTTTTTTTTGTTGTTGTTGTTTTGGGTTTTTTGAAACAGGGTCTCATGCAGCCCAGGCTGTTCTGGAACTTGCTACATAGCTGAGGATGACCTTGAGATCCTGATCCTCCTACTCCCAAGTGCTGGGATGACAGGTGTGTGCCACCAAGTCTGATTCTTGTTTCTGTTTGTTGTTTTTGTTTTGTGTTTGTGCTTTTTGTTCTGGTTGTTTGTTTTTCTATATATATCCCAAGTTATATATGAACTCACCATGTAGTCCAAACTGGCCTTGAACTTGTGACAATTCTCCTTATTCAGCCTTCCAAGCGCTGGGATTACAAATGTGCACCACCATGCCCAGTTTATGTATAGTTTGTAAAGTTCATCAAGAATAGGGTCAGCCAGACATGGGGGCCCACACCTTTAAATCCAGCACTTGGGGGGCATAGGTAGGCAGATCTCTGAGATTGAGGCCAATCTGGTCTACATAGTGAGTTCCAGGCCAGCTAGAGCTACAAGGAGACCCTCTCTCAAAAAAAATATAGTCATATATTTTCTAACATTTTATCTCACATCAGCACAATAGATGCTCATCGTGGTAGTTGATCATCACTCTTAACTTGACTGGATTCAGACTCATCATGGAAACACACCTTGGATGTGTCTAGAGACTTTCCAGAAAGGTTTAGCAGAAAAGGAAAGACCCATGGTAAATGTGGTGGCTCCACTCCTTGGACAAGAGACTGAATACAATCAAGAAAGCAAGTGGAGAACCAGAATTCACCTCTCTCTACTTCCTGATAGTGGCTGCCATTGTCACTAGCACCTCACTGTCCTATCACTATACCTTCTGTGACTGAAAAAAAACTCTTTTTTAAAAAATGTTTTATTTTATGTGTATGAGTGTACTGCCTGCATGTATGTGAGTGCACCCATGTCTGTGCAATGCCACGGAGGTCAGAAGAGGGCTTCAGATTCCCCTGGAACTGGAGGTAAGGATGGTTAGTAGCCGCCATGTGAATATTGGGAACCGAACCCAGGTCCTCTGCAAGAGCAGTCAGTGCTCTTGACTGCTGGACCATCTCTCCAGCCCCAAGAAACCCTTTTTAAGTTTCTTTTGTTGATATTTTGTCCTAGCAAAGAGAAAAGTAAATAATAAACGTGTGCATGCCCAGAATTAGTTTACGTCACCTAAATTTTTAGATAATAGTAACATTAATTCTTTAGTATAGAAATGTCTTGGGTCATTTCCCTATAAATGATGAGGTAAGAACACTTCTCCTTAAGGACCTGAGATGCTCTTTGGGAAAGAAGAGTTGAAACAAAAAAAGATATATGTATGGTTCTGTAAGTCAAACTCACTGCTGGGAGGTGCACGTGGCATCCTATTCCCTCCTCCCAAGGTCCTTGCCAACAGCCTGAGAAAAAAGAATCCTCCAAACCCCGGTTTGAAGAATCTTAAAGAGTTTATTGGACTTGCTAACTGAGCTTGGGGTACAGGTTTACTAATAGACAAGCAGGCACTGCCCCCCCGCCCCCCAACAACCATTGACAGCTGAGGCCAAAAGTCCACACCCAGACATAAATCCTGTGGTTCTGGAGTTCTGGACAGCCTTACAAAACAGTGAGAGAGCCCAGCCTCGTGGTTTTCCCATAGCCCCGCCCCTGAAAGCAGCTATGGTCAACTGATTGGCTGGAAGAGGGAAGGGGCGTGGCTTCTTTGCAGAGCACGGGAAGGAGGCAGGTCCATGGCTTGTCAACACAGGGTCAGAGGAACATCTTCTGGTTCACAGGCTGAAAGAGAGGAAAGGCTATCAGCCAAATTTCACAACCACTAGAAGTCAAGTTTGTGTGTGACCCTAATCCCCCTGGAAATCATAATTCTCTCTAGTTGAAGGAATGCATTCATTATTTTTTGCAACATGTGAGGTCTGGGACAATGAGAAATAACTCTTAGCAGCAGCATATTCATAAAGAGCCATCAAACACCCTCCAAGGTCCTCTGTGTTGCCCAGCAATCCTGTTATATCTCTTGGCACTAATACTTTTCTTTTTTCCCCCAATTCCCACATCCTGCCTTCCTCCATTATCTACTGATAAACTCATTTCATAGTCCTTGTGTGGAACGAGAGCCAAATAGCCCCACAGACGTACTTCACAGACTTCACAGAGCCTGCCTCTAAAATTCCTACTGGGAGGTGTAAACAAAATCTGGTCCCCTCCTCCCTTGGTCCCTACAACAAACAGACGTACAATTTGCCAAACTGTAGTCGGAGAAACCACTGAGTTTACTGGGCTTACTTACAGAGTAATGGGTGAAGGTTTGCGTACATGAGTGTGGGTGCTCCCCTCCTAAGGTCCGGTAAAGTCTTCATCCCAGTATGGATGGCAACTTCCCCACAGCTGCACAAAAAGGCAGAGAGTACCTCCCCTCTTCTTCCTGTTTATATACCCTTAGCCCCTCACGCTCTAGGCTCTAGGCTCAACTGGTTGGTTGGGAGGTGTGGCTGACTGTCCCTGCCTTTCCTTTCTTGTGGAGTATAATAGTCAACAAGTCTTACCTGTGATGATCCCGGGCAAGCCAGTGCAACCAAGCTTGGGAAGATGGTGTCTATCCACAGTCTGTCTGTTGGATAGTCCTATACAATCCAGGCTCCCTCCTAGCCCATTTTCTGCCCATTGCTAGAGATGTACTGGCTCTATCTTTAAATAGATTCTGATTCAAGAATTTCACTGTAGAAGTCATCCCCTCTGTCTTAATATCCAGTTTAACCCCTGAAGGGATTATTCACTTCCAGTAAGCTCTCATTTCTTCCCTAGCCTTCCACTCATTCTTCCATCTCCATTCATAACAAAGTTCATTTAAAGACTGGTCTACACTCTTCCACCCAAGCCAGGGTTCATTCCATTGTGCCAAGAGCTCCAGGTCTATGAATGTAAAAGTCAACATGGGTGTTTCCCCCCCTCTCTCCCTCCCTCCCTCTCTCTCTCTCTCCAGCATTGGCTCAACTGATCACTTCCTACTTTTCAAATTGTGCTCTTTCACTTGACTTGGCTTCCAGAATGCTGTACCCACCTTTCTCCTATCCCCTTATGGCTGCTTCTCAGGCTCATCTGTTGGATCATCTTCATTTTCTTCATCTTCCTTCTCTCTTAATATTGGGTTGCTTGAGGTCTCTCCACTCTACTCCTGCCCCCTCCCTCCTCTCTCCTCCCCTCTTCTCCTTGCTCCTTCTCTTCCCCTGCCATTAACCTCTTCTCTTCTTACTCCATGTTCTCAGATGCCCTATGGTGCTGTCACACAGATTTTGATCTCTACTCAGAACATCTTTCCTTAATTTTAATTCCTGTATCTTATCACTTGCTCAACTTTCCACTTAGATATCTGGTAAGCATCTAAAATCAACTACCTGGGCTTTCCCTACGTGTTCACTCACATCATATTCCCCTTGTCACTAAACAGAATCTCTATCAACTAAGTTGCTCAGGTGAAAATCCAGAATGTCTTATGACTCCTTTTCTCCCACATTCCACAGTGGGACCATCAGCAAACTATCTTACTTTGTAAATGTATCTAGATCCCAATTATGATTGTTATTCTAGTCTCTGTCCTATGTCAACAGCCTTCTACCTGGTCTGTTTTCATTCTTGTGCTCTCTCCACCTAGCAAACAGAATGGTCCTTTAGAGTTGAGACCAGGTCATGTCTCTGCAGAAATCCCTAAAACCTAAGAGGAACATCAACCTGCATTTGCTTCAATGTCAGACATTAAAATGCACAACTTGCCAACATAGTGTGTATATGTTCGGCTCTTTTCCTTTCTCCATCCCCACTGCAATCTCATTGGAATGAGGGCTGAGGCTTGGTTCTGCTCCTGACCTTATCTCAGCTTGCAGAACAGCTTTTATCATAGAGAAGGTGGTCCAACAACTGCTGAACAAATCATACTCAAACCTCTAATCCCACTATTCTCCCCGAAGTTCCACCTGTGCATTGCTGAGCAGAGGTTTTAATGGCTTAGATATGTTTCATAACATCTGGTTTGGAAGCAGTAAACACTGGTAATGCCTCTGAGGCATTCACCCCACTGAGAATTCTCCTTTTTAGTGGAGCTTCCTTAGGTAACTTGGCTCCTCTTGGCTTTTTGCTATTCCTCTTAGCCTCCTACATCACTTTTGAAGGATTCAAGGAATCACATTTGAAATTCTGCCTACCGTATTTCCTTAAGAAAAATCACCATGTCTTCTCAATACCATCAGATCCTGCATAGGATGCTAGGTGGCACAAAAGGCTGATTTTGAGACTGCCCTCTGTCTTCCTTTCCTCATCCCTTTGCTTGTTTGCATACCTTACCTTTTTCTCTTTTATTTTATAAAACCAAGGTGATGTCTAGAAATGAAGCGGGTTAACTTTGGTGTCATCGTATGAAGCTATTCCCACTCTCCTTGGAAACCATACCATGCATAGAAGTGTATCTCAGATAAAGTGCATATTCAGGCTCAAAACACACAGGTAGTCATGGAAGGAGGGGAAAAAAAGTGTATCAGAAAAGATTGGCCATTCCAGGCATTGGAAATAAATTGACCTCTATTCAGGTTGCTGGCAGAAATCTACAAAGACAAAGGCCTGCATCTGTTTCCCATTGTAAACACAGTCCAGAGAGTGGCCTACAAGCAGAGTGAAGGTGCTGAGGCTGTGCACAGCCTGACCTCAGTGGCAGTGCTGGGGAAAGCTCATCCGCCACTTGACTTACCATTCCTGTTTCATGTAGCTCTGAGTAGGGCTTTCAACGTTTGATTCCAAGAACCTACTTCCAGCTACTGAAAATAAAACAACTAGCTCCCTAGTAGACTTCTTCAAGCAACTGAAGGACAAAGGTTTTGTCTTCTTCACACTGCGAAATTTGATTTAAGTTTATAGCCTAATAGTTTTCATTCAATCTCCGTGGAAAGAAAATTTCATAATGCAATCTCTTGGATGTGCATTGCTGCTTTTTTGCTTACTGGCTGTCCTACCTCATACTTGAGAATTTTAAGCCCCCAAAGCTGAGTGTTTGGGCAAGTAGACTAATGAAAAGCACCTACCAGCCATAGTTGTGTCTATGTGAAACTAGGAATGAGGGAGAAGCTCTGCATGCAGTAGCACCTCTTCATCTCCCAAACACTGCTCTGCCCGGCTCCACACAGCCTGGCAGCCACCGACTGCTTGAAAGAAATGGCTTTATACATCTTCACAGGGAGTGATCTCAAGCCTGGCTCTTGTAAGAAAAATGTTTATTGATGCTATTAAAATGCATAAAGCTTTTAACCAACATGTACTTAAAAGAATGAGGACCATAGGAACCGAATTCTCCATGACTGTAAGAAACTGCTTGGGCAGGGCAGGCCAGACTCAGTATTCTGCCAAGAGGTTGGGCAGGAACTTCCTAAAAAGACTGTTTGTCCCAAAGGGAATTAGATCTGAAACAAAGAGAGCAAGGCTGCTCCTGGCCCTGAGACTCTGCCTCACCTGAAAGCCAGAAGTTAGCAGAGAAAGTCTCCAAGTAGAGTTAGACCTACCTCTGAAGGCTCAATAGCAGTCAGAATTAGCTCAGCACCTTCCTCCTGCATTGGGCCTTTGCTTAGTTTTCCACACAGACATTCGAAATGGGGCTTTCAAGTGAGCCCTCAAGTGAAGGTGGTTCAAGCAACACTTTGGATGATATCACAAGTCTCCCAGGGTGACACTTCCCGGCTTCCTCAGCATATGCCAGGGCCCATTTTACAGGGGGATTTATGATCCTTCTCTCAGTAGAGCCAACCAAAGTTTTATAATCTTCATTAAAAACCAGCACCACGTGTAATAATATGGAATACTGCCTTACACAAGGGGACCAAGTTATAGGTGCTTAGGGAAACATGGCTGTTTCCTGGCCCTGGCCAGGGGTAAAGCTGCAGGAACCAGGACAACACTATCACACTATTTTATTGCAAATGTACGTTCAGCTTAAATCCTAATTATTCTCTTAAAAACGTTCGCCGCCATTAAGCCTTCTTCTGACAGGGCAGTCGTGGGACTGCTTAGCCTTAAAGAGCAGCAACACCACCCTGACAGCGTCCACAGGGACAGGCAGGGGACAGTGGATGCAACGGAGGAGGGCCTGAGCACTAACGCTGGGAAAGCTGACTGTCCTTGTAGACTTGGCAATAGGTCGTGTGTGGGGGCTTGGATGCCAGTTCAGTGGAGCGGGCCTTCTGGAAAGGACTCAACAGCGCTCTAGAGTGAGGAGCAATTGTTGCGCAGCCCACTCCTCTCCAAAACGGCCAGGTTAGCCTTGCAGGGATCCTTGGCGCATCTTTTCCTGTCCCTTCAGGGAAACACTCAAAAATTCCAGGTTCCAAGGTCTAAGTTCCCCCTTTGATATAGTGCCACACTGGCCCTCGCCGTTATCCTAATCCCACTACCCCCAATCCCTGCCTTTCAACTCCAGGCCAGACTAGGCCAAACCAGGCGGTCGTCCCCGCAAGGAACAGAGGGCTCTGGAGCCGCGCGGCCGGCACAAAGCGGGTAGATGGGCGGCCGTGGCGGCGAGAGGCGCGCCCCCACCCGCGAGCCGACGACGCGCGCGCCCGCAGAGCCCGAGCCCCGGGAGCGCCATTCGCGGAGCGGCTTACGCTAGTCGCCCGGCGTACGGCGCCCCAGCGGCCGGGGAGGTGCGCTGCCCGGCTCCCGTAAAGTTATTGTGAATGGGGAGCCGGTGACGTCAGCGCCGAATGTCAACAATGTAGCGATTGAGAGTGTGGGCGTTCCGGGAGAGCGCGAGCGGCGCAGCGCGGAGCAAACAGCCGAGCCGCCGCCTCAGCAGCAGCAGCAGCAGCCGCCGCAGCAGCAGCCGTCGCAGCCGCAGCAGCAGGCAACGAGCAGAAAGCAGCAGCAGCAGGGAGCAGACAGCAAGCAGCTACCGCTGCGGTCTCCCGGCCTCCTGCTCCCGCCCGTCCCCGCCCCGCCGCCACGTCCCCTCCCCCTTCCGAGTCTGGGGGCTGCGAGCGTGCTGCCATGTGATGCGCATCCCCTCCGCCAGCTCTCGGTGACCCCAGAACCGCCCACCGCGCCGGCTGCCGGGAGGGGCTGCGGGCCGGACAGCCGTGGAGGAGCGGCGGAGAACGAGCAAAGTTCCCGGCGAGGTGAGTGCCGGGCCGGGCCGCAGAGCGGGGCAAGTTCGCGCGTGGAGCGAGTGCGCGGGCAGCGGAGGTGTGCGGACGCGGCGGGCGGGGAGCCGGGCGGCGCTCGGCCGCTTTGATGGCATTTTCTAGGAACGGGAAGGGGGTGGGAACGGAGCGGAGGACGGCGGCGGGGCGCCCTCCCGCCCGGCTGTTTACGGCGGGCGAGGCGGCATTGTATTTTGCTCGCGCAGCCGGGTGTTTTGGAACAGCAGGGGGAGGAGGAGCAGAGGGTAATAAGTCAGGCGTGCGGAGGGAGGGCGGGCCGGAGACGCGCGGCCGGCGAGCCGCAGCAGCTGTCAGACCCGCGGTTCTGTCCCCGGGTGCGGAGAGGCCCCAGCCCGCGCTCCGGCGCCCCAGCCCTCGCCCCCCACGCTCCTCGGACCGGAGCGGAGAGCCACAGCTCGGTGATCCCGGGGTTCCCCACAACCCCGGCACTCCCCGGGCCCCAGCCCGCTTCCCCTGTTCGTGCCCCCTGTGCTCCCGGAACCGCAGACCACGCTCCCCGGAATCCCCGCGCCCCAGCCGGCCCATCCGCGTCGGGCTCGTGGCCTCTGCGTTGCCCACCGGGTCCGCGCCTGGCTGCTCCGCATGACAGCGCTCGCGGTGCCTTTGCGCTCAGCTGTCAGCCGCCGCCGGGTGGCCCTGGCCACCGCGCCTGGCGGGGCATCAAAGCTCAAGTTTAGGGCTCTGGGACCAGGCAGCTGGGGCCTCTGGCGCAGACCTAGGAGGAATCCCTGCTGGCTACTTGTCCGAATGTGTCCCGACGAGCTCCACCTCTGAGCCCGTGGCTTCTGAAAGGGACTCTCAGCATCTCCCTGTCCTCAGGTCCAGCAGCGCACAGCCACACCTGCACGTGTCTCCGAGCCGCAGGGCTCCACCCAGAAGAAGAGTTTATCAAAGGGACACTTGTCTGCATCTCCCCGCGCCGCGGCTCTCTGTGGATCTCGGGCTTGGCTCTCCCTGTGGGTGTTCAGGAGCCCAGCGCCACAGAGAGGGCGGCGGGCGGCGCTCGTGAACTCCCCCAGGTGCCCGCGAGAGAGGGGGTCATCTGATCGACCTCGGTCCGGGCCAGGGTTTGCAGAAGATGCAGAAGTGGGAGGGCGGTGTGCATCCGAATGGCCGCGCACCCCTGGCCCCCGGGGCATGGGCGCATGGGGTCTCCCCCGCATGCCCTTGCTTGTGTGCAAGTTTGGCAACTTGCGCGAAGTTCCTGCGCGGCTGTGGTCGGCGTGGTTTTGTGTGTGGCGCAACAAGGCGTTCCTGTTGTAGTCCGCCGGTCAGGCACCGCTGTCGCTGCCTCCCGTGGCCGTCGAGAAACCTGAGTTGAGGACGCCCCACCCCCGAGACCCAGCTGCGGCTCTCCGCGGCCCTCGGGCAGCCAGGCGCCACGTTCCTGGGTTTTCACCTTCGCTGTCTAGTGCTGCAGTCTCTCACTCTGTAAATCTCATCTGCTGAGTGTATTTAACTAAAAAGGGTAATTACTTTAGATAAAAAATCCTTTCCTGCTTAGTGGGAACCTTGGCGGAGATGTTGCCCTAATGAGATGATTTTTTTTTCTTTTGTCTGTTTAGAGTAAAATTAGAGATGTTAACTCTGATAACGGTTTTCTCAGATCATTAAAATGTAACTTGTAGGAAAGGCATGCCGAGCCAGCTCTGGCTGACATGAATAGCTAGCTGACCGTGAGCCGCTGCCTGCCACTCCTCTGGCCGAGGGGGCTATTTCCCTGAGGCAGCAGGCCACTTGCTTAGAATGTGAGATGTTTCATCCTGAGGCCTCCAGCGACTTACCAGTAAATGGCCTTTCCCACTCTTGTAGGTAATAGTAAATGGAGTAAAAAAATGACATCTTGTTAGAATTAGTCTTTAGTCTCTGAGAGACATTGCTAAATGACAGGGTTGCAGTCAAATGGCCGTGGCAAAAGGTCTGTCAGGGTTTCTATTATAATTCAGTTTTCCAGGCGTTTATATTTCACCACGCTTTGAATGGCTTCTAGTACGCTGGTCTTTAAAAAAAATGTATTGATTTCCCGCTTTTAGACTATTTGCCATTCCTGAAACTTGAATGTCATTCACATGAAGGAGAGCAGGTACCAGAACCGGAATATGCAACCAAGAAATAAAGTGCTTTGGTTAATATTTTCAGTTTGGATTGTAGGAGGCTCCAGATTTGCCATGTGATCATCTAAATAAGTAAATTCTTCCTCTATCTGTTGTCTGTCCATTCTGCAAGTGGGGGTGAGATGTCAGTTCACAGCATTATACTGGGAGTCCATGAAAATAGCCCTTTCCTCCTGCATGTATGTGTCTTAACTCCTAGCTAAATTATGAGCACTCTTGTTATCCCTTCTCTTTTTATGTTGCATCTCAGAATCTGCCATGGGTAGGGGGGTGAGGCAGAAAGGGTTGGCAAGTCCCCAATTCACTTTCAATACTGCCTGTGCCTGGGAGGAAGCCTTGCATTCTTTCTGTTGAATTATGCCCTTTGACTCCAAATCTTCAGGCAATTCCCTTCTAGTCGCTCACCTCTGGCTGCTGTGAGGGGCTTAATTATTTGCAAACTGCCTTGAAATCCCAGGATGAAAGGCACGGAATAAGTGCAAAGTATTGTTATTCAGATACAGAATTTAATGATCCATTACAGTTCATCAGGAAAATGCACTTTGCAGTGATGGGAGGAAATGTTTCCACCTGATAGAGGGTAATAATAAGTGCTTAAAAGTAGGTTCAGATTACAGATGAGACAATTAACTCTAGCCATGTGCTCTTCAATTTGTTGCAATTTATTTTGTGATCAAAGTGAGAAGCAGAGAGCCAGATGGTCAGGTTCATGTTCAAATCTCTCTCAGGCCAGCCCCTCACTTCTGTGCCCTTGTCTCCACAGCCGATGGGACTTGGTTATTCATTAGTGATTGTGAGCTAGTCCTCAGAATTAGTAATCGAGGCTTCTGTAATGCCAGCAGAAGGGCCCAGGCCAATCAGTTTTGTTGGGAGCAGTTTAATTTTATTTGGATTAGCTCTCACTTAGCACCTCTGGTGTGGGTCCAACCTTAACGAGGAAGAAAGAGACTCTGGGTCTCTTAAGCTCCATTACTGAGCTCCACAGCTCTGGGCTTTGAACCTTAGATTTCAGGGGGATACTGTCTGGTTTCAAATGCTGGCCTGACTGTTGAATGAATGAGCAATGAACGAGTGAGTGCTTAGGTAAATTAGCATCTTGCTGTTTGTGTAGACCAGGGCAGGTGCATAGCTGCTCACCCTTCTGTTCAGAAATATCTTACACCTGCTGGCTCAAATTCTGCTGTTGTCTTCTTGAAATCCTTAATCTTGAACAGGGGATCTTCATTTCCATCTCCCACTGTACCCCTCAAACTACGTCTCTGGTCCTGGTGAGAAGGGTGTAGGATTGGAGTAGCAGGCAGCCACTTGATCTCTGTCCTTGTCTGCTGTTGCCGGCAGGAACGAGTGGGAATGCTGGCTTCATGTTGCTACCTCACTTGCTTTTCTAAGGGAAAATGGATATCCGGACTTGTATGGAATCCCCTGCTCTAAAATATGGCTCACCTTAGAAAAAATGTTGAAGGAGAATGTATATTAAAGCTTGGCCTGGGCCAGTGAGATAGGTCAGGGGAGAAAGGTGCTTGCCGCCAAGCCTGACTAGCCTGATGACCTGAGTTTGATCCTTGGAGCTCATGGTGGAAGGAGAGAACCAACAAATTGTCCTCTGACCTCCATGTGAGAACTCTTAGACATGTACATCACATACACACACAAGTAAATAAATGTAATGAAAATATTTAAAGAAATGCTCAGACTAGTCTGCAGATCGTGTGTTTTCCACCTCAGAATATGGTAAAGCATCATCTTATTGTTTACTAATTTTAGACTTATCTATTCTCTAAAGTCTGATGCATAATAGATCATTTGTGCATGTGTACCAAATGAATGATGTAATGATCAAGAAAATAGATGTGAAGAAATGAAAGTCTAAATCAACTTTGGATCTCATTCAGGGAGTCATACCTTCCTTTTCAACAGAAAATTCTATCTGAAAGGCTAAATAATTAATACCTTCTCTACAGGTAAACAGCCCACTGTTGATGAACTACCCAGCTTCTTTTAAGTGGAATAATTTACTGTTTAAGGCCTACAGACTTATACATTACTTCTGATGTATGAGAGCACCTTCTAAAATGATCAGTTTGATTTATTGACTATTCTTGTTATGCTAGATGGTGCTAAGTACTTTATGTGCACATGTTTCACTGACACCTAGAACACCCTGTGAAGTAGGCTCTGTAGAACTGGGAAGGTCCTGTGAACTTCATCTGAATGCCTGTGTTTTCTGGAATGGCTTTACATAGGCATGTTCAACCTGTGTGGCCCACAGGCTCCTTGATGCTGAGGGTGGATATGAATGCAGCACAACATAAAATCATGAACTTAAAACTTAAAAGTTGGTTTTTTTGTTTTGTTTTGTTTTTTGTCTTTTTGAGACAGGGTCTCCTTGTAGCGCCAGCTATCCTGGAACTCACTGTGTAGACTAGGCTGGCCTCAAACTCACAAAGATCCGCCTGCCTCTGCCTCCCAAGTGCTGGGATTAAAGGTGTACGCCACCACGCCCGGCTTTAAAAGTTTTTTTATTTAACTCCACTGTGGAGATTCTCAAGAGTGAACTTTGTAAATGACAATGTCATACTGCAATGTCAAAAGGTTTGATGTGCCTGGAGGTTGTTTTCCCATGTGGAATACACAATCTAGCCCCAAGTCAATGACTGTAGATTGAACTGTGACATGACACAGGATTGTGACAGAGAGGACGAGGTCCCAACCCTCACATGTTAACAGTACAAGATGTCACATACCTGTCAACTTCTGCAACTTGCGCAACAAAGCCTCCCTGTGCCTCCCAGTTTCTCGCCTTCCCTGTCGCTACAGAAGAAGCTGCACCCAGACACACTCAGAGTTCCAAAGGGCTGATGGAAATCAGTGGAATTTCTGCAGTGAACCAGATCAGAAGGTTTTGGGAGAGCTGGACTCATGTTAGGAAAAACAATACCAAAGCCATGAGAATGAGGGGAAAAAAATTCTGTATCGTCAATGACAATATATGACAGAATATTTAATGCACATTTAAATTTTATGTAAACATTTATAAATTAGAAATGATGTGAACTAAACATTTTGTATATTCAGTAAGATTACACGAATATTACTAACTCATTTTTCCTTTTTGTTTTGTCTAGGAGACATTTAATAGAAAAGTTATTTGTCAAGATCTTTCTTTGAATTTTTTCTCATTTTTCATTTTTTGTTACCTTAAGCTGAAATTTAATCTTAATATCAATATGCTAGTCCCTCAAAGTAGGAACTATTCTCAGAATCTTTACCCCATGACCTTTTCAAGGGCCATTTCATTTCTAAAGAATATGTAAATTGAGCCTTATCCTGCAAGCCCACTACTTCAAAACTCTGGCAGGAATTTTGCCTTTGTCTTTCCTTGAGCTAGTTTTTTTCACCCAAATAATGAATGTCCCCAATCAGAAAGCATTTCACGTACTGGTTCATTCTAGTCTCTGGAATTACAGCCAAGATGCCTCTCAGTCTTCCCCAGTGACTTCATAATGGCAGCCTCTCCGGTGTATTCTCCTGGTTATCTTCCCCTTTGTTCCTTAGCCTGGTAGTGGATTGTCCTTTGCTTAAGAGATGTGTGGTTTTCCTCTGGACCTTTCTGCTTTCCTGAGGACTGCAGGACAACACGTTGCCCCTGTGCAGAAAGCCCTTGCTCCTGGCCAGCTCCCTCCTGGCCCTGTGTCAGTTTTCAGCGTCTCCTTTCCGGAGCATTAACCTAGCCCTCATACCTCAGCTTTCTCCCTAGGCCTTTCTGAGCCTGCCGCTGGTGTGTAGACAGACTCCCTGCTAGTTTCAGAAGCTTTGGCATGTTTGGGTCTCTCATAACTGTGGTCACGCTGCACTGTTTCTTCTCTCTCCACTATCACTTTAGGCAGATGCTTCAGGAGTTTGCTGGGGCCTCTGCAGAGTCTAACCTGTAGAAGCTGGGACTTTCTCAGAGGACCTTAAAGTTGGGAGACTCCAGTGTAGTGATTTCTATTCCACAAACAGGAAAACCAAGCAAGTGAGCATGTGTACTCACTGACTTCCCTAGTGTTCCAGGAGCCATAGATTGTGGGCTGTTTTTATTTTCCTCATAGACTACATTGCTTGTGGATGCTATCAAGTAGGTCATGTGAACAGTGAAAGGAAACTACATTCTTTAGAGGCAGATGCCCCAAGCATTTATTATAGGCATGCACTGAGTAACTCTTAGATGGCAGGTGGCCCAGTCCTGGCCCTGGCCTTCACAAAGCACACCCTGGAGTTGGAAGGATGACAGAGATGGCTAGTACAGGTAACTCATCATAACCTGTGTGTAGGGAAGGTATGCTGTCCTCCACAGGGGACAATAGGGGGCTGTGACTTAGCCAGGAGATATGGGATGCTCCCCGCCCTCAAAGTATGAGTTTTAGGCAGAGGCAGTTTAAAACTTGAGGCTTGCAATTTTCCTCCAGCCTCTAAATCCTATTAATTCACAACTGTCTTTGGCCCTTTGGAGTATTGCATAAATCATGATATCACCCCTGGGGCCATTTTGGCAAATAATGTTTCTTGTATTCAGAGTCCAGAATTGATTTATTTACCTGTCTTTAGAACCAGATAAAAACAGATTTGCTAATTGCCAAAAGTACATTTGTTTTCATACTTGAAAAAAGATACAAGTTAATGTTATTCCTTTGAGCATTTCAGGGCACTTTTGACAATATTTGATTTTTGTTTTGTTTTATTTTGAGAAAGGGTCTCCCTGTAGCCCCAGCTGACTTGGAACTTACTATGTAGACCAGTCACCATATCCAGCTTTTTGACAATACCTGAATGATCAAAAGCTAGATGAACATTTCCTTGAATTAAATGTCATGTGTAGAGTTTACACAAGGATCTTTAGTGAAAATGTGAGTCTAGTCTCTGTATGAAGCCTTGACCTCCCAGAGCAGCATGGCAGGGTATGACCTCCCAGAGCAGCTGATGGGATTTGTAGCACAAGAATGATTTTAGACGACCCTCCCT
>NW_008343660.1:500658-546153 GCF_000622305.1 Nannospalax galili | reverse complement strand
TCCCTCCCTCCCTCTTCTTTTCTGATAGGGTCTCACTATGTAGCTCTGATGGCCTGGAACTCACAGAGATCCTCCTGCCTTTGCCTCCCAGTACTGGGATTGAAGGCATGTGCCAGCATGCCCAACTAGACCCTTGTTGGGAGGAGCACAATTTAATAGGAGTGTTGAGAGAACCTAATTAAAATAAGTTGACTATAATGCATGCTAAAGTCCCTCTCTTCTTTTCTTTGATGACAGCTAACTTGTATTGTGCTTCCTTTTGTATGTTGCTTGCATTAACTAACTTAATCATCCTAACAACCCAGAACAGAATCACAGAGGTCACCCAGCTACTGAGTGAGAAAGCAGGCACTGGGCGCTAGATGTCTGATGCAAGGGCCACTGTGCGGTGCTTCCCCCATTCTGCCTCTTTATCTGCAGTGAGACCTTTATAGCTGGTCTCAGAAGTGGATATTTAGGTAACTCACTTAAAACATTGGATGTTTTGTTGGCATCTCTTTTAAAAATAAACTTGAAAAGTTATTTCTCAGGGAACCTGAATTGAGTATATACCTCTTTCCAACCACATGACTCACTTTCGAATAACTGCATTCCTTAGGTCTTGCTGAGTATTTAAGGATCAGAAAGTAGAAGTGGTGGAGATAAGCTAGGCAAAGGACTTGAGTCCCTTTCCCTGTCCCCAAGGTTTATCTATAGCTCACACTCCCATCTTGTTAGGTGAAGAATTTGCCGTTTGATGTTTTTAGTGGGAAAGGAAAAATAAAAACGACAATTCTTCTAATTCTTGGAACAGTCTACTCTGGAAGAAGAATTGCATTCATAACCAACCTGTTAATAGAGTTCCTAACTGGGAAAGTTAGCTAACAGAGACAGAGAAAGTAGTAACCTTTATTCTCATTCTAGTCAGTTTCAGGAAGAGATTATCTTGCCAGATTAGCATGTTGCAACTCAGCTGGCGGTCTGAATGGGTTTGAAGGACTCTGCTTGGCAGTGTCTGGGCTACCTGAGGTTTGCAGGGTCATGCTCAGAATGCTTATTCAGCTTGGCTCTGCCTGGGCCAGACACCAAATTGTCATCATGGCCAAGAGGTGTTCTTGGAGTTGCCTGAACGTTAAGCACATGGTAGGGCTTCGGTGTGGGAACTGCAGTGTGTGAATGTACTGTGCTCATTCTTTTTTAGCATTCAGTTTAAAATTTGGAGCTAGCTAAATGTGGAGATGCTTAGTGTGTCAGTGTTGGAGGGTGTAAGTGATTTAAAAAATCAAACAGATGAGTGCATAAAGATTTCTATGCAAACAATGATGAGCTTCAATTAAAGCTGCTGATTTAGTGTGAGAATTGCTTGCATTGATTTGTAGACTATCTATATGGGTTCAAGATTCCATATTATGCAAATGAATAAGCCCTGAAGAGTCAAACTGAAAAAATGAAATTATCTGTGAAAGATATTATTACCCATTCAGCAGAGGAAAATGTAGACGCACTTCGAGTTAACCCCTGCTTTCTACACATCCCCCTGAAAGGTCTAGCACTCAGGGACAGTGGTCCTTGTAGGAACTGTAAGGAACCAGGTCAGTTCCCCCAATCCTCAGGCAGTCACCTCGAATTGAACTCCGTTGCCTTTTGCTGTCCAGTGCCCTTAGCTACTTCCTATACTTCCCACCTCAAACCAATATTAGAAAGGATTTTATGAACAGAATTTTATGAAGAGATTTATAACTGAGCATGCTTAGTGCATTGCTTTTTCTCAGATGTCAGCTTATTAACCGGAGTCAAAGGCAGAGAAGCAAAGGCCTAGAGGTGGGAAACATGGACCTCACACACTGGCCACCTGGGTGATAGAAGTGGCATTGTAGGCAGAAGTCTCCTTACAAACCCAGTGCTGGGCAGGGAGCAGAGACAAGCAGAGTAGAGAATACAAACCACAGAAAGTTGAAGAGCATAAAAGGCAGGTGATTTTGTGTTGTTTGCAATAGAGTTCTCCTGTAGTCCCAGCTGTCCCAGAACTAGCTTATGGAGACCAGGCAGGCTCAATCTCACAGAGATCTTCCTGCCTCTGCCTCCTGAGTGCACCACGACACCCAGCCTGGAGATGATTTTTAATGATACATTTGTCTGTGAACTGTACCTTCTTCCCTCCAGACACTGGATTTGATCATTTCAACCTGTCACAAGATGGTGTATTACATGGCATTTAAATAATAGATCTTTAAGGGAAAGCCACGTGGTCAAGGATTTGGGATTTTTGTTAGTGGCAGTGATCCCAAAATTATCTTCAAATTCTTGAATGTCCCTGGGGGCGGGTTGTAGATCCAGCCTCACCTACCTTCCTGTTCCACGGTTTCATTGATAAAAATGGAGTCGATGGATTTATTTCAAAATTATTGTGCCCCATACTGTTAACACAGTGCTGACATCTGGACGTTAGGAGAGGCTGATTGGTTGAGCGAACCATGCTTATTTCAGATGAAGTTGTTGCCTAGTAAACAGCTCCTGGCTTACAAGGTCTGAACTGCCTTCAACCCCTCCAGCAACCATGCTATGTTGGGTTGGTGGCGCCATCTAGTGCTAGCCTGTGGAACTGTGCTGGACTCCTGTCTTGGACAAGCTCCCTGAGCTGAGTGTGAAGCCTTCTCTGTCTGAGGGCACCTTAGTATGTCTTCATGTTGCTTTACCCCAGACCTCACTTCTTTCTGTACCCTTCTCTCTGATATGCCCTTTTTCCTCCTTTTTTCTCTCAACTCCTGAAGTTTACTCTTCCTCCTCCTTCTCTTATTTTTTGGGGGAACAAAAATTGTTTAAGAAGCCCCTCTAACCATCAATAATAGTAGACAGTAAATGTAAATCATTTTACTTTTCAATTTTCTTCTTCTTTTTTTGGTTTTGTTTTGTTTTGTGCAAAAGTCTCTGGGAAGATTGTTTCTTTCATTCTCTGCTATTTAGACACTTCCCCAAACTCAGTCAAGAGGTATTTTCTTTCAATAGTTTTGAAACTGTTGTTATAGTATCGTTTCCTATACAAATACAAGCTCTCACTCATATTTTAAGTTGGAGACATTTTTATGGACTGTCCTTAGATGCTGTCTTGTGGACATATGGCACTTGGCTTTGAGGGAAAAATATGTTAGGAGTTCCAGACTACCAGTTTCCCGGTAGACCTTTGGATCCTGCGTTAAATGAGAGAGCAAAGCTTAAAGACATACAAGACAAAATCTCGCATGAGATAGCCATGTAACAACTGTGGGACTGAGACTTGAATTACTGTATGCATTTCAGTCTCCCACATTAAACATGACATTTAAATTCCCGCTTGTGTTAAACATCGTGATAGTGTGGGTTTGAAAGTAAGTCCCTTCTGAAAAACAGGAACTGCTTGTCTGTTACCAGTTCTTGTGGTCGATATGGCAACTATTTTGATTTGTCAGAAGGGAGGAAAAGCAGTTAAATCTAGTTAAAATTAAAGCCGGTTAAAATTAACTGGCTCATGAGATTTGAATGCAGCTGTTCCACACATCAAAACGCTGAGAGCAAGTTGTTTGTTTATTACTACTATTGATTGTTTTTCGTTGTTACTTCTTTTTGAGCCATGCTATAGCTTATTTGTAGTTTTTGGTCCAACCTTGGGAAATGAGAACTGCGGGGGTGGATTTCTTGTGTGCCCTAGTTTGTTTTGCCTGGTAGGTGTGTGGATCTTCTACATTCGAGAGTATTGAGCAGTCAGCGTTCCCACCAGCAGCTTGCTGACTCATGGGCTGCTGCTGCCTCGCTGCTCTGCAGCGCCCCAGGACCAGCACTGTGGCGAGAGCAGGATTGGGGGAGACTTCATGAGAGCAGTCGTGGTTGCCTGAGGGCAGGATGGGGGGGCTGCCTGAGAGGGGTGGGGGTGCTACCTTTAAGTCTGTGGTCACCGTGGAGCTGGTTGCCCTTCTTCCTGCTGCCAAATACAGCCTTCCTGCAGGATAGGGAATTAGGCACATTTCTGCCTTTGTGGGGACAGTGTAGACAATCACAGCGTTTCTGAAAATGCCAAAGGAAAACTGATTTTCACTTCATTAGGGATCTTCCAGGTGAGAAGGGAGGGCTGACCTTAAAAGGGAAAAGGATAGTGCTATTGTTTCCTACTTAGCAACCCAAGGACTTTTCATAAACCTTGAGCTTAAGCTTTCTTGGCAATCTTGATACCTGGCCCACTTTCCCCCTTGTGGGCAGCAGTTCATGGGAGCAGGAGCACCGCATAGGGCAGGGAGAGGGGATGACTGGCAGGCAGTCCCCGTGGTGACCAGAGCCTTTGTTTGATCTGTTGCCAGTTATTGACCAACAAACAAACAAAGCACCTGGCCTAGGGTCATGGTTTTTCTAAGACGGTTTCACTGTTTACTTTCAGAGCTCAGTTTGGCTTATTTTCATCGGAAAGTGTGAAATGTTGCTTTTCTGAGGTTTTTACGTAAACTTCCTCTTGTGGACAGGAGTTGATCTGATCATCACCATAAATTCTGGAGAAGGAAGGTTAGTGTGAGCTCAGCTGGCACAGGGAAAGCTTTGCACAGGCTGAGATCTCCTCTGTTTGTAGTTTGGCTAAGCATTCTGAGGGCTCTTTGACCAGTAATAAAGAAAAGCCGCAGTGACTGTAGTGAGATGTTTGTGGACCCTCTTGGTTTCCGCCGATACGGGTGACTCATCAGTATCAATAGAATTGTGACTTCTAATAATAACACAGTGTAAGACCTTCAAAACATGTGGTTTTAGCCCTTACTCTGAGTGAAAGGTTGGAAAATATTAGTTTGAGCTTCTTTCCCCTGACCTCTTTGTCTCACCAGAGCATAAAATTGTGTTTTTGGAGGTGTGATGACCCCATTGTTTTTTCATCTTACTGTTTTTAGTTTCATTATGACTAAGGGGCCAACATGGATTATTTCATCCTTCAGAAATCTGTGCACTAAGCATCTCCTCCAGGCCTGTGTTTTGAGGGAAATGTGGCTAAAAAGTAAATCTTCCCAGAGTGTAGAAAGGAAAAAACTGGTACAAACCACGGGCCTCGGAGCTGTTCGCCTCCTACACAGTGTCTATTGCAGAGGGCTGTGAGATTGCTGAGTAGCCAGCCCTATTGCCCTGTGAGTCACTGTCAAAGGATTCCAAGAGGACGTTTAACAGAAAATGGGAGTCAGCCAGCCTGGAGAGGAAGCATGCTGCCTGTTTCCATGACCAGGAGTTGCCATGCCCTGAGCATCAGCCTGCTTGTCTGTATGTGGGGCATTCTTGTTTAATAGGTTAGTTCGGTTTGTTTTTCCTGCAGACAACCCTCTCAGCTCTTTACCACAAAGGACTTACCTATTCTGTGCTTAGAACAGCTGAATTTCTAGGCTTCAGTAAGAACATGCATACTTACATTCCCATGTGGTTTTCTTACTGAACATTTCCCCCTTTAAGTGCTGCCAGCCTTTGCCACTCAGTTCTGACCCTCAGAGCCGGTGGTTTTTACACAGTACCTGCTGGTTCTGGGAAATGAACCCTTTACAGGGGTGATCACACTAGATATTTAATTATTTTAAATGGTGTGTATGTGTGTATGTCTCTCTGTGGGTATGAACACATGACTGCAGGTACCTGCAGAAGCCAGAGGCATAGGGTGCCACGGGAACTGGAATTATAGGTGGTTGTGAGCTTCCCGACGTGGGTGCTGGGAACCAAACTCAGGTCTAGTACAAGAGCAGAGAGCACTTGAAATCACGGAGTCATCTCTCCATCCCTCCCAGTAGATATTTTTTTAGATGAAATTGTGTCAGTCATGCCTCTTCCACACTTCATTTTCAGTAGACATTTTTGTCTTGCACCATCTTGCTAGCATTTGGGGGCTTAATAGCCTCTCTGTTCTTCTTTTTGCTGTTTATTCCCAGTGTCTCTAAGTGTTGGGCATGAAAGGGACACTCAGTAAATGATAGAATGAATGACTAGACTCATTGAATCTCCTGCTTTAAAGCTCACCTGTTTTTTTCTGCCCACAGGAAAAGTAAAACTTATAATCAGTTCCTGTGCTGAGATGTCAGATGTATTTTTATTTTGAACAGCTCCCCAGTATTTGAAGGAACACCGGAAATGGAGGAGCTGGAACTGTACAAGTCCTGACGATGGTGTGGAGTTTGGGAGTGGTGCTTAATTCCTTGTTCTCGTTCTACCTTGACAGCTGTCAGGTTCCCCACCATGTTGACCATTGTCAGCATCATGTCCTATTTTTGACCACTTATAAATTAGATCTTCTTAAGGTACAGTAATTAGAGCGATATGAAGGATTCCAGGTGCAGACCTAGAGAATTCTCATAATGGTACAAAAGTTTAAGATGCACAAAGCATCATTTTTATTGTTGGCAAAAAAATAATAAAAATTATGTGCTCATTGGCAGCAACCCAAAGAATGAGAAAACAAACTCAGAGTGGTAGGTAGGTGATGTTTATGGAACTTAAAATACAGGTCCAGCATATGTAAAGCACACACATGGATTAATAAGAATAAGCACATAACAAATAGAAAAATGATATCGTATATTCATATGCAATGCTGAGCATTTATTTCATTAATGAAGAAGGCTGAATGGCTAGTACATATATAAAGATACTCATGCAAATGAAAAACACAATAACATCATTACACATTTCCTGGAGTGGCAGACATTTAAAATTCCAATGATACCTTGTGATGGGGGAGATGTGGATGAAGGGAAGGGGCTCTTGAATATAGTTGGTAATAGTACAGCTTGGGCACAATTATCCTGGAAAAGTTTGAATTTTCTAATCAAATTCAACTGGTAAACAACTTACAGCTCAGCAGTCTTATTCCTACGTATACCCTCAAAAAAATCTCTTGACTCTGTGCTTCAGGAAATATCAACAAACATGTTGAAATGAACTTGGTCATAGATGCTAAAACATGCCTGGAGAGATGGCTCACTGGTTAGGAACACTTGTTGCTCTTTCAGAGGACCCAAGTTCGGCTCCCAGGTTTGGAGGTCCTGTCTCAAAAAACCAAAAAGGAAAAAAAGGGCACTGGCTGCTCTTGCAGAGGACCAGGATTTGAATCCCAGCACCTACATGGTGGCTAACAACTGTCCCTAACTCTAGTTCCAGGGGGATCCAGTGCCTTCTTCTGACCTCTGTGGGTATTGTACGATACCGGTACACTAACATACATGCAAGCATAACACTCGTACACATAAAATATAAATACATTTTTTAAAAGTCATAAAAAACTGAGTACATTTGCTGTCTGTGTGCAGTGGAATACTGTTTGGAGGGAAAAAAGCTAATACAGTCATGTACAGGAAGATGTGGAGGACCAGCATTGCTGTGTGGGTGAGACCAAGCTTCAGCTTTGAGTTTTGCTGCTACTTCTAGAACCTTGGCTTCCCACCTTTCGACCGGGGGAGTGGTAGTCTCTAGCTGATAAGGCTTGTCAGAATGACTGAGTGACTATTGTGATGTGCGTAGGAGGACTGCATGAAACATGTTCTGTGTTTGGTAAACCAATAAAAATGCATCCAAGTGGGTGAATCTCAGGAACAAAATATTGAATGAAAGAAACAGGACAGAGAAGAATATGGACAGTATGAATCTATGGGAACTCCACAAGCATGCAAAACTAAATACATTATTTATAAGGTACACACATCAATGGGGAAACTAAAGACAAATTAGGAATCCTCTCTCTCTCTCTCTCTGTTCCTCCCTCTCTCTCTTTCTCTCTCTCTCTCACACATCCACTCATCCACACACATCTACATACATATACATGCATGCACACATACACATGTGTACATACGTGCACACATATACACATGTGCACATACACATTCAAATACACACATGTATACACACACACACACACACACCACCACCACCACCACCAGCTCTCAGTCATCTCCAGAGGTGATGGAGGTTTCTGATGAGGACAGGTCTGAGGTCCTGATACATCCTGTTCTCCAACCTGGGTATACTAGTCCCAAGAGTTTTTTTTTTTAATAATTAAAAAAAATCACATATTTTTGTATGTGTGTTAGATAATAACATTCAAAAAATTTGTATGAGTCATTATTTTCTGAAAATATTTCGTATTTGATGTGTTATTTTTAAACTACCTAAGACAATACCAGGCCCCCAAACAGCAAGATGGTGTCAGCAGGAACAATTGTGAGTTCTTACGTCTGGGTTATAAAAATAAACCATTAGTCTCAGATGCCCACCACATAATCTACATTGATTGGATCCCCATGAGGATTACATCTTGTTAACATTGGAGAAATTAAATGTATTTAGAATCCCTCCCCATTTTCAAGATAGTGCTTTTACTTCGTAAACTACATAAGGAACTGAAAAGTACCAGTTCCTGCAGTGACAGTATTAGTTGAGTGACACTGTTGCTGAATTATCTTTAAATGGGTTTCTTTCCCTCCTCCCATGTAAAGAGAGTTGCTTATGTATTTTGGCAGCTGCTGAAATTAAAATATAATGTGATGGTGTCGCGTTTACTTCCTTTTATAGAACTGAATTTTTGCTTTAAGATTCTCTGTTGATGTTTTCTCCTGCATTTATTAGAAATTCCAAAGTAGATTAGTATTCTGAATATCTTTTAAGACTACTCAAGAAAATATATAAATAATGAAACATCTCATGATGGCACATGCTTGTAATCCCAGCACTTGGAAGGCTGAGTCAGATGGGTTGCTGTGAGTTCAAGGCCAGTCTAAGCTACAGAGGAAGTTCCTGTCTCAAACAAGCAAATAAACAAACAGCAAACAGATCTCATACTACATTAATTTTTATAGTCCTGTTCTTATAGGACTATCTGAAGTCTGAGTATTTTATAATGATTCTCCAAAATACCCCTTATCTACAGGTCAGGAGAGTAAAATAACTATCTTTTTCCGGCAAAATGATCATGACTAACTTAAGTTCACCTCTTTTTTTTTCCCTTAAATATTTTGTCAGTAATCCTTTCAACTGATGAAATTGGAGTGGAATCCATGATTCACTGAATCTTTTCCCCCTTCATGTGATTAGTCATTTATTCTTTTGATGTCCGTAGCAAAACTCATGCTTTAAAATTCCAAAATAAAAAAAAGTTTCATAAATGATTTAAAATTAGATTTAAAGTATGTTTCACTGTTTGGTAAAAATGGAGAAAATGTCTCATGAATAGATGTGCTCTGAGGCTAGATAACCACGAGCTATTGGTTTAATCACATTTTCACATCTGTTCTATATTTTGACAGTTGCTTTAATATTTACTGTATATGTATAGATGAGATAGGGTATAGCAAAGGGTTTTATAAAGTGGCAAGGGACATAGATACTTCAATAATCTTCATAAATTTTAATTATGTTTTAATTTTAGCAAGATTCTCTTCCCTTTTATATGACTGACTTTAAAAACGAATCTAAATTCTGTTGGAGAGGTCTGGAGAGAGTGGAAAAGGGAAGAGACGATGAAGATGCAGCATGTACATGTACGAAACTGTCAAAGAATAAATTTTAGATTTTTTGGCCTTAATGAGATCATTCAGTTTTTATTTCTTTTCTTGAAATATTTTATTTTTTTGTTTTTAGTCTGTGTGTATGACTGTAATGCCTGCATGTTGTTAAGTTGCATTGCCCCCAGAGGTCAGAAGAGGGCATCAGATCCCCTGGAAGTGGAGTTAGGGACAGTTGTTAGCTGCCATGTGGGTACTGGCACTGAACCTGGGTCCTGTGCAAGAGCAGCCAGTGCTCTTAACTGCTGAGCCATCTCTCCAGCCTCACAGTTTTGATTTCTTAATCTTAATGATAGTGAGCAATTTTCACCACACCACTTTAGTGATTGGTTACAAGATGGAAGGCTAGACTTTTTCTGTCAGATTTCATGTTTGCTCCTTTCATTCCTTCTATTCATTCATTCATTCACCCACTGTGAAGATCTACCAAGCAGCACCTCTGTCCTTGTCTCAAAAAAAACCGAAAAGGAAAAAAAAAAAAAAAAAAAAATAGCACATCTCCAGTGCCCATGGAGTTTATAGCTTTATGGCTACATACATGACTTTGGTCTCAATAGAAGATATTGACAATTTATAAATTTGTAGAAACATGGATCTTACCAGATTTCAGACTATTAGATAAGTTTGAATATTGGATAGGTATTATGAGGTTGAAGTTGAACTTGATAGCTGTTAGAGAGACAATTACTTGAAGTATGGTCTTCATTTTTTAAAGGCAAAGTTTAGGAGCATCATTACCTATCCATATAAGGATTTCAGATCTTAGAATTTTTTAATTTTTATTTTATGTTTATGAGTGTTATGCCTATAAGTGTGTAAGTGCACCAGTGTTGTGTAGTGCCCATGGAGGACAGAAGAGGGTGTTGGATCCCCTGGAACTGCAGTTATGGATGGTCGTTAGCTGCCCCTTGGGTGCTGGGATTCAAACCTGGGTCTTCTGCAAGAACAGCCGGTACTCTTAACTGCTGAGCCATCTCTCCAGCCCCCATGGTCTTAGACTTCTTTTAGAAATGGTTTGGAATCACATTTCTAATGTGAAGTCTAGTCTGCAAT
This sequence comes from Nannospalax galili, assembly GCF_000622305.1. Lineage (NCBI taxonomy): Eukaryota > Metazoa > Chordata > Mammalia > Rodentia > Spalacidae > Nannospalax > Nannospalax galili. The sequence continues at coordinate 535,582 of NW_008343660.1, read as the reverse complement.
GTCCAGTGTCATAGCCACTGATCATATGTGGCTTTGTCCATTTGAAATGTGGCTTGTCCAAACTGAGACATGATGTGAAATACCAATACACATCAAGGATGTAGTACAGAAAAGGGTGTAAAGTATCTCATTAATAATCTTCATTAACTGGGCATGGTGGCTCTTGCCTGTAATCTCAGCACCTGGGAAGACAAGGTGGGAGGACTGTGCTAAGTTCAAGACCTTCCTGGACTACATAGTCCCAGATGTGCCTGGCCTGAAGAGTGAGACCTGGCCTCAAAACAAAACACAAAACAATAAAACCCCAAATAATAAATTTTATGTTGATTGCATGTTGAAATGGTGATGTTTTACATTAAGCAAAAATAATGAGATTAGTGTGATTTTTTTTAACCATTTAAAAATAAATGTGGCTGCTAAAATCTAAAATGATATATGTAGTTCACCTTATGTTTCAGTTAAAAGTGCTAGTGTGGACTATAAAGAACAGAGAGGTTGCAAGCTCCAAAAGGAAAGTTCAGAGGGTAGTAGTGAGTTTAGAGGGGAGATGCCACTTGCAGAATCTACTTGCTGGCTGGAGTCTGGATTATTACCCTACTTTTACAAGTACTTGCTTTTTGGAACCCAGTAAAAGAGCATTGTTAGCAAGCATTTAATGTCTACAATGTATAGGGTATTAAGGAGGATTAAAATAAATGTTACACAGGTCTCTGTAGGGGAGAAACAGTAGTTACTGGGGAGGTGGAATGAGCAGAAGGCTGTTAGAGCACGACTTGCAGAGAACGGTTGCAGTTCTGTTCTAGTGCTGTTCAGCAGACAGGTGGTAGGACACTACATGAAAAAGTGATTGAAAAATGGAAGGGCCCATGTCATGGAAAGGCTCTTACAGGAAGGACAGCTTGACCGGATCCTAGAGGACGGTTGGATTCCCGTGGGCATAGAGAAAGCAAGGCCAGGCAGCAAGCCAGGCAGGGTGGGGAAAAGCAAGAGGGTGGAAAAGCACAAAAAAGTAGGTATCGGTAAGGAAAGTAGGTGGCTAAACTCAGCTTTAGGAATGAGAGATGTGAGGAGCCTGGTTCCCCATCCCCTTGGTGCTCAGCTTAATCTCCCACACCATCTCAGGCAGCACCCACAAGTTCTAGTAGTAGGACGTTCCTGGTATCCCGGAATGTAGGTTCGTTGGTCAGGGTGCTTTGGAAATACCAGATAACCGGCTACTGGCTATGTGTCTACTCACATCAGTGTAGACCCCCACATAACTTTAAAGAATTCTTGGATAAACACAAAGTGTTTGGTATTTCAGGCTACAGTGATAAGCATTTTTGCTTGTTGCTTCAAATACCTCTAAAGAATTAGGTAACTTCATTTTTGCTATGAGCATTATTATATAGAGCCAAGATGACCAAGATTGAATAATTAATGGTAAAATTTGGAATTCAAACCCATATAGTTCCATTTTGTTATACTGAGCCACTTAAATTTTCATACTTACAAATATTTCTTGAGAGACTCTACTTTAACTTGTTCACTGAATGATAATACACAGAGAGAGAAGTATGCATATCACACACATTCCTCATACCGGTGGACTTTTACCAAGTGAGCACAGTGCTGTAACCAGTCCCAGATGAAAACACAGAACATCATTAGTATCCTCAAGTCCCCAGACCCCTTCCAGGAACAGTTCTGTCAATGTAGCCATTATTGTGAAGTTTAAAAGCATAGATTTGCTTTGCCTGGTTCTGAACTTTGTGTAGACACGATTGGTACTTGAATTTCTCCCTCATTCAATAACATGTTCATGAGGTTCGTCCATATCCTGTGTATAGTGGTGGATCTTTGACTCTCCTTGTTGTATAGCATTCCATTATGTGACTATGCCACTCTTTACTCCATCTTTGTAGTTTCCCGTTTGAAGCCACTATGAGTAGCAGTGCTATTGAACATTCTAGAATTTTGAATACGTGTAGGTATTTTGTGTTAGGCATGTGTGTAGGGGGTGGAATTACAAAAGTAGCATAAAGTGAAAATTTTTCTGCCAATAAGACTGAAATTTGACTTTATGATACTGTTTTGAAGAAAAGAAGTGAAAATTTCAAACTGTTTATCCCTCAAATACCATATCAAACCAAGTATTAAGGTAGCCATCACAAGCATTCTGACACAGAGGAACTTTTTCTGGAAGAGAGAATGAAGAAGTAGTGGCCAGAGCGCTCTACGCTGAGTTTGTGCTGCTCACATCTCTCTAGGGCCAGACATTTCGCCAAGAGAAGTTCCAGCAGGTCATAGTGAAGTCATTTATATGTTTGTACAGCCACTGTGCAGTCACTGTATTCAGCCACTGTATACAGCCACTGTGCAGCCTCTGTGACAGGATGTGACATGGGGTGAGCAACCGAGAGCATGTTTACAGGTGACAAAAAATGGGAAGGGGGCAAATGGTAGGAAATTTTCCATCTCAAAATTTATAATGAAAGCTACTGCACTCAAAATCATACAGAAATTGCCTCTCTGGTTTAAGGTAATCTATAGGCAAGAGAATTTACATTAGAAAGAAGGAAGGCAATTGCAGATACTATCACCCATTTTGTTTTTTTTGTTTTTTTTAAATTAAGGCAAACTTTCATCTAGAAGCATCTATTTTTTTTCAGTGTGCATCTTAGAGTCAGGCTTACATGAGTTATCAGACCAGGCTGGGCAGATGAAGAATCCTTCGCATTGTTGATGCTCTAGCTCAGAGTGGCTCTAGGCAAGGCACACGGGAAACAGAATTGTGTGGGTAAATGTATTCATGAATTCTGTGACCTTAATGAACAAGGACATTCTTGCTATTAGTAGTGCTAAGTTAGGGTAAAGGATATGACATTAACTTAGTACATGCCCTTTTAGACTAAATATTCTGTACACGTGCTTAGTAGAGTTGCCTGTGTTTGAAGACACTTTTCCTTGTAAATCATGTATCACTGCCCTGATTTCCAAATACTGGGAATACAGGGTCATTTTGGATTATGTTGGAAAGTCACATTTTTCTTCAACGACCATTGGTGATTTCTTTAGGATTTTAAGTTGTGGGAAGAATTGAACTCACTCAATTTTTGTTCTTTTTTTTTAAACATAAAATGAGAGCATCTTGGGAAGGTAGAGGGGAACCAAATTATTTTCAAGTTGCGTTTGAAGAGCAGGTGTGCTCTCGCACAATTTACGGTGCAGGTGCATTTTAATTTAGCTGCCTGAAGTGATGATAAAATTATTCAACCAGAACAAAGCAAAGTTGAAAAACTCACTTGTAAACCAGTTAAGTTCTTGACCATCTTCTCTCCACTTGTGTGACTTGTGCAGACTCCTCAGAGGGCACTGCTCCAAACTTCATGGCTTCCATTCATTCAGCGTCCTCATAAAGCCAGTTTTTTTGTTTGTTTGTTTGTTTGTTTGTTTGTTTGTTTTATTTCGAACACCCTGAGTCTAAGGCCAGGAACAGCGCCCCTTCTTGTGGACCCACTGGTACTTCTGTTTGTCAATGAACACTGCAGGCAAGGTCAGCTGCTTCCAGGGACCACATTTGGCCCTGGCCTCCTACCTGAGCACTTGCTGCCTCAGCCTTTAAGAGCCCCCAGAAGTTAAGGCCAGATCATGTACTTGCATGGCTGTGTGGGTGTGTTTAGAAGGGTCTCCCCTTAGCTCAGCTTCAGGGCTTAGTGATAGAATCTGAATTAACACAAGATACTTATCATGAGTTGAAGATTTTCCCCATTTGCATTGATGCTTCTGGTAGAACGTTTCACCCTGAGGGACGATGCCTGAGCACTTTGTGGCTGCTGAGATGCAGCTGGAGCTGTGCGGGGGTTGCCTTCTTCCTGCGGCTGCCGCAGGTGGTCAGGCGGGGGCGGGACTAGGGTGCAGCGCCCATTTCCGCCAGCCTGTCCTAGCCCTGGAACCCGCCGAACCCCAGCAGCACATCCACCAGATCCTCTCCTAACAGCTTTATCTTCACTGCTTCTGATCTGCCTGTTGGAGATCTGTGACTAAGGTTGTGGTTAAAAATTCCCTTTTTAGGTATGAAAAAATCTTAAATTCTGTGTGGCAGTTGTTTTTTCTTCTTTTGTTCAGACTTTCTGGATTTTGCAAAAGCAAATCTTAACAAAAACTCGTTAATATCATATAAAAATTAGATCAAGGTTAGGTGGCTAGTACATTCCTTCATCCTTTATGAGAGCAAGAACAGAGTAAGTTCTTGTCAGAGTGCACGTTAAAATGCTTTTTACGCCGGTAGTGGTGGCACACACCTAAATTTAATCCCAGCACTTGGGAAGCAGAGGTAGGAGGATCTCTGTGAGTTCAAGGCCAGCCTGGTCTACATAGTGAGTTCCAGGACAGCTGGGGCTACAGGGAGACCCTGTCTCAAAAAGACCAAAAAAAAAAAAAAAAAAAAAAGGTTTTAAAAAAAAACAAAAGTATTTAAAACTTGGCTTATTTTGATATATCACAGTGAAAGATTTATCGTCCTCTTTTTTTTTTTTTTTTTTTTTTCAAAAAAAAAAAAAAAAAAAAAAAAAAAAAAAGGTTTTTACAATGAACTACAGGTATTTAGACTAGATGTAGGAAAGCCCATTTCAGACACTCAGTCATTAGTCTTGGGAAAGGACTCTTACTCAGCCTGCTAACCGCAGCCATGCCTCTGATTTCGACAAGGTTCTGTCTTGGGGACCAAGGGATATGTGAGCTGACCTGGGAGGGCTTACAGAATGGCTGGAAGAAAACAAATACTTATGCCTTATGATGTGACAGGAGCTTAATGCACTGCCTTGCTGTCTTTGAAGACGTTCTCAGAGAAAGCAGCTAAGGCTCAGGAACATGAGGTTCTACTCGTGCGTCTCTGATCTCTGGCGCCTCACCACTTCACCCTGCTCTCTGGCACTTGGGCTGCCTGTCACACTGGGCAATTACAGATCAACTTGATGGGGGAACATCTGATAAGTATTAAGGTAGTGCAGAGTCAGGAGAAAGGGAGTGTGAGGTCAGCTGGCAGGGTTTGCATTTGACTTGAGCTTTGACCATGGGTAGGACCATGGGTATGGACTGCCAAGGGAAGGGTTTTTGCACCAAACAGGCCAACTGAGGGAAGGTTAGGAACAAAGGAATGACAGGCACACAGGCTCAGGAGACCTGGGCAGACCAGCTCACAGGGCGTCATCTAGTATAACACTTAGCTGTGTGTATATATGCCAGCATGATCCCAAGTTCTTTATATCTTTAACTAATCTTCACAGCAATCCCAAGAGGAAACTATCACGGAGTTCACTGTAGGACTGTGGGGACTAAGACACACAGCAGTTGGCAGTACTGTGATTCAAAGCATCATGTTCCAAAGCCAGCGTTCTCAGCTACCCTGTCATCGTTCTCTTCACTGCTAGACCATGCAGGTTGCTTTTTGAGGGCATCAGAAGAGCCGGGGACAGATTGGAATGGTGGTAACGATGGAAAGACGCAAATGACAGCAGCATGCTGGTCGATTTGAAAAGAGGAAAGAGGAGAAGAGCCGTTATTTTGAACAAGTGGGTGGATATAAAGAATCGGGCCTGGATGAATGACTGGAATTGAATTTGAAGACAAGAGAATGAACAAAACTGACTCAGATTTGGAGCTTGGGTGCCTGGGAGAATTCTGTGGCTGCAGAAATGAATAAGGACAATGGAGAAGCGCTTCTGCCTGGGCTGGTGGCCCTGCAGCAAGAGATGAAGGCTTTTGAATGAGCTCAGTGTGTAGAGGCACCACATAAAAGAAAAATGGCTCACTGGAGGCTTGGAACTAAAGGAGAGGGGTCAAGGGTAGGGATACAGATGATCTGGGGCTATCTGTGAAGAGAGAATAGATGGTCTGGGAACAGTTGATGATGATGGGTGAGGAAGGAAAGGGAGATGGTGGGGAGGTGGGGAAGGAGAGGGAAGGGGATATGCATATGAATGTTTTAGCTACTGCAGAGGTCAGGAAGGACAAAGAGTGAACAGGACATACGCTTTGACCGCGGGGGAGGCCGTTTGTGCCCTGCACAGTAAGGCTGAGTGAAATGAAGAGAAATCCGGTTGATTATGGGCTTGAGTAGGTTGAGTTCTTCCTCTGTGACAAACAGCTGGGCCTTTTCTAGGTACTAACTTTGCAGGTAATTCAAGGTCAAGCAGATAAGAAGATCATGTTCATTGCCTGGTACCACAGTTTGTTGTCTAAAACACTAGTCTCTTAGCACGTACACTCCATCACTCCCAGTTTCTGACTCTGGAAGTGTTAATTCACTGCCCCCTACTGAAGACATTATTCTGTGACCAAGTTGTGGTAAAAGCAGGTGAGGAAGCAAAGCAGGTGAAGCCCAGGACCATTCTCTGAGAACTGTGCTCAGAGGTTCACACACTCACCCGCTTTTGTGTGGGCTTATGTGTGCTTGACTCTGTCTCATAGGAACACACTGATTGCTGTTAAAGGAATCCAAACTATACTGCAGCACCCCTACACAGGGACCTCCTTTTCTTTGGAGGGCTCATTTCTCATGTTAAATACGAGCAGTATGATACGAACCTACATCCCAAACACCAGAGTGTCACAGATCTCTCAGTGCCCTGCGCCCTTTGTCAAGAGTCCGGGATTCCCTTACTTTAGATTGCGATTGTGACTTGTATTTCACCCACTGCAGTAGCACTCATTTTTATTTAAGCTACCAGGCTCGGAAATGCACTTCAGCATTAGCTAAAACTTTAACATTAATTTAAAAAATTTTAAGAATCATTTTTGTTTACAAGTGATCATATATTTATTTGCTAATTTATTTATTTTAGGGTTTTTTTTGTTTGTTTTTTGAGAGAGGGTCCTGTGTAGTACAGGCTGGCCTCAAACTCAGTATATATCTAAGGATGACACTGGCTTCTGATCCTTTTGTCTCTACCTCCTGATGCTAGCGATCTAAGCCAAGGCTTTGTGCAAGCACCCTACAAACTGAACTACATCCCAGCCCTATTTTAGGTTTCAAGTATGAGCTTATTTAGGGCTCTGACATGTCAGCCAGGTTTTCTTGGTAACTAGCTTGAAATATTCTGCTTCTAGAAAATATGTCTCCACCTAGAAATGCCAGAAGTCTTGGGAGATGTGAGCTCCTCCTCCCCTCCAGCACAGGCTACTGGGGGAAGAAACCAAAGTCAGTCCAGGAAGGTTTGGCTCCTGCTAGCCCCTCCGCTGCCAGCCCCGCCACCCCCCGCCAGCCGTCTTCTGTCCTCCTTAGCCTCTTCTCTCAGAAGTTTGTGGGGTGGTGGGGCGGGGAGAGAAGGTGAGGGGGGGAGAATGTGAGATGATTTTGCTTCTACAATTTCGACATGTTTAGTGCCGTTGGTTACACTATTTGGTGGCTCATTTCAGAGATGTCTGGATTTATTCATTCTCTATTTCTTTCAGTCTTCACTTGTAAATATAGAGTTTATTGTTCCTAAAAAGAGGACCAGTTTAGTCATTTACCTCAAATGGTTATAGTAATTTTTTCAGATTACCAGAAACCTGTCTTCTAATCTGTTTAGTATCTTTTAAAGTAAGGATGTAAACGTAGGCCAACAATACTTAACAGAATGCAGTCTTTCATTATAAAAATTTCAAAGTCTCGTCTGCCTCTGTGTAATCACCTGCATCAACTTTCACTGCTTAGAGTTGTGCTGTTCTACCTGGTGTGCTATTCTACCAGGTCCATTTTGTTTTCTTTTAAATTTCCAATATGTCATGGATTTTGTAGTTTTATAAAGTATAAAAATGAATTACTAGAAAAATGAAATTAAAAAAACATTGAGGAGCCAAGGGTATGGCTCATCGGAAAGTGCTTGCTCTGTAAGCATGAGGACCTGAGTTTGGATCTTCACCAGTCACGTTAAAAAGTCAGATATGACTGAGCATGGTGGCACATGCTTTAATCTCAGGCAGAAGCAGGTGAATCTTTATGAGTTCGAGGCCAGCCTGGTCTACATAGCATGTTCCAAGCCGGCTGGGACTACAGAGAGACTCTGTTTCAAAAAAGCCAAATAAATAAGCCAGATGCAGTGGTGGGCATCTGCAATCTCAGCACTGGGGTAGTAAGGTAGGAGGATCCCTGGGGCTTGCTGGCCAGCCAGTCTAGCTGGCTCAGTGAGTTCCAGGTTCAGTGGGAAACCTTGTCTCAAAAAATAAGGTGGAGGGTGATGAGATAACTCAGTGGGTACAGCACTTGTTGTCAAGCCTGATGATCTGAGTTCTATCTCTGGGACCCACATAGTGGAGAGAGAGAAACAACTCCAGTCAGTTGTCCTCTGACTTCCACACGTGCACTGTGGCACATGCCCCTCTTCCTAAATAAATACATTTAAAATGCGATGAAAAATAAAAAAATAAGTTGGAGAGTGATAGAGGAAGACAACCAATGTTAACTTCCGGCCTCCACATACCCATCACACATGTGCGTGAGCATACACACACGTACATACACAAATACAAAAAGACTTTAAAATATAAATCTAAGTTTGTATTACTGAATTGAACTGATATATAATGACTCTATCAAACTACCATAATAATCTCACAGTGCTGACGCCTAGGTCTAGTGCTTCTGGAGTAGTGCTGGTCTACAGCCCCACTGTGCGTGAGGTACTATGAATGGTCCATGTACTAACTTTAGGACCTACTTGCAAAGCAGTTTTGAATGAACTCTTGCCTTTGTATTTCTTGCACATAAAAGTCATTGTAGAAAAAGATCCTATTTACTTGAATTTGTTTTTTAAAATTACAGGGCAGTATATGACTGTTGCAGTATTTCAAGAAATAAAGAGGTATGAATATGGAAAAAGTTGTCTTCCTACTTCCCCGAGTGTTCCTTTTTCATTCTCCATAAAATACATGTGTATATGGTTGTGAGGTCACTTTTTTCTACTATGTAAATGCCATAATTAAAAGTATGTGTTTTACTTACTCTTTTGTCACCTTTTTATTTATCAGCAGATATGAATCCAGTACTCTTTACAGCCGCGTAACATCCTATATTATAGTTATATCATAATTTATTGTCTGTTTCCCAGTTTGTGGGCTGAGGAGCATTCGAGACTTTAGCATTCCCAAGAAGATTGCAATTAGGTTCTTACCTATCTACTCTAGTATTTTAAGGGTATATTCCTTAAAACTGAGCCAAAGATAATGCACTGTGAGATGTTGGAAGTCTTTGGAAATTTTCCCACTCTGACAACGTGAGCCCTCTGTTTTGGTTTGAATTTCCTAGAATGCTAGCTCCGTTGAACCTCTTCATTTCCTTATGGGGGCAGCACTGTTGGATCTTTCTGTTTCCTGTTGGAAGACAAACCGTGACAGGTCTCACTTCATTAGCACCAGACTTTGTTGTGGTGTATTTAGCGATTGGAGTCTATTTTGTTTGTTCTAGTGGGATGGAGGAAATGGGACGAGAACAAAGATTGTTGAGGTTGTAGTTTGGGATATTTTTTTTTTTTTTTTTTGAGATGGCTCATTTCTCCTCTTTCTTTCTCTGAGGGAGGAAATGGGACGAGAACAAAGATTGTTGAGGTTTTTTAGTTTGGGATTTTTTTTTTTTTTTTTTGAGATGGCTCATTTCTCCTCTTTCTTTCTCTCTCTCTTTTTCTCTAATTTTTTTTCTTCAAGATCAGCTTGCTGACAGGAAATCTATCCCTAGTTGTGTGTAATGTAAAAAGGGCCAAGGGTGGGGTTTCTGTATGGCCTGTATACTGTATCATTCAGCACTGCTGAAAGGTTGTACATTCACATTGATTGGTACATGGTTTTTTTAACTGGGGTGAAGCCACATTACATGAAGTTGACCCTCTTTAGATGTGTGATTCAGTAACGTTTAGTACACTCACAGTTTGGTGCAGTCTTCACCTTTATCTAGTTTCAAAATATTTTCATCACTCCAAAGAAAACCACATACCCAGTAAGCGTTTGCACCCCCTTTCCCCATTCCCCCATCCCCTGAGAACGGCTCATATGTTTTCTGCTTCTATGGTTTAACCTTTTCTAGATATTTCATATAAAATAGAATCTTACAATATGTGACTTTTAGGGTCTACCTTCTTTCCTTTACTATATATGTATTTTATGTTTTTTTTTTTTTTTTTTTGAGATAGTCCATGCTGGCCTCAAACATGATATGGCCAAGGCTAGCCTTGAACTCCTGCTCCTACTGCCTCTATCTCCCAGGTGCTGGGCTCATAGGCATATGTCACTATGCCTGGCTCTAGCATATAGTATTTTTGAGGTTCATAGATATTGCAGCATGTACCGAGTACATCAATCCTTTGTGCTGATGGATAATGTTCCACTGTGTGTACACTGTAATTATTTCACCCATTTCTAGTTGATGGGTATGTGTATTGTTTCTGCCTTTTGGCTGGTCATTGCACCTGTATAGTTAGGGCCCAAGTTAGTGGTATAGAGGGAGGTCTGTGGGGCAATTCAAAGGCAGTTGAGAGGATCCTGCCTGTGAGCTGGCTCTGGAGACTTCTAGAGCTTTCCTCTCTGTAGCTGCCAACTTCAAAGTGTTGTAGTAAATAAAATGAGATGATATGCACCTAAGGGTTCTTAGTGCCTGCTACAGAAAGGAAGGTACCTTACCTTGAAATTACTACTTCTCATTGGGAAAATGCCATATAGCTGATCACAAGCTAGCTAAACTGCTTTAAATAGTGAAGATTTCCACCTGGGTATATTGAGCTGCTCTAAAACCTTGTGTTTATTAGTGTAGACACATCAGGCTAATTAAAAAACAGCATGTTTTCTGTAGCTAAAATCCTGATGTGGAAGTTAGCATTGTAATAACACACATACATTAAACAAAGTTATGTTTATATCAAATTGTTGCGTCCCCAAATAAGTATGTGTACAGCTTACTCTCTGTGGAGGCTGATACAGACATCTGTCGGTCAGAAGTGGTCGTTTCATACCACCTTCTGCATACTATTTGAGTGCTGTTATTCAGAATTCCTGTTCTGAGGAAAATGGGAAGTGATTTTAGAAAACAAAAGCGGAGGAGAAAAGCAGCTCTCCTCTGCTCCGCTGTGCAGCAGGCCTGCTCTAGGAGGATGAAGCTGATCCCTCTCAGCATGGCTCCCTGTGAGGAAATGCTCACAAGGTTTTCTTGTTGAAGGTGCCAGTGTACCTGATGAAAAGGAGAGTCTGGGGCTGAAGAGGCGGCTCAGTGGTTAAGAGTACTGGTTGCTCTTGCAGAAGACCCAGGTTAGCTTCTCAGTACCCTCATGGCGGCTAAGAACCATCCTTAACTCCAGTTCCAGAGAAATCCAACACTCTCTTCTGACCTCTGTAGCATTGCGTGACACAGGTGCACTCATATACATGCAGACAATATACTCATACTTATAAAAAAATAAAATATTTTAAAAAAAGGAAAGGCGAGTCTGTGCTTTGCCAGAAACAGAGCATGCACTTCGTTAGGCTTTGTTCCTCTGAGTCTGTATGTTCTGGATGTAATAGCAAGTTACTTGTGTAAGATTTGTGCATCAATGTTTGAAAGGCATTTTTTGTCAACTAAATTATGAATTGTTTAATAATGCTTGTAGCACTTATTTTTTAAATTTATAGGTCAAACACACAGTTGTATATATATTTGGTAAGTAAATCTGTTCCAAGAGTACTATTTAAATGGAACTCGATCCCTCATAGGTCTCTCACAAGCCACTGGTGGGCAGCTTGGGAGACAGTGATTCATCTGGGTCTCACTGGGAGGGGACCAGGAAGGAAACCCTAAAGGATCCACTTTCTGGGGCCTTTGGAGAGAAGTGTCTGGATGGGGACATTTCATCTTGCATCTTCATCCCTTCCAGACTCAGATCACAGCCACTCTAAGATGTGAGTAAGAACCAGCACCATGTCTGGAGAAGACAATAAAATGTGACTTTTGTTGGCCTTGACATTAGTTTAGCATGTGAGTCCTTAAGTTTGAGATTTGTAATGCTAAGGAAATGCATTAATGATTTGAAACCTGGTGCACATTAAAGAAAACCCTTCTTTTAAAACTTTGAAATTTTCTTTTGAAAAAATATTAGATCTAGAGGGAGCATGAAAGAAAAGTGTAAAGAACATCTATACGCCTTATTTAAAATATTTGCCAATTATTAGCATTTGTTATTTGAGGTCTGTATACATAGTTTTATATATGTGTGTTGGCTGGAGAAGTTTTTTAAAAATCCGTATTTGAAAGTAAGCTGCAGATCCATGACATTTTATCCCTGAAGACTTTGGAATAAGAAAAATTTCCTATGTAACCATAATGCTATTATGAATAACACCCAGTTGGAAATTTTAATCAGAAGACAAAAAGTAAAAAGCGCTATGATCAAACTTGGAACTGTAAGCATGATAGGGAGAGAATTAGAACTTCTTTCAGTTCCCTAAAGGATAAGTGTTGTCTTTACTAATGAGCTACTCAGTCAACAAAGATTTTTTTTTTCCAAATATTTTCTTTACTTCATTCAAGGAGATTTTTCCTGGTGCCTTGAAGTCACTTAGGTTTTGTCCAGGGTTATAAGTTGTTTTTGCTCATCTTGTAAAGCAGTCTTCAGCATCTTCAATCTAAAATGGAAAGGCCACATCCTGCTTCGATGTGTGGCGGTGAGCAAATGGCCAGGTGGCTGGAGCCATCACATTGAGAAACACAGCCTCTGGGTGTTGCTTATTAAAGAACAGTCTGAGGAAACTTGGAGACCTGTCTTGATATTGTATTTAGGTTGAGTAAAAGCTGATATATTAGTAAAGTATTAAGAAAAATGATTTTACTAGCCTGTCGAAATGTTAAGCTTGATGTCATCACAGACTTTTTGCAGATTTAGGCTTCAGGAATTTGCTCAAGGAAAAAGTGCTGTTCTGAGGAAGCCGAAGGTCAGGAACAAAGTCCAGTGGATGGGATCTATACGAAGCACTAATTTGTGCACTGTAAAAACAAAGACATATATTTTCTTGATGCCATTAACTCATAGAACATTAGAGAACATAAAAGCTTTCTTTGGACCTTTTCCCTGAAAACATACATCTTTGTAGGATTTGATATTTTATGAAAAGAACTTTGTTTAGGGATTTATTTTTCAAATTTGGGGAAACACCATTTTTCACTAAGCTTTGGGGTGGAAGCCAGATAAGCTTCCCTGAATAAGTATGTCTTTCATTGTGTAAAGAAGGAGAGAAAATGTGTTTCCTAATGTCTGACCCATGATTTTTTTCAAGAAAAGGTCCATTTTCAGTAAACTCGAGTTTTCCTACTGCACTGAAGTGGACCACCCAGCTAGCCGCTGCCTAACAGTGAGAGGATCCCATAGTTTGAAGCAGTGTTTTATCTTTCATTTTTCTTCTCTTTCGGTTTTCAGTGGCCATGGAGATTTCTAATTTTAAATTCCTATTTTACATATTAAATTTACAAGAGCTATGACTTTTAGAATAAGTTTTGTTCTGTTTTCTATGAAAAAGTAGAAAAGCATTGACTGTAAAAATGTGTATATAGTGTCCTGCATATCAAAGCCATGTTTTTCTTTTGCCTGGCTTAATCGGCTCCTATTTCCAATTTCTGTTAGAAAGTTCTAAAAAAAAAAAAAAAAGAAAGAAAGAAAAAGAAAAAAGTTCTGTTCTGTGTGAAATATGAACTCTAGTTTATACAAGTTCTAAGAGTGACTGCAAGTCCCAGGGGATAATAGCCCTTGAACTATGTAGAATATTTGAATCTTTCTCCTTTAATGCCAAGTGCTCACTTTTCACATGTAAATTGCAGATGTCACTACTTGAACTTGGTCACCAGTGTGTGCATGTAATATGGACTGGCATCATAATAGTTTGGGACCACTCTGTGAGAATGCCTTCCACACCCTCTGGGGTTTTGTGGGGTTTTGCAGTTCTGGGAATCGAGACTCCGGGATCTTGCACATATTAGATAGCTCTATCTCTGAGCTACAACCTCAGCCTGAAATTCTGGTTTTGTTTTGTTTTTTTAAGTTGTGTAGCTCTTTATTAACAACTAAAATAGAAGGTATCTGTTGCATAACATGAATAGTAATTGTCTATAACTGAAGATTTATTATTCTAATACAGATCATTTATAAATGCAATTTCTTTATTAAAAAGCTATCACCCTTTTTTGTCTGTGTACAAAATTTGCAAAACTATTCTGAAAGTCGAATATATGTACACAAATCTGCAAAGTATGCAAATTTAAGATATAGTAAATGTTTTGCAAATTACTTTCAAAAACCGTCCACCACGAGTAGGACTTTATATTTTCTCATCTTTTTAAATAAACAAAATATTTTGCCGCCAGCCTTCCTTCCCCTGCCCCAAACCATAAAGCATTTTTAATGAGTTAAAATTAAGGAGGGCTATACCTCCTACAAAAGAAAACAGTTCTCTTAGTCTGAGGTTTCAGAATCCCCTCGTTCCTCAAACCAGAACCAACATCTTGGTAAAGACTAGGCTGGCGCCTTGGGCAGAGGAGTATGGGCCTGTTCAGGTGGCATCCTTTCCAATCATATGCCACTCTCTCAACGTGGACTTCCCAGTGTGGATATATGTAGGACCTTCATACTGACCAAAAGATTTACAGAGAGCTGCGGAAGACTGGGATGTTTGAATGTCTCTGCAGACAGAGAAAGATGAACACAGTATTGAAATGCATTTGCCTTATTCATCTAAAGCCATGGAAAACCATAAGGATGAATTACCTACCATTCTTCCTGTGCTGGTTGGAGCTCTGAGTGAGTCAAAAGAACAGGAGTTCTGATAACTCTTTAGTAAAAATCTAGTGGACCCTAGTAATCGCTTTGTGGTTCTTCCAGTTTCTGTCATGAGGGCCAAAGGTTCCATTACAGTTACTATAATGCATTTCAGGAGAAGATTGACTATTTAGATAAAATGGGATGGGTATGTGTGTCATAGAACAACTAAATCCTGTATCTTCTAGCAGTTGTTTGTACTGTAATACTATATGTGGATGACATCTCAATGGGGTGTATTAAATTCTATCACAGATCTCTAGAAGAATGGAATGGATATGGAGTTTTCCTTTTGGAATGCTGCACAGTTGAGCCAGTGTAGAAAGTGGGAAGGTAGTTTAGTGAGTTACGCCGCTGGAGCGCTCACAGTCCACTGAAGCTCTGGGTCCTCAGGGATGCTGACTGTACAGAATCATACTCTGAAATTCTGTTTTTAAGAAGCAAATTTTCTCATGTCAAGCTCAAAGTGGGAGAAAGCATTCGTTCATCTTTCTTTCAGTTAGTAAACATTAAGTGCTTACTTTGTGCTAATGCTGTTCAAAAGGGGATAAAATAGGACTGCTATTCAGGAATTGCATCGCAGGTGCTTTCAGCAGGCATAAACCACTTGCGTATCCTAGGGATAAGGATGTGAGGCTGGGAAGTCCCCCTTCCCTAAAGAGGAGTTACCAGACATCACTGGACAAATGAAGCCCAGATTGAGCAATGGAAGAATGTATGGGAGATTCTCCTGGCAGGACGAGGGTGGTAGAAAAAGCTTTCAGGGCAGAGGGCATATGCAAAGCAACAGAAACACAAAAACATGTTAACAGTTCATGAATTTCTAATAGTCCATATGACTACAGCTTGGGACCACAGAGGAGGAAGAGGAGACACATTTGTCCTCTGTGCTGTATTCAGTGGGGAACTATTTCAGGAATTTTTAATAAAGCAGTTTCATGATTAAATTTGTGTTTTAGAAAGACTGCCTTGCAGCAATATAGAGATGTGACAAAAAAGGTACTGTAATCGCTAGAGGAGCAGCTACTGCACTGCTGTGGAAATCCATGGAAAAGTGGAGGGGCAGTAGCCTTAGGAGTGGAGGCTGCATGATGGTTCTGTGGACCAGGTCAGGAACAGAATCCTCAAACCTCATGGACTGGATATGGACATTGACAGAGTGGAAATCATTGAGAACAGCTTCCAGGTCTCTGGTTCAGGCACCTGCACAAGTGATGTCATTATATGGGTGCACAGTTAGGTCATGAGATTGTGAGATTAATGTGAGTGACAGCATAGAGAGATCTGCTGCCCTAGGAAGTGGACACTTAAAGAAAGGGTAAATATGAAGCAACTTTAGCAGCAATAGTGTGAAGGGGAGAGGAAAACCTGAGGTGGGTGTGCCAGAATCCAAAGCAGAAGTTTCCAGAGGAGGGTTCTGTCAGGAAGGCTAGTGCCACCTAGGCCACACATGGGCTCCTGGATTTGTCAACTAGTTAGTTGAGTAGAACTAGCATTTGTAGTTGGTGAGCAGTGAGGAAGAAGAAAGAGGACAATCCGTTTACACTGTTTA
The DNA here is from genome assembly GCF_000622305.1 of Nannospalax galili. Lineage (NCBI taxonomy): Eukaryota > Metazoa > Chordata > Mammalia > Rodentia > Spalacidae > Nannospalax > Nannospalax galili. The sequence goes on along the minus strand of NW_008343660.1, from coordinate 519,244 downwards.
TACTGTTCTTGTTAGATACTTTACTGTGAGGGAAAGGGATTTTTTTTTTTTTTGAGACAGGGTCTCACTTGGAACTCACCATGTAGCCTAGACTGGCTTTGAACTCACAGAGACCCTCCTCTTTGGCCTGCCAAGTACTTGGATTAAAGGTTTGCACCACAACCCCAGCAGGTCAGGGATTTGTTTTAATGTTGGGTTTTGCCATTGAAAATCTTGAACATGTACACATTCTAGAGGCTAGAATTCACTAGTAAGGAAGAAGGGTAAATAATTATTGGAATGGTGTCTGTAAGAAAATCTGAGGGCATATTAACTGGAGCACTCACTAGACAGAATCAGAGAAGAAAGGCATAAACAAGAAGAGGGAAAGGAATGAGGGTGTGAGAGCTAGATGTTTGAGGAGTGTGCAATCCATGTTTGCAGCTGCACTTGGAACCATCGGGGACTGGTCCAGCTGCTGCCCACCACAGCCACACTGCACTGATTCTGAAGGCCACACTTGGCCTCTGGGTTCTCCAGGCTAACAGTGGAGCACAGTGGGAGCTCTTACTGTAGTAAGTCTCATTCCTGTGGGCTACAGGATTCTTCCAGTGAGTCATTTTGGATCAAGAACTCCCTCTGGCCTGAGCAGCTTTCTTGGAACATGTACCCAAAGGAAACAAAGTCACTACCTCATAGAGATATCTGCTTTCCCATGTTCGTTGCATTATTTACAAGACAGGAAAATAACTGTCCATTATTGGAGAGGTAGGTGAAGAAACTGATACATACATACAGGAATAGACAGACACAGAAAGAAGCATCACATCTCATTTGTGAAGTTTAAAAAATTCAAATACACAGAAACAGAAGGAAAAAGAACAGCAGTTACTAAGGGTGGGAAGCTGTGGAAGGAAATGTGGAGAGGTTGGTCAGAGCATACAGAATAACACATTTATTTATATGTAGCACATGTATTTATATGATGAACAGGTCTGCACATCTAAAATGGTATTTAAGGTTCATGCTAAACAAGTTGATTTTAGTTGCTTTTGTCATAAAAACAAAACAAGGGTAATGTGAGATGATAGAGAAGTCTACTGCTTTGTTACGGTAATGTTTTAAACTCTGTGAGGGGGGAGGGAGAGAGAGAGAGAGAGGTGCAAGACTAGGTGCATGTGTGTATGGATGCATGTGGGGGGGCATGTGTGTAAGTGTGGGTGCATGGATGCTGTAGCCTGTGTGTGGTCAGAGAATAACCTCAAGTGTCGATCCTCTCCTTCCACATTGTTTCAGAGGTCTCTAGTCACTGTGTTCTGGGCTAGCTGGCCTGGAGCTTCCAGGGATTCCCTGTCTTTGCCTCCCCATCTCGCTGTAGAAGTGGTGGTATTGCAGACTGGCATTATGGCATCCAGCTTTATGTGGGTTCTGGGGATCCAAACTCAGGTGCTTCCACATGTACGGCAGTCGATTTACGTACTGAGTCATCACCCTAGTCCCTGGAGCAGATTTCATAAAACCAAGTTGTCTATGTATCTTAAATATATACAGTAAAAATCTCAAAAGACACACACACACACACACACACACACACACACACACACACACATATATATAAATTTAAATACAAAGTTTTAAGAGATGATCTCTCAAATCTCATTTGTTTCCTGTAAGAGAAGCTGGACCCAAAGGTCCAGAAGGTGCTGTCACATAGTAGGTGACATTCTCCCCGTGGCCTTTTATGAGTCTAGATAGCTGTGTCTCAGTCGCTGTACATTTTGGCATTACACAGAGAAGAGAAAAAGCACAAGGATAGTCCACAGGAGGTATTTATGAACGAGGCTTGAAAATTAGCATAAACACTGCTCACATTTCACTGGTGGAACTTAGTAATGTGTTACAATTAGCTACAAGGGAGGCTGGACAATGTGGCCTCTCTGTGTGCCAGGAAGAGAAGGATGTAAGTTTGGCAGAACAGTTTCCCAGCAGCTGGGGGGAAATGGGAATCTCCAGAGGGTGCTGTGAGGCCCAGGTGGATTCAACTGCACATTTGGATGGGTGCTTCCCCCAGGAGCTTTGACATTCACTGGCTGGTAAAGGGGTAGAGAAAGCACGTAATTGAGTTCATGGAGATAAGATAAGAAAAATGAGATAAGTTATTTCTTAATTTTGGATAAGAAAAATAAGGCAAGTTTCCATTGGACAGTGTCATTTCAGTATTCAGGCAAATTTGGGCTTGGGTGGAGAGGGCATTGCCATCACAACTATATCTGTGAGTGCTGAGAGTTTTGGGTCCTGTACTCATCAACCAGCTGGGATTTGCCTCTTCCTCCTTTGTGTTGAATCCTTCTGTTAAGCACTCTGGCAGACATTTTGACTGACAGAGAGAGGAAGGTGAGCTTTCAAATCTTATGAAACCATCTATCAGACATTATGATCTGTTTATCCCATTACCTCCTCTGACACGGAGGAAAGAACCCTGCTTTTAGCTAGTACCCTTTACCATCCATTTTCTGGTGGAATGTGGTACACATTTCACTGTTGCTAATCTGGCTCATTGAGGTTCTGCTTAAAGTTGACTTTCTTTTCCATGTCTCTTTTCTTCCATTTAATATTCGCCAGTCAAAATTCTGTCCTCGCAAGCCCAGCTTAAGGACTGCCTCCACTATTTTTCCTTATGTCCCACAGCTGAGCGCTTGTCTCCCCTTTATTCCCTTGAGCCTTGGCTTGGATATTTGCTGGCACTTGGAAACCTTGCTGAACAGATGCTTGTGCTCAAGTCTTTCACCTATTAGATTTAAAACTCAAAGATGAGACTGGGATGTTCTCATACTGCTTGCTCTTAGAAATATTTTGCATACTATGTTTTTAATAAATAAACCCTGAATGAAAATGAATAAATCCACAACAGATGGAAAATTTGTTGATGCTATTATGTCTCATAATTATAAAAAAAAGAGAAAATGAGAGTGTAAAAGATGTTAAAAGGATATGGGAATGGAAATATTTTCCAAAACAGAAAAAATGAGAAAGCCTAAGCAAATGATGAAGGTCTGTGTAGGTTTGTTATGATACATAAAGGACAAGACAAAAATAATATACACATAATCTTAAAATTTCTGAGATCATAGTGTAGTGAACTAGTTTAAGGAACAAAATATATATCTAGTCAAGGTTTATCTGAGAATATTTGGTTTTTTATGCAAGCTTTATCTACATAGCACATGGTAATTAAAAGTACCAAACTGTGGAACTAACCTTATTGGATGTTTAACAGCCCTACTTTGAGGCCTACACTAATGTGGTCAGAGGCACTTAAAGGACAGTTTTTGCCCCTTGCCCTCCAAGGTTGACAAAGTTCCACGGGACTGTGGAACATCTCTCAAAATGTCCTGTAACTGTGGTGAGTCACCTGTCCTCTTGTTCAGGGAGGCCATGGAGACCCTACAAGATGGACTTGAACCAGTGTCCAGTCTACAAAGAGGAGGGTCAACTCAGAGGAAACATCTCACCCATGCTTCCAAGTGAAGCCAGACATAGTTGAGCAGGACCTTTGACTTACCTTCACATAGATGGAACTAGTAAAAAGAAAGGAGCCAGGGGCTCCTCCCAAGCCCATATGACCCCTGAGGAACAGAGCCTCAGATGACCTTAAGTTTAAAAATGAATTGAGGGGCTAGAGAGATGGCTCAGCAGTTAAGAGCAGTGGTTCTTCTTGCAGAAGACCCAAGTGAAGCCAGCCATGGTCGAGCAGGACCTTTTTTATCTTCACATAGATGGAACTGGTAAAAGAAAGGAGTCAGGGGCTCCTCCCAAGCCCATGTGACACCTGAGGAACAGATCTGGGCCAACTGTATGGTCTTAAACACCCAAAAGGAAAGTATAGCCAAAGAGTAAAATCATCATTATATTTCTTTAAGAGTTCAAGGGATTGCACTTCCTAGACATTAGGCTTAAGTCCATATGAAAAGTTATTTAGACAATTATTTCTCATTGATGATTTTGTTCCTAATCAGAAAGTGCTGCTCAGATGTAAGACTTCAAATCTTGGTCTGCAATACTGTAGTGCCCACATGTAGCTAAGGGAGACAGCCTGTAATTCTAAAATGATGGATAAATTTGTTTTCTCCCTCTATCTAGAAGCCTTTGAGAGGGAACTGACACTGATTCTAACCACTGCAACAGCTATCAAAATACCTGAAAGCAAATCCTGAATCCATCACTCTTGAGTTCAGCCTTGGCAGACAAAAGAAAAATAAGGAGGAACCCAATAGAGGGATGCTTTTGGAAGCCCTTATCAAGAGATTCCAGTGGACTCTCATGAACATTTGAAAATTGCCCTGTTCTGACATTTTTCTAATTCCCTATCTAGAACTTGTAATGCTAATTACTCTTGCCTTTGTTTCTCTTCACATCTCCTATTCACAATTCAAGGACTTTCTTTTCCCCCTAGAGATTAGAGTTATGCAATTTGGGAGTCTTAGACCCACTGAAGGGGTACTACAATTGCCTCACCCTGCGGTCTGCGTCCTGATTCCCTATCCACAAATTGGGTAACCTCTTCAGAGGATGGTGTGATAAGAGTAGGAGGTAGGAATTGGCTAGGCAGTTAGGGTAAAAAGACCCCAAAGAAAAGTAGCCAGTTTCTTGGCTAAAACGTACAACGTCCTGGGGACTCTTAGCAACATACTCTGTTCCAAAGGCCAAAAATGTCCAAAGTATTTGGGAGCTTTTATCTAATCCTTAAAAGATTTTAGGGTTACCGCTTCAGAGGGGGAAATGTTAGAGCAGCCGAAAGTCCCATAAAAAAATAAATAAATAAAGAAGAAAGACTACATGGGAAAAAAAGAAAAAGAAACAGAGGCTCTTATCAGAAAAGAAGTATTCTCAAGATATGTGAATCAATATTTAGGACCAACTTTTCTTTTTCAACAGATTCTTTACAAAATTGTAGATAAGACGACAAGCCGTAGATCTAGCTTGCTATTATCTTTCAGAGTGATTGTATAATGAATTAATTCATGTCAATAATTCAGTGTAGAGCTTGTTTCATAATATATGTTAAAATATCTGCTTTTACTAAGGAAAAAAGAATCTAAGAAGTCAATGGATGAAGTGGTATGAAACTTTTAAGACAGTACTAGTGTTAAATGTTTCAAACTTGTAAGTGTTCAACTTTTGAATATCTCTACTATAAATAAAGTTTTAGTGTATACCCAAAAAAAAGAAAGAAAGAAAATGAATAAATCCTGATGACTTGTAAGAGGCAGATAGAATGAAGTTAAGTTTGAGAAGAAAGTCTTGTGTGACCACAAATCATATGAAAAAAAAATCTAAGAAGGGAGGAAAGACCCATAGTTATCTCTTATACCTCATGATCATAGGGATATACTTTGTATTATGTATGCAGAGATATATAAGAGCATGACTGAGGTCTGAAAGCTGTATCATTACCCATGGTGTTGAAAAAAAAAGTTGACAGATTGAGATATCCCGTTTTTCACAGACCTGACATATTAATGGAGTCAAATTGAGATGTTGGTTGGTTGTATGGAATATAAGTTATATTAATCCTTAAGAGAATACTTTGAGTTTGAAATATTATAATAGTTCCTTCAGGTCTTCTAAAATGTATGTAAAATACCTGTAAATGGAAGATAATGAACTGACAAGAGACCCTTCACAGAGCTAGACTATATCAGAGTGTTGCCTTTCTGGAAATCCTCCAGGGGATTGCATTTGGTAGCACTGATTTTATTATTTCTGTGGCTGTAGTTGTTTATTATAGGGCAAAAGCCTGTGAGGATGTAGTTCTTAAATACAGGTTGATCATCCTTAATGAAAAATTTGAAATGTTCCCAAATCTGAGTCTTTTTTGAGAACTGACATGATGCCACAGTGTGTGTGTGTGTGTGTGTGTGTGTGTGTGTGTGTGTGTGTGTGTGGTGCCACACTTGACACCCTGTGGCTGGTTTCAGAATACAGGCAGACTAGAAACTGTATACAGTTGATCTTCGAACCGTGGGTATAAGATTTGCATGAAACATAAATGAATTTTGTGTTTAGACTGGCTCCTCTCTCAAGATACCTCCTTATGTATATGCAAATAACCCTCCTCTTCCCAATTTAAAAATTTAAAAAGAAATCTAAAATCCAAAGTACTTTCGGTGGTCCAAAGGATTTCACATAAGGGATATTTGCCTTGTATGAGATACATATTCAAAATTCAGTGTACAGATGTGAAGTATAAGATAATGATCTTTTTCCCTTCCTCTGGGTCCCTTTTATTTTTTAAAGCCAAACAATGTACAGTCAAAGAGGTGGAGAGCAATTAATTAAAATCCACCTGAAATCTCCCTTCCTTGCCTGTGTTTTAAGGGTGTCACACCCAACCCTGTGTAAGAGATTACTTTAGCTCTTTGCCCTGAGAGCAACCTGTCTTGTTTTTTTTTTTTTTTTTTTTTTTTTTGGATGCTTTTAATTTACCAGTTTATATTTACTGAATATTTTAGAATAAATTTGAAAAGATCTAGGAAGATTCATATGCTTATTATTTTTCAAGAACAAAGTATTATATATACTTATTTAACTCTATTAGGAGCATTTACTTCTATTTACCAATTGGTGATCACCAATAGTTTGCCAAGATCCATGCTAAGTATTGGCATTATAGTCTATTGATTTGTTTCTATAGTCTTCTTTATGTTTTAATCTTTTTTGGTTTTATTTATGGTCTTGTTCATTCCGTTTCTTAAAATCTTAGTTGGTTGAGATTTGCTACTAAATTGGGAGCACTGTGTCTAGGGAGGGAGGGAGGAGGGAGGCCAGATGAGCGAAAAAAGAGTGAATCTTGGGGATTATGAAACCTAGAGGGAAAAGTGATGCCCTAGAAACCCTATGAGAAATGCATATAGAGTGTCTGAACATTAATGCACATGTATACCTGGGAGCTGCTTGGTGGGGAATGTAGTGTTAGATAGAAGAGACCTCCCTTAGAGTGACAAGCATGCCATACAGCACTCATCAAAGAAGCTCTATTTGCAACAGATGGAGTTTACTGCAGAGTTACACATCTGGTCAGGTATAGAGAACGTACTGGGAGATGCCCAGTACTAGGTGACACATCTGCAGTTGAGTCTCTACAACTAAGGCTCATGGAATGTAGTGGAGTAAGGTTTAATGCACCCCTCAACTCTCACCAGTGAAGCTTCTATGCACATTAGAGTGCAGTGCACACAGAAGGCCACAACTGGCCAAGTTTGGGAGAGTAAGAGACTGTAGAATGTAGGATGGTACTCCTATGGAACCTCACCCACCCACGACTCAAGGACCATCTTGGAAGAGGAGGCAGAAAGATTGTAAGAGCCAGGGCTGGTTCATGAACATAAGGAGGTGGAGGCCGACAGGCCACTGGAGGCTTGCTCATGTGAGCCTGTGGCAGCAGTGGCGTTGAACGCAGGACCCATGTCAGCTCAATTAAACAAGAGCCCAAAGGTGGGGGTGAGAAATAGGTGGCGGGCCAGCACTAGATTGAGAACTATTTGAGACCGATTGCTGCTGGGTGAGGGAGAGTATGACTTATATACAACCACTGGATGGGCTGACTAGACTCTAGTGGACACATTTACACTGGAGGACATTTGGGTACAAACGTGAATGAATAGGACTCAGCATGTATGGCAGAGTGCATAGGGTTCAGTGGGGGATGGAGGGAGGCAAGGATGGGGGAGGGGGCCTGGATTTGAGTAGGAAATGTATGAAATTTAAAAAGTCAATAAAAAATTAAAAATGAATATACTTTGAAAGCTGCTTTTAAGATACTAACCAGTAAGAGAGTGATTAAACAATATTGCATAACCTTGTACAGAAGGCCTTTTAAAATAAGAATTCTTTGAATATTAAAAGCAGCTTCTGCAAAAAATATTCTAAAATATAATGTGGTAGGACCAGTGAGATGGCACAACAGTTAAGCTACTCGCCACCAAGCCAAGCCAAGACAGCCTGAGTTCAATTCCCAATGTCCACATGGTGAAAGGAGAGAATAGACTCCCACAAGTTGTCCTCTGGCCTCCACATATGTGCGTGCACACACACACACACACACACACACACACACACTAAAAATAAAATAAATAAATGTAATTTAAAATTTTAAGTCAGTGTGGTAGTGGTACATTTATTTTTATGTACATATCATTTGGCTGCAGAGAAGTCTGTTATGATGGTGGGGGCCTCCATGTTGATCAATTTCAGGTCAAATACAAAACATACAATATAGCTACTGCTCTACTTTCTCTTTCAAATACACTTGGATTCTTCCCTAGCTTTCAGCAGATATTTCATTCACGTCTACCTCAGCTAAAAAAAAACCACCAACTGTTAAATATATGATTGGGAGAATTGTAGATATAGCCAGAGACCAGTTCTTGGCTTCTAATTTCATGAGAAATGTTGCACTTTTCCCCACGGAATTATCTGAGTTGAGGAGGACCTTCAACATCTAAGGTTTAACACCCATCAAATGCAGATCCCTCCCCTCAGCTAGCCTAGTTCCAATAAATAAATAGATGAATGAATTATCAGTTAAGGTGATAAAGATGCATGTCTCTAAATGGAAAGTCTGTCCAAGTTATCTGCTCGGCCCCCTCAGTATTACCCATGGTGCACCTTCTTATGCACTCCGCTCTTCCTCCTCTGTATGCTACATCCATGAGTAGTCTTCTGGAGACACATATGGTGAGACTTTGACTTCTACAGCTTGAGAACAGTGATTTTATTAATGCAGCTCAAGAATGCCTTTAGCAACCCCATTATGTGGCCTGTATTGAGTTAGTGAGCCACTGAACCACTATGGCCTGACAGTATTTTCCTCACATTTAAGCTAGTCAACTTGATTGTATTAGTTTGGGCCCATTTTCAACCTTATAAGAATTATTGGAGTTGTGTTTCTAGCATCCTTGATATTTGTTCTGGGCCAGTCTGTTTTCTGGATCAGTGCTTCAATCATTGTTGAAACGGGAGAATATAGGCTCTGTCAGGTTGACAGTCACTTATGCAATACACGGAGTCTGGCTTGATCATTTGACTAGGGAAGTCAACAAGGCAGAAGGAAAATGTGCTTTTTGATTATTGCAAATTTTACTTTTAAGGAAATAAAAAGAAAAATTAAGATAAGTAGGAAATTTATGATTTTAAAAATATTTTATTATTTTTTAATTTTATGTGTATCAGTGTTATACCTGCATGTAGGTAGGTACACTCGGGTCATGCAATGCCTGTGGAGGACAGAAGAGGCTGTCAGATCTCCTAGAACTGGAGTTATGGACAGTTGTTAGCTGCATGTGGGTGATTTAGGTTTTACTATCTCATATATCTTAGGATGTCTAAAACTGTTAAAGGAAACAAAATGGTTTACCCCGGAGCTTAGTTACAATCCTTCCTTTAAGAACTCATCATTGTGGAGCCTATATTTCTTGGGCCTAAAGTTCTCTTTGGTTTGAGTAGGAGACCTCCCCATTTTCCAAGGAAGTTTGATTGTAGAGGGTGATGCTATCAAGTCTTTACCAGATTTGATTGGAAGGGAAAAAGTGCCTAACACATTATGTAACTCTTTGTAAATAAAATAAGGACATGTGGACCATCTCAAGTTGGTGTCTCATGTTCTGAGGATCTGAGGACTTTAAAATATTATGATGTTCATGTGTGTTCAGACATATTTCAGTTTTGCTGCTAGGACCATGGTTGAAAATTTGATGCTAAGCACAAAGTATTTGAACATACTAGATTTCAATAAGTTACTTCCTTTGTCCCTTACCCCTCCCTCCCTCCTTCCTTCTCTCCCTCCCTCCTTCTCTCCCTCCTTTCCTCTTTCCTTTTCTTGCTCCTGTGTTCCCACACTCCCTCCTTCCTTTCGTCTTTCCCTTTCTCTATGGATTGAATTTTCCCATCTTGAGAAACACCTCAGGATGTCCTGTATCACATCACCATCTTCTAAACTTCCAGTCCCAGGTCACTTAGGATAACTTCTACAACTTTTGAAATAAAGTTAACTTTCTGTGAAAATCCTAACAGTTTTTCTTATGGCTCCTGCTTGAAGAGGTTTCTCACATCCCTTGCAGCAGGTTGTATTGAGGGGAAAGCTGTGTCTTCATTAGTCACCCATGACTGAGCCCAGGTGCTCCTTCTAAGTTAGGAAAAGAGAGACCAATTTAGCTGTATGCCCTAGTAAAGCATTTGGTTCTAAAGAGAGAAAAATTCTGGAACTGAAAAGGTTCTCTCTTTTTATATGACTAGCAGAGTTGCATTGATTAAGATGTGTCAAACAGGTGCTGGGTCTGTACTAAGCTATTTAATGATTTTCAGAACTGAATGGCTATTTTTAAATGTTTCTATATTATTCTCAGCCAATCTGCTGGATAAAAAAGTACAAAGGGCTAAAAATATTTACAGTTTCCATAATGTTTGCCTTAAAAGAAACCATCTTCTGTAATTCTTTTTCCATTTGTAGGAAAAGAATATCATGGTGTAACCATAATTGAGAGCAGTTTCTCAGTGCTTAAATTTCAAAGACAAATCACAATCAAGGAGGTAGAAAGTTAGGGCCAGGCATGGTGGCACATGCCTGTATTTCCAGTACTTGGGAGGCAGAGGCAAGCAGATCTCTGTGAGATTGAGGCTGCTTGATCTACATAGTGAGTTCCAGGTCAGCTGGAGCTACAGGAAGACTCTATCTCAAACAGAACAAAAACAAATAAACAAAAAAGGTAAAAGTTGGGTTATAAGTCATCAGAATTTTAAGAGCAAACCAAAGAATAGGTGATCACCTATAGAATCACTACTATTTTGTACCCTAACCATAACTCCAAATAAAATAATATTGTTTCTTTTTTAAATAAAAAACTTCCTTCTGTGGTGTCAGGAGGCCAGGTTGCTTGCACCAGAGCTTTTGGGCTCACAGCTCAACTGTATTGCTGGGACCTGTGATCCCGGCTGAGCTGCATACCCTTTCTAGTTCTGGTGTTCCTGTCTGTGGAACTAGGATCATAGCAGTGCTTGCCTCCTAAGGTTGCTGTGAGGATTGATTAAGATGGCATGCTGCTGGGAGTAGAGCCCATACACGGCAAATACTAAGTACTAGTGACAGTGCTTACTTTTAAATTTTAGTTTAGTTTTTAAAAGTTATGGTTGAAACTGTAATAATTCAACTGTAAACCTAAAAATTTACAGCCAATTATGAAAGAGATACATCTTAGCTCTGGAGAAAAAAAAGTTACAGTTGAATAAAATAAAATACATAAAATATTCTTTTTAAGTGTATAGTTCATAGTAGTATATTTAAATTGTCATGTAAAAAATTTCTAGATTTCCCATCTAACAACACTGAAGTGTTTATTATTATTTTAAATAATTTTCTTCCGTGATCTGTAGCAATTATGTAGACACGCGATAAAGACTCCATTGAGAGAAAGTTCACACAATGCTGTGCTACATCATAGGGCCAAGAGCAACCCTTGGGTCATTTCTAGAATGAATGAATGAATGCAAACAATGACACAGTGGGTTTTTGAAAAAAAACATTTCTTATTTAACTATATTTTCATAAGTGGTTTTAAGTAGAATGGCCTTACATGGAAAACTGACTGTTTTCATAAACTGAGGTGATTTTTGTTTTGATTTGGTTCGAAACCAAGTGTTGCTGCGTAGACCAGGCTGGCCTCAAACTCTCAATCCTCTTGCCTCAGCCTTCAAAGTGTGGGAACTGTAGGTGTGGGCCACCATATCTGGCTAAGGTGATCTGTGAAGCAACTTTTAAAAAAGATTTATGTGTATTTATTTGTGTGTGTGAGTGCTTGAGGAGACCAGATGAGGGTGTTGGATCCCCTGGAACTGGAGTTACAAACGGTTGCGAGCCGGCTGACATGAGTGCTGGGATCTGAACTTAGTCTTCAATATGAGCATGTGCTCTTAACCGCTGAGCCGTATCTCTAGCTGCTCCCCTTTTGTTGTTAAAGGATTTTTAAAACGCTGTTTCTTAATTACTGTAATTCTGGCTTTAGTAGTTCTACTTTTTTTCAAATGGGGAAAAGTGAACTTAATGTAGATGGTGAAGAAAAAGAACTACAAAAGCCAGAATTTATAATAAAATCAGCAAATTTACCCAGAATTTGAAAATCATTCACTTTAAGTTCAAATCTTGTTGCTTTCATTCAGCTCTGGCCAGTGGACCTACTTTTTTTTCTTTAAGGCATGTATGAATCATCTTGTTCTTTCATTTAGAAATCAAAAGTTCAGGCTTTGATCAGTAGTTACCACAATCAGTGGTGCAGTAGCCTCCCCTCAGAGGACGGCAGCGTCGTTTTTGGTTCTTTTAAAAACAATGTCTGATGAGCATTGTCTAGAAAGGGCCAAAGCTCATGGGCAGGGAGAAAGGAAGAAAGAACATATCTCATATCTGGCTTAAAACTTCTCATGTACAATAAATTATAGCCATGTTCTGTGGAGTTTTCAATTTGATTTTGATGAGAAAATGTTAAGTTTTTAATAGGGTTTATTTTGCTCATGGATAAAGCACTTAAGTGTTTTTTTTCCCCTAGCTCAACCATAGGTTTTGTTTTTATGACAAATTAAAATGCCACAAAGACCACTTTACTCTTTGCTTAAATATTACCATTAGGAAGCAAGCATAAAGTGGGCTTGGTGGAGGTCCCCTTCCTTCTACAGGGAATAGCAGCTTGTGTGACTTTGGATTGCAGTGCTGGGTGAAAGGAAGCCTTATGGCCTGCCAACATCTTTATGAGGCTGCCCAGCACGGTGCCCAGCCATAGCCGGACCCAGGGTCAGCTCCCCCTTTAGCTGATGTTTGGCAAACCCTTACTCTGCCTCATGGCTTGCAATACCCATCTTCCTTTTGTGCTGGCTTGAGTCTTTTCCATTATGACTTTTGGAAAGTGATAAAGGAAAGTGCTTGTACCTAGTCATCTGTTCCCATGCCACAGATGGAGTTTCTCTGTGAATCAGAGACTAATCTTTTGAAAGATTGCTCTTGTTTTTCAGAAATTAGAATATTCTTGGGCCAGTGAGATGGCTCAGCTCCAAGCCTGGTGGAAGGGGAGAACCAACTCCCTCAGGTTGTCCTGTGACCTTCCTAAAACATGAATGCACAGGTGCCTGTGCTACACACACACACAGGCATGCACGCAGGCACGCACACAATAAATAAATAAATAAATAAATAAATAAATAAATGGTTTTAAAAATTCTTGTAATTGGGTTCTCTAATAGCAGGAAAAATATATAAAAACTTCCCCAATTGTAAGTCTCCTGTTTGGTTCTATACTTAACCAAAGAAGAGACATGTCTGGACTCTGAGGTCAGGATACTGTGAACCAGCAAGTTCATCCATCCATGATCTGCCGCACTGGCTCCCTGCTGCACATAGAAGCCAGCCTTCTCAGAACCTTCTGGACTCTGCTGAGCTGGCCCCAGCCAGGCTCTCTGTTCTCACTCAGCCAGCACCAGGAGCCAGGCCCTTCCCAGGGCTGTCCTTCCTGAATTGCCCACCCTTCCTCTCACGCTTTTCATTTTTCTGGCTCTTGCCCATCACTCACTGGTTTTAACGTCACTTCCCCTGAGGAGCCTCTCCTGATCTCACCTCTCAGTGTGTCACCCTGTTGTTCGTGCTTTCTCTTCTCCTCTCTCTTCTTGTCTTTCTTAGAATTTTAAGTTCATATTTACCTATGGGATTGTTTAATGATTTTCTCTTTTATGGATCTGTAAGCCATGTCAGGGACCCTGGCTGTTTTTTATGGTGCACATAGTATCCAGTTTTGAGCAACTAGAAAACACTCAAGGAACAGTGATTGAAGGAATTAACATCACATGTTTTTCATTAGATGAAAAATACAGTCTGTGCAAAAACTGTGAACTTTTTTTGTTTTGAGACAGGTCCTTGCTATGTAGCTCAGGTTGGCTTCAAACTTGTGATTTCTCTGCCTCTGTGCTGCCACCACACCCAGCCAGGACTATGCAGTTTTTATCAAGTTTCAGGTACTGAAAATTGCAGTGGATTAATAATTGATTCGCAGACGTTTGCTCAGAGTTGAATGCACATTATATCATGCTGTTTGAGGTCTTGAATACATGTGCACAGTAGGGTCCATGGTTTTACAGAGATTCAAGTGTGGAATACGTTACTTGTGGTTGTGTGTCCTCAATTGCCAAAGGAAAATCTTGCCAAATGTAATTCACATAGGCTATTCAGTTCACCTAGTGTTTATTGATCATAAATCATGTGCTAGACATTGCCATGAGCTACAACAAAGAGTAAATCCCTTTCTCTTATGTATTCAGTTATATAAAAGCATTTATTGAGTAACTGTGATATGCCTATGCTAAGTTACACTCTATGATATACTCTAGCATAGACTCTAAGAAAAAAATGCTTATATAGAGAGAATATAAGAGTAAACCTCTAAGAAAGATTAAGAATGCTATAGAGGTTAAAAAAAATTAAGTAATTCTGGGTAGGGATACCAGAGAGCATCTTGGATAAAATAGAGATTGAATAATTGGAGCTTCCACAATTGAAGTTCTGAAGGAAATTCAGGGCATGGGGACCATTTGGGTAAAGGCATGGAAATGGAAAATACTCAGGAATTGCAGCACTCTGTGTTGGGGGCGAATAGGAAGAAACAGTCCAAACCCACAGATTGAGGCTCTAGGCTTTTAGAGTGAAGACTCCCCTTGAAGTTAGGAAAGGATGGTTTTAATTACATTAAATGATGAACTGATGTATTAATATATTCTTTGGTAGCCTTTAATAAATTTATCTTGTTTCAGTGCCACATTACAGGACTCTTTGCCCAGCGGTGCCCTGGCTGTGTCAGGAGAGTGCAGACCAAGAATTTACTCATGGTCTTTTGTATAAAAGTAAAAGCGACATAAACATTTATTGAAACTTGTATATTTGTGTTTGTGTGTACATGTTTGTGGGAGTGTGTGTGTGTATGTGTGTGTAGGCCAGCGATCAAAGTTAGCTGTCTTCTTCTGTCACTTTTTACCTTATTATTTTGAGATACAATCTCCCACCAAACTCAGTGAACCTGGACTTACCAACTGACTAGGCTGGCTGGCCAGCAAGCCCCAGGGATGTTCCTGTCTCTGCCTCCCCAGTGCTGGGATTTCAGGCACACAGTGGCAGCTGGCTTTTCATGTGAGTACAGGGGATCAAAACTCAGGTCTTTATGCTTGCTGGCACATACTTTGCTGATGGAGCCATCTACTTCGCTTCTTGAAATCTTTTTCACATATATAATATCAAAAACTTGACCGGGTATGGTGGCACACACCTTTAATCTCAGCATTTAGGAGACAGAGACAGGCGGATCTCTATGACTTCAAGGCTACTCTGGTCTACATAGCAAGTACCAGGAAAACTGGGACTACAGGGAGACCCTGTCTCAAAAAGACCAAAAAAAAAAAAAAAATCTAAACAAACAACCTAACTCCTAACAGGTATCCTAAATTGAATAATATGCTTTTTATGCATAAAGAGACTGTCATGGATCTTACATGTGTGTATATGATGTAAGTATGTGTGCATGTGTGCACACAGGTGTACATGTTCCATGGTTCATGTGCAGAGGTCAGAGGACAACCTCAGATTGTTGATCATCACCTTCCACCTTGTTTGACACAGTATCTCTTTGCTGTTGGTGGCAAAGTACCAAGCTAGCTGGCCTCAAATCTTCTGAATACTGTATCGTCAACTGCCTCTCATCTCCTGTAGGATCCGCAAGATTACAGATGTGTGCCACTGCACCTGATGTTATGTGGTTGTAGGGATTCAAACTCAGGTCTTTTTGCTTCTGTGACAAGCATTTTGCCCACTGAGGCATCTTCCCAGCCCCTGTCATTGATCTTCAATGTTAGTTTCTTTTGAATATTTCAACATAAATTTTGTTTTCTGGATAAAATTCTACTTAAACTGTCACATTGGTGTTTAAGTCTAGGTGCCCTGCTTAATGGATTAGAAAGTTCCTAGAAAGCTCCTTATGAAATAGGATTTTGTAAATCAGATTTTACTATAATATACTTGGTAGCCTTATTTAAAATAATTGTATAATAAATTCATGTATCTTATTTAATTCTTTTTATAAATCCTGATCTTAATATGTATCAGTTTTCGTCCATTTAGGGATAAATGGTGGTCAGGAAGATGGCATGTTTAGTGCCGGCCTGTACTGACGAGGATGAGCTACTTTGTCTTAGACCACTGCCGCCGCCAACTAGGAGGGATGGGGAGGGGTACAGGCATCTCCACTTTTTCCTTTTGCATGGAAACTCGACATAACTTGTCTTAAAGAGTTGTGATCAGAAATTGAAGGCTGAACCTAAGTTTTACAGAATATTGTTTTCAGGCAACAGTAAGAATAAAAGTGGAAAAAATTGAGTTTAAAATACAGGTTTTGTTACCACTTTTAAAGGACGATCAATCATCTCTCTTGTACATATACTTATGAAAGTATAGACCTGTTTCTGCTTAAAAATTTTTAGTTATATTTGGTGATTTGGGTGGAGGGCATGTGTGGCATGAGGTCTGTGTGGACAGCTTGCTGGAGTCAGTTCTCTCCTTCTACCATGTAGGTTCCCGGGATTGAACTCAGGTCACCAGGCTTAGCAGCAAGTGTCTTTATCTGCTAAGCCATCTTGCCTGCACAGTTTATCTGCTCTATGATTGTATTGTGCAGATACTGAAAGGATAAAAGAAAATGTAGAGGTACAGAAAAACAGCATTCAGTTGGAACCCTAGGACTTAAACGTAGTTAAGGTTAGTTTGGACTTAGTGGTCCCTGGCTTTCCCAGTTCTGGGTTAAGTGAAGGACTCACTCTACTCTGGCCCAGCAGTTGGATCAGGTCTGCAGTCAACTGCTTCTTCTTCCCCTCCACTTCCCTCCCCGAGAGCCTCTCTGTGTCCTCTCCCAGCACCTCTCCTCCAGGTCTTCTGGTGTAGAGTGGGGACCAGGCCCGGGGCCTTCAGAACAGCTTCCCAGATTGTCACATAGATTTTTAGCCTACTCTGCTTCCACTGGCTTAAAATATTTTTTGAAATCTAAATACTCAATCGAGACCTCCCTTGTTGTAAATTCTAATTGTTTCTAATCACCCCATAGCTAGGTCTAAAGTTCTTCTTTATAGAAATGAAACTAACTGGGGAATGATGTAAAACCTAAAGGATTTGCTTACCATTTAAGAAAATAAATTGCTTTCAGCCAGTTTAGAAATGTTCATGTCTTCTCTTTCAAATGAATCATATTTTAAGGAGGCATTCCCAGTGTCTAAAGAATTGCTTCTACCAGTTTATGAAAAAAAAAATCCTAACATCTATTTTCAAATCAAAACTTGTATTAGGCATCATTTATCCATGTGGCTTTTGCTTGGTTAATTTCAGCATCTCAAGGAAAAGCTGCTGGACCTAGAAGGGCCCAAGGAGTTGTGGGAGGGCGCAGGGAGATTCAGGGGGCTGCTTCTAGGGAGGAATCAAATCTAGCAGCCCAGAATGGTTCCAGACAGCGGTCTCCATGTACAGGCAGCCTCTGTGAAGCGTGGTCCAAAGCTCCTGTACATGGCTGCATTAGTTGCTTTCCCACTCCAAACAGTATCCCAGCATGCAGAGACTGCAAATGTGCTAACTCAATCTAACGTCTTAGCTTTTTTTTTTTTCTTTTTTTTTTTAACTTTTAAAAAGTTGCCAGGCATGGTGGCGCACACCTTTAATTCCAGCACTTGGGAGGCAGAGGCAGGCAGATCTTTGTGAGTTCGAGGCCAACCTGGTCTACATAGTGAGTTCCAGGACAGCTGGGGCTACAGGGAAACTGTGTCTCAAAAAGACAAGGAAAAAAAGAGTTAATTTATATTTTATGTATATGTCTGTGCACATGGGTATATGTGTGTGCATGAGTGGGTGTGCATGTGGGTGTATATGTGTGGACATGAGTGTGTGTGTGCACACATGGGTGTATGTGTGTGTATATGAATGTATGTGTGAACACATGGATGAATGTGTGCATGAGTATATGTGTGTGCGCACATATGTATACACAAGGGTATGTGTGTGTACAGAGGGGTATATGTGTGAACATGTGTGTGCATGAGTGTCTATTCACATGTGCATATGTGTGTGTACACAGAAAACAGACCCTAATTTAAACTGTAAAATATAGTTAATAATAATACATGAATGTTGGTTCATTAATTATAACAAATTTATCATACTCATGTAAGATGTTAATAAAACAGAAAGCTAGGGGACAGGAAACTTTCTAACCAATTTTTCTATAAATCTAAAGCTGCTCTAAAAAATAAGGTTTAGGAACTAGAGAGATGGATCAGTGATTAAGAGCACTGGCTGCTCTTGCAGAGGACCCAGGTTCAGTTCTTAGCACCCACATGGTGGCTAACAACTGTCTGTAACTCCAGTTCCTGGGGACTGCAACGCCCTCTTCTGACCTCCACCAGCATTTCATGGCACTGGTAAACCCACCTATATGCAGGCGATACATTTATACACCTAAAATAAAATAAATAAATAAAATATTAAAAAAATAAG
>NW_008343660.1:424913-500588 GCF_000622305.1 Nannospalax galili | reverse complement strand
ATAAATAAAATATTAAAAAAATAAGGTTTATTAATTTTTAACCCTAAAAGTAAACAAAAGTATGATAGACTACAGCTTGAAAATGAAAGAGCATCCTCAAACAAAATAAAACCTGAGATAACATGTACCATGTCCACACATTGTATCTAGTTGTTTAACATTTTTCCATGTATCCTGCTTCTTATTTCATCAGCCTTTAGCTAATAATGAGTAATTTATATCACACAGGTTGGCAATTCTCTGTGATAGACGCACAAGGGATGAGTGAGAGCCCATCTCTGCCTGCCTGGCAGGCCCCCTTGTCCCTGCCTAATCCTACCCCCACCCCACCTACCTGACTTCCAGGGCCCCACCCCTTACTTTGACAGCAGGCATAGGGGCTACTAGCCACTGTGCTAAATCTTTTATTTTTTAATATGTGTTTTAGATCTCTCAGAGCAATTCCCATTTGGTAGAGAGGAATTGAAACCACTGGAAGGGAGGATATTCTTTTGGTGCAGCCTGACTTGGCTGCCAGTTGACAGCTGGGCTAACATGAATATTCATGACTCTCTTTCCCAACCTGCCCTCATCCACCTGAACAAGGAGATTGGAAGTGCAGCCATTTGGATAATTTGGTCCCAGCCCTGTGCTACAGAAGTGATCAGGTGATTTTGTTGATGGTAGATGCTACAACCTACAGAACTGCCATTGAGAAGGGCCTTTTAGCCCAGGAAGTGACACATTATTGTCACATCATTGTTAATGCGTGCATTTTACTATAGTACATACATATTGTACGGGAAGCATGTGTTCATCTACTTAAGTCTTAATGTCTAGTCCCATATGGATGAGTGATAGGGTTCAAATGTATTATCCTCTTGGCTTTGGAAATAGTATTTTAGAGGAGGTTAGCAATCTAGCTCCTCAGTTATGCTTGGCAGTAGGCAATATTGATATCTGGTTGCCATCTTTTAGCCCATAGATATTTGTGATGCAGGCAGAGGATCATGGTCTCTGACAGGGTAAAGCTAATGTGGTAGAGATTCACTCCAACACCCCACAAAGCAGGTGTCTTCATGGTAAAGTTGTCTTCTGTAGACCATGGTTTTGAAAGTCAATGTACTTACTTATTTTGTGATGAATATTTAAGATATTTGAACTTCATATCTTATTTAAACTGAGATTCTTGTGAGATTCTGTTATATTATAGTGAAGGCCGGAGAAATAACTTATTTATTCATGATCTCAATAAATCAGATAGCAGGGTATTTAGAGAAATGCTAACTCAATGTAATGGATTTAGTCCTACACCAAACCAAAGTATTTTCAGCATTTGAAAAATTCATTATTACATAAATATATTTAAAATTCACATTTAAATTAAATTGAAAAAATTGAGTGTAGCTAGTTTACCTCTTTAAGACATGGGATATACTGCATTGTGCTTAGAATTACTTTATAACCTACTTCGCATTCTTTTATGAGGCAAAATAAAATTTTAAAACAAATTAATACATGCTAAAAGTTTTAATATGTAAAAATTACGATTTGGGGGAAAAGTATTTTTCCTTTACTCCAATATATTTTATGTTAAATTATTTTTGGATGAAATCCATAATTAGTACAAATTGAATTTTTAAAACTTAGCATATTCTTGTGACCAATAAGATTCATTTTTAAGTGCTTAGCTCAGTAAAATATATTAGCTTCTATCTATTTCCAAATTTCCTGTAGAATTCTGGAAACGTTTCCCCTTGTGTTTCTTTTTCTGTAAGATGAATTATGTCATTATTTTACTTAGCAAGTCTGAACTAGCCTAGAGGTCTGCTCTGTCACAGCTGCACATATTCTGTGTTCTACAGCCACGGATATACCCAGCCATGGCTTGAAAACACTGCGGACACATTGCATCTGTACTGAACATGTGAAGACATTTTTCTTGTCATTCATTTCCTAAGCAATACAGCATAGCTACTTACATTGCTTTTATATTATATTAGTGTTATGAACAATCTACACAGCAGTCAAACTATATGGGAGGATGTGTGTGGGTACATGCAAATGCTGTGCTATTTTATGTAACGGACTTGAACTCCTTGGATTTGGGCATTCTCAAGTTCCCCACAGGTACTGAAGGACCACTGTGTTTGTTTTTCTAGTCCTCCTGTTTGACTAATATGGTAGTTTTTTTTTTTTTTTTAAACATGATGATCTCCACAGTCTCTCTTTAAAAAAATTGATTAATGTATTTTAATTTTATGTGTATACACGTTTTGTTTGCATGTAAGTGCACCCATGCATGCATTGCCTATGGAAGTTAGAAGATGGCATCAGATTCCCTGGAACTGGAGACTGGGACAGTTGTTAGCTGTCATGTGGGTGCTGGGAACCAAATCCAAGCCCTCTGCAAGAGAAGCCAGTGCTCTTAACCACTGGCCCATCCCTCCAGCCTCATCATATGGTTGTTTGTAAAGTTTTTGAAATTTGTGTGTGTTTTCACTTACCCTCTTTTAAGAGATCACGAGTATCAGTTCTGAACCTAGGAAAATAGAAAGACGAACATGACCTTTGATCCCACCAGATAACCATCATCTCTTAGTCATATAGAAAAAATTTCTTAGTCATATATATATATACACTTTGCCAGAAACTATTGAAATATATATACACAACATAGATTATTTTAAAGCAAAAAGGAGCTGTGTAATGCTCCAGAGTGGTAGCCATGGTCCTTTCATTCCTCATGGGGGCCTGTCAGTCATTCTTGAGCCAGCACCTGGCTGAGGCTCAGT
Organism: Nannospalax galili; assembly: GCF_000622305.1. Lineage (NCBI taxonomy): Eukaryota > Metazoa > Chordata > Mammalia > Rodentia > Spalacidae > Nannospalax > Nannospalax galili. The sequence continues at coordinate 497,814 of NW_008343660.1, read as the reverse complement.
CATGACATTTGCAGTTGATCTTGGTCTTGTTTTCTTTTCTAGTTGACCTTCAAACAGAAAGTTCATAGCCTTCTCTCAGCTGTTAATGTGATTTACTTCATATATCTAGGAAGTCAGGACTGTTGCTGATTTCATTGTTTTAAGGGGATTGAGCTTCTTGATCTAAAGCCAGGGTGTTCCCAGCTGATAGAAAGCTAAATCTGCCAACCCCCATTTCAGAGATCACCAGGTTTGTGGCTCAGACATTTTAGAGTCCATGTGAAGTGACTGTCGGGCTGCCCGTGGCACACCTCAGATGTACTGGGCTGTCTGTTGATTGTAAACCGAGGATCCTTTCAGCAATGATCCACAAACACACCTTTGCCTTTTGGTCAGTATTGCAGCAACTAACCTGCTACTGCTTATGCTAGAAAATGTGCATTAGAGTGACTGCAGTTCTGATTCTGTGTTAGAATGTGTAGTTTTTCTTAATTTTCAATATAGGAAGTATAGTGTGTGCTTTTTTAGCTCAGACCCACAGCCAAGTTGTTATTAAATATAAATGAAAAGGAAAGACCAGATGAGCCTCATGCATGGCAATGTTACAACTTATTCTCCCAAGATACAATATGCCACCACTTCTTGCTGGGTGAGAAAGAACCATCTTGTTATAGAAAATAAGATATTAGTGCTTGTGTATTAAAAGCAAGCTACCAGGGTTGTTGTCCCAGTAGTCATCATGGGGGATAGAGACTCCGCTGGTTGGTAAGACTAAGGCTTTTTCCTTAGATTCCTGTTCAGTGCCTGACCTGTTTCATGCCTGTACCACCCTGACTTCAGCTTTTTCTCAATAGCAAACTGGGAGCAGAGGAAGAGTTTGAAAACTCAGCTTTTTGAGAATGAATTTTTTTTCTTTATAGATGATTGGTAACCTAAAAGTAGAACTCAGTTAAGTAATTCTAAAACAAAATAGTTCAGTTGGGCATCAGCAGTTGTGCTTGTGTGTGTGTGTGTGTGTGTGTGTGTGTGTGTGTGTGTGTAAATATTCCAGGAAATTCAATATTTTATCAAAAGGCACAACTCTAAAAATGAAACCTACTGACTTGTTTCTATAGCAACCACTCTTGAAATGTATCTGGCCGATGTGTATCTTCCCATAATTCTTCTTTAAAGGAGTTCCTTGAATTTCCTTTCCTAATACGGATGGATGAATGAATGAATGGACAGACAGATGGGTGGGTGGATGAATGGACAATTAAGTGACAGGTGGATCAAGATGCATCTTTCCCCTAGGGAGAACGTAAGACCATTGTAAAATTCCCTTATTTATATTGAATATTATTTTATTCTTATGTATAGGCCAAAGCTATTATTTAAGTCAGTAGTGAGGCCTATTAAGTATGAATTTCTGAAAAAGTGACCTTATTTTCTGGGCATTTATACATAAGATATATGAGATATGCAGAGCTCTAGATGACCAAAGGCTTTTGAATTGCCTCACTTGCTGCCCCAGGTGTTCCACTTTCTTTGTCCCTCTCCTGTAATCATTGTCTTTGTCCCTCCCAGGGCCTTGGGTCTCTGTCTCTGAGCTCTGACCTGGATTTAATCAACCTTTTTGTAGCCTTTCTTCCTTGTCCAGGTGTGGCCCGGTGTACTAGAAACCACACTCATTTATTCCGAGGTCTCCATATTTCCCAACACGTTCATTCAGAAAAGCTGACAACATAAAAATTGGCCAGAAGAGATTCCATTGTGTTTTAGTTTTCTTGATAAATTGCTGGTTTGTTTTGAGAACCGTTCCCCCTCTTTTAAGGTCTGCCATGTCACAAAATGAATAGATAGGATTATTCATGTGATAGAAAATTTGTGTTCACTGAGAGTGCTGGCATGACAGGAGGGGCACAGCATTTATCTGGTTAAATTTAAGGGAAAACCACTCTATGAGGTAAAGTGGCAGGAAATCGAGAGATACTTAGGAAATGAACTACACTGGGCCTAGCAACTGGGGAATTTCGTGTGGCTTGCAGAGATGACAGAGAGGCCAGGATGGCTCTAAGCCTGTTAGAAATATTTGGTCATAACAACATGTAGTTGTTTGCTGAGGAAGAATGTGTATTTAACTTCAGAGCCCTTTCTCTGAATTTCCAACTTCTACCTGACCTTGAAAATAAGATCCTTGGTGCTCCTGGGTCAGGAAGACTAGCTTGGTATGGTCTCATAGCAGCCCTTAGTTGTCCACATAGCCTCCAGTGTTGACATTTAGCCTCAGTCTCTTAGAGTGGCAGGCCCATTTTTCTATCCACTGAGTTGCAGTAGAGTGTTGGAAGGTCCAGGCTTTCACATCTTCCCCACACTTTGTCTTTTTGGCTTTGTCCTTTATTCCCCTGTGGCGTTTCCATTTCGCTTCTGGACAAACACAGTATCTTCTTTCCTGGCCACCTAGTTTCCACAGATGGCCCTAGGCTTCCCATCATCCACGCTGAAAAGATCTTCTGAAAGCAAAGCTGCCATGTGTCTGCTGAAATCTCTCAAAACCTCTCTTCCTCATTGGTACACATTCCTTTGCAGGCAGCTAAATCCCAGAATGCCTAGTTCTACCTATCTTTTCCACTTCCTCCTCTTTCTCTTTCCCACAGACTCCTTCTGGGTCCCCTCCCCGTGAGTTCCAGCCCTTCTTGTATCTCAGATTCAGCATTGTTTTTCATGCTTAATTGTCTTGCCTTCCTTCTTTGACTCCACACATCTTTTTGTTGCTTTTGTTTACAGTAAGCCACTTGCCTTTGTCTCCCTAGTGCTGGGATTAAAGGCATGTGCCAGCACTCCGGGCCTTGACGCCACAATCTCAAAAACCGTTTTTGGCTTGTGTTTCTCCAGGATCTTGTCCAGTACCTGACATGTAATTGATGCCCAGTAAATGTTATGTGAATAACTGAATGAATAAGTGATTGTATCATATAGGAAACAAAGGTGAAGGGGAAGTGCTGTTGTTAAGATGGGTCTGATCTGCAGTTAATACAGATCCAACAGGAGGCGGGCTGGTTCCCAGCTGGTCCTTGTGAGGACACAGCCATGGTAGATAGCATGGGACAAAAATCAGTCATTCTTATTAGTTCTTTCACAGTATTGAAACTTGTAAGTACTGACTGATGATTGAATTATTAGACATTAATTAATGGCCAGGATACTCTGTGTTCCTTGACAATGGACAGGGGAAGGGCAGGTGCATGACTGAGTCATTTGCTCGGGACACATCGTCATGGAAACAGACTTTAGAGCTTTCTGAATTCTAATATGAAGAAGCGAGTCTTTTTAGACTGTCCTGAAGGGGCTCACTGTCATGCAGAAGTACCTGGAAGAATGGGTCTTTTCTTACTGAAGAGTATTTTTCTCTGGATTGTGACTTTACATAGTCCCTAATATCCCCCAGAACGGTTCCACTTTGTCATAATGATTGCTAACTCCTGAATGTTCATGGTGTAGCAGGCACTGGTCTAAGTGCTTTATCTACTTCAACAAAGTTCTACGACCTTGTGATACAGTGGCAGTTATTTGCCCCATTTTTACAGACTACGACACTGAAAACATTTATTCTCTCAAAGGGAACTGGGGCTTGAAGTCATGCTTGGATTCCAGCCCTATGCTATTAATTAACACTCTCCAGGAACTCAGCCATTTCCTGTGTCATTTTTTGTGTATGCATTTATGTGCATGGGCATGTGCGTGTGTGTATGTGTGTGTAGGATAGAACTGGATGTTGCGTGTCTTCTCCGTAGTTCTCCATCTGATTGACACATGATCTCTCCCTGAACCTGGAGCTCAGTGATTTGGCTAGACTGACTGGCCAGGAATAGATCGTTCTGCCTCCTAAGCAGAGCTGGGATTACAGACACTGGCTTTTAGTAACAGAGGACCAAATTTAGGACCCCATGCTCATGCAACAAGTACTTTACAAACTGAGCCATCTCCCTGACCCACTCATGTCTTCTTTGTGTGACTTCATTTAATTATCACAGCAGCTTGTATAAATTAGATGTATTAACCAAAACTTTTGTATTGAAAAGGACAGGCTGGCATAAGCACAGACTACTTAACAATGTGTTATAATCCTTAATTTTGTGTCTTTGGGCCAAGTGGCTGACTATAGTGACAGTTACCTCCATTGGTGGATAGGATCAGCATCTCACAAAGGAAGGGTGCCAGTGATGGACAAACAAAAAATCACAGGAGGAAGTGGAAGCTTTGAGGGGCGAATAACCTTGAGAGGTGAAGTAACTCAACTGGTAAGTGGCAAAAGGCAGCCTCCAGAACCATTCCAAGTTTTCCATGAATTGCAGGACCTTTGTGCACCTGTTCAACAATGGGCTGTGGGAGTGTTGGTCAAGATCTTGTTTTACTCTCTTCTTCTAGTTCTCAGTACCATTGCGATCACCTTCAGTGAGCCTGGCCGTTGCCCAAATGGACTGTACCTTGCTCTATTTCTTTCTAAACTATCTTTTAGAGTGTTGTCTAAATAGTTTCAGTCATCTGAAATTTTTATTGCTTTCTACTTCAAAGAGTGACCTTTTTCTGATCTGGTCTCCAATTCTGGAGAAATCTTGACTGAAGTCCTGTGAATAGACCGGAGCTTTTTTAGGCTACATTTTATGCAAAACGCTGACCTTCCTGGAAATTTTGGTTCTCAATCACTAGGGTAGGTTCATGGAACCGTTCATCAATTCAAACAACAGGCCATAATACAGATTAGTCTGCGCTCTCATTCTCAGTTCTACTGTGGGGCTCTTAGGGAGCACGCTGTGTGGAAGACAGTGTAGACTTTGTGCTCTGAATCTGTTTATGAGGAAATGACAGTTTTGCACCACCTCTGACTAAAGCTTTGACCCTTGATGTGTTTAGTTTTTACATGTGTTCATCTCTACATCAAAACAGGGGAAGCCACAGGAAATTGCTGCCTGTATTTCCAGGAAACCTAACTACATCACCAGCTGCCCAATCTACATGGCCCAGAATCCCCTGGTGCGGGCATCAGCATAGCTGATGAAGGTGGTGATAAGGAGCAGGCAGGAGTGTTTTCATTCTGTCGCTCTGCCAGTGCCAACCAGAGAAGCCAGGCTCTTTAGACTTACAGGAAAATTCCAAATCTGAGTCTTCAAGCATTTAGTCTCTGAAAGATTAAATGTACGTGAAGTGAGCTGCAGTTCCATACTAAAGCTTCACCCTGCAGTCAGGTGTGGTGCCTGTGCCTGGCACTCTCTCATTATGGAGGAGTGAAGGGACCCTGGGAGAATTCTCAAATGAGCCTGTGGGTGGAGTTGGGATCTATGGACCATAAAGTTACACTGACCACCTACTTTTTTTTTAATGTTTATACTAACAATGATATTACTAATTGCTGGTACTTATTGAATGCTGACTATGGTGTGCCAGGTATGTTGCTAAGAACCCTATGAGAATTAACTAATCACATAAACTTCCCCAAAGGCTTGCTTTGTAATTCCAATTTTCAGATTTAAATACCCAAGACTCATAGAGCTTAATACCCTGTCCAGGGTCACATAGGTGGTGAAAAATCCAAATTTAAAACCAAGTCTATGTTCTAGGCTAGCTGTCTGACTAGTTAAGTGGATTTACTAGAAGCAGAGTTTGTGTGCACAGGCAAACGGAAGACCACAGGATCTCTCCAGGGAAGGCTGAGGACACATAGAAAAAGGCCTGACGTGACTTTATTTGAGCTTTAAATTCAAAATGTGATTAAAACAGGTGTGAGAAATTCATGTGACTTAAGCATAAAATTCGCCATTCCATGGATCCAAGAAAGTAGACTGGAAAAGCTGTCAGCATAAACATTTGAGGCTTAATGAAGGCTATCTAATGAATAATACCCCCATGTCATTGCAGAAGGATTGCATTTGGCTCCAGAGATAAATCCCATTAGACAACAAGAAGTAGGGGAAGTGAGCCCAGGAATTAGAGCTATCAAAGGATGTTTGAGGACTTGGTAGACATACGGTTTTGAACTTTCTGGCAGCTATTGTGAAGATGGAAAGAGAAATGTCATGGAAATTAATTTTTGTTGTTTTCATTTATTTATTTATTTTTGAGACAGGGACTTACTATAGAGCCCAGGCTGACCTCTACCTTGCTAGGGGCCCATGGTAGTCTCAAACTCGTAATCTTCCTGCCTTAGCGTCCCAAATGCTGGGATTACAGGTGTGTACCATCATGCCCAGCTGATTTTCAAGTTTTAAAGAGGAAAAAATTCTGTTAAAATTTAGAGTAATAGTATGCAAGTCTTCATCATTTTTGTGGAGGGTGGTTGTTTGTTTGGCATTGTTGCCTTGAAACCCCTCTGCGCACCTCTCTGTAGTCCCTTTATTTTTAGGATTAAAGTTTTCACATCATGTAATGTATCATGTTTTCTGGATTGACTGTCTGTTTTATATATTATCTGTCTTTATTTCTTCGTCATTCTAGGCCTGTTGTTTATCTCACGGACATTTCTTTCCCAATGACATTTCTGTTAAATAATAAGCAGGAACAATAAATCAGTTGTGCTATTTGCAGAGGTAATTTTAGCTCTTAGTGTGTGGGAATTGTTGAACAATTTCTCCACATGGGCCTACTTATACCAGAGCTCCCAGCTGTGCTGAACCCTGGGCCACAGGTTAAAGCAGGCAGAGGAGGGGTAGGTTTTGACCCTATTATAGCTAAGCTAAAGGCCTCCTCTAGAGAACTGATAGAGTATGAGGAGGGAGGAGACTGCTGATTAAAACAAAGTGGGTTGATTACTTGGAGTGCAGTAATAAGTATTTCCTTCTCTTTCAGTGGTAAAGAATTGAAACCCTTAGAAGGCATATTTGTATATTTGTGCCCTTAAAAGGTTTAGATTATAGTCAGATTCCTCCCTCCTCCACCCTTTGAATCAGATATGCTGTGTCTATTGAAAGCTGGATGCTCAGTTCATTTCCTCCTGTTTAGAAAATAAAAATGTCTAGCTTTCACTAAAATTCTTTTCATCTCCAGGACTTTCTTAAATATTGACCAATTAATTAAAAATGGAGGAAGTCTGGCTAAATAGCCTCTCTTTGAAGATTAATCCAATGGACTTAGACTGCACAGTGATTTTCTGTATCTTTGAAACAGAAGCAACTAGAAGTCTTTTATTATTGACTGTAATAATAGCAAATGGCATCTTATTATGTTTGGCTGCTGACATATCAAATTGCATTTTAGTTGGTTGTTATACATGAAATAGTAGGATATGTGTAGACTCAAAATGAGACTTGTGGCCCTGGGACATGGAGTATTTGACATTAAGGGGTTGCCATGGCAACTTGTCAGGATGTAGCTTCGTAGTCTTTTGGATTAGTTTCTGGCCCAGGGTCACTGTATTGGAATTGGATGGGGGTTTGGAAGCAGGATTAAAATGTACCTTTACTGGATAGCATTTAAATTTGCTGTTTGGTCATGTTGCCAAGGTCAAGTAGAAATGGCAGTGAGAAAGCATTCAAATTACTGAAAACCTAGACAAGGTTACATGTACCAGTGAAAAGACTTAGAGGTCTAAGACTCAGCAGCCAAAAGACAGGATTTCCTGTCCTTAGTCAGTGGATAAAAAATAGGTGCATGTGTACGTGTGTGTGTGTCTGTGTATCTCTAAACATATGTAGTGAAATTTTTTTTTTATTTGTGTTGTAGTGCTGGAGCTGAATATCCCTAAGAAAACAGTTTGGCCACAAAGCAAACCACAGCTGTTTTCTACTGTTCCACTGAAAATGGCCTGCAGGGTATGGAATTTGAACCGAGAAGGGACTTGGGCCGGAAGCTGTTGAGAATAAGGCATCACCACATGCCTTACTTTTCACACTGGCCTTATTCATGAGGACTGCATCTTGGTTTGGTCATCGTGTCTCTGAGCATGACCTCACCAGGGGCAATCAGTGGGAGCCACCTGGAAGCCAAGGAGCTCTACTCCCCAGTCTGACCCCAGCTCTACCACTAACAGTGAGATCTTGAACAAAGCACATTTCCACTCTGGGTTCTCCCTAGGAAATGAGGGGGTTGAGTTTCCTCTGGCTGTCAGGTCATGCCATTTATCATCTTGTGGGACAGAGCCAAGTCTCCATGTTGCACTTTGCCAGTAAGCCATGTTGCCATGTTTCCATTATGACTTTGCAGCAGAATTATCTGTCATAGTTAGTGGGACCTCCCAACAATTAAAGGAGAGAACTAAAAGATTCTTCCCCACTTCCATTATGTTTTATGTTTGTAAATTCTGGTTTCTGAAGCAAAGATTGCAGTGTGGTTAAGGAAGAATAAAATCCAGGCAGAAGACAGCACTGTTCTGCTACCATCCGCATACGTACTATATACACTTTCTGTATGGAGACAGTACCTTATATCCATCGTGCCATCTTGTCCTTATAACACTTGGACGTGCACACACAATTATGCATATGTGGCATGTGTAGAATTGAGCATTTGTTCTGTACTAGGTGTTGTGCCAAATATTCCCCATAATTCAGTGAGGTAAATAAGTGTATTGTTAGGCCTCATGACAAAGGAGAAGTTATCACTTACACCTCCATTTTTCCAAACAAGGCAACTGAGCCAGTTACTAATGGAATGGGGATTTGAATCCATGCAGCATGCCCTCAGAGCCCCTTCTCAAACCTTTCTGCCTATGGTTCTCTATACCTGTATAACAGTCGCTTGGGGAACTTCTGATAGGTAGTGACTGCAGGCCCTACTCCAAGCTAGGCAGAATCTGAGAAGTTGCTGTCTAGACATGGTCTGCAAACCAGCAGCCAGAGCCACTGTCTCAAATGGAGGCAGGTTCAGTTGCCTGTAACTCCTCAAACCGGAGATGACTTGTGAGTGTTTTGTAACTTAGGGGGTGACAATCCAATTATTCCTGTTTGCTGGGCCCATGCCTACCATCATGCCTTGTTTCCTTCCCCCAGTGTAAATCCCAAAGCCAGGCATTTACTTAGGGCCTTTTAAAAGACGTGGTAATACATCAGGTTATGATGATGAGAGAACAGACTTATCTTTTCAAACCAGCATAATGATTTCTCACTTACAAGTGTCCAAGTTAACCTTTGCTCATCACCACCTAATGTAAGTCATTGTGCTCTTCCGTCCGTGAGCTAAGCCTTCCAATGCTGCAGTCTGAGATAGTATTCCAGAGCTTTGATATACATTGACACTGCCTTGGAAGATCTTTAAAAACTACAGGCACCTGACTTTCACTCTAGACACCCTGACTTTTTAGTATGGGATGTGACCTATACAAAGGGAACTTAAAAGATCTCCGGGGGATTCTGATGAGCAGCCAAATTTGAAGCAGTATTTTGAGAATTTGTTCTGAAAGTTTACAGATGAAGAGACTGTGGAGTCCCTCTGTGGATAGAGCTTACTTTGAACTCTCTGGTGGAGTCTCTCCACCATCCCTTTTGCATTTCAGCCAGCATGAGAATTTCATACATGAATACTGTATTTACATTAGTTCTCCCCCTTCCCTGTTCCCAGCCCCTCCCGTGCCGTGTGTGTGTGTGTGTGTGTGTGTGTGTGTGTGTGTGTGTCTGTGTGTGTGTGTGTGTGTGTGTATGAAACCTCTGAATCCATTTAGTCTTGTTCATATGTATATGTGTTTAGGGCTTACCACTTGGGATCAGGTAAAGGCATTCACCTCTGCGGAGAACTGATTCTTCCTCCCCCAGCATCCGTTGGTTTCCTATAGCTCTTCATCTAGAGGTAGGACCTTGTGAAATTTCCCCCATCCACATTAGCATGTCAACTCATGTTGTCATTATGTAAGTCTTGTGTAGGCAACCATACTGTTAAGATCTCCTGAGTGCAGTTTCCCCGTCATGTCTAGAAGACACCATCTAGTAGCAGATGCCCCCATCCTCTGCCTTTTACAATCTTTCTGCCCCTTCCTCTATGATGTTTCCTGAGCCCTGGGTGTAGTAGTTGCATTAAACTGAGTCTTTTAAATTGAGAGAAGTGTTGTCTGGTGGGTACCTTGCAAGTGGAACTTGGCAAAGGCTGGGGGTGAAAATGGAGCATTGCGGCTTCTGGGCTTCCTTGGTAGTTGGGTTTAGCAGGTGATAAGGAAGGATTGCTGAGGTAGAGAGAGCTGTTATGTCAGCTTTAATAGCAAAAACAACAAAAACAAAAACCACCCTGAAAGACCTAAAAAAGGCATATGAAGAGTTTCCATTTTTCTTTGTGTGGCTGTTGAAGTCTAGTTATCTGTAGCTGTATTGATATGGTAGATCACAAACCAAGGCCGGTAGTGAAGGCTGCTTATGATTTTCTGGAGGGTAAGGTCTTTGAAATGAACTCTGCTCCTTAGGCCTAACGTTTTCTTATCCTGATTTCTGTGTCTTGCTGTTATAATCCCCAGGAAAAGGAAGAGAGAGGGAGTTAGGATCTTTTCAAAGGGAAGGGTCAGAACAGGCTGTCATGGTTGTTTCTCTTTGTTCAGGAATTAAAACATGCAAGCAAGAGCAAGTGGCTCCACCCCTCGTCTTGTGAGCTGTTTTCCTCTGATAGTTCCTAATTTTTCCCATGACGTATCAGCCCATTTCTTCACAAGATTATGAGGCCTGAAAGACCCCATTGTTTCACAGGAGTGCAAGCTTGTGCACATTGCTGGTCTGGCTGCCTGTGGTCTGGATGTGGGTGGCACACCACACAGGGCCATACAGACCAAAGCAAAAGAGGAGCTACTCCTGACTGCAGCAAACACTCTGTTTACCTCGAGGCCACAAAATGTCTTTCTGATAGAAGATGCTGCAGTCTTAAAGTGCTGTTCATAAACTGCAATCTGATGGGCAGAAGTTCTACTAGGCTGGGGAAAAGCTCCTTAATGACAAATCAGATCGATAAAAGCCTTATGCAAACTTCGCTTCGTTCCCAGATAAATCCAAACTTTTATTCCTGTAAGACACTAGCCACTTGATGGTCTGCCCAGGATTTATGTGAGCTCTTGGAGTAGCAACCCATATTCTGCATGACAAATCCTCAGTCAGTGTACTCTCTGAGTATATAAAATATCAATTATTGTACAAGGGGAAAATGGAGGAACAAATGGTCCTCAACTGAAGTTAAATAGATTTTTTTTTAAATATTTTATTTTTATTTATTTCTATGTCTGCTGCCTACCATGTGTGTGCAGGTACCCTTGCAGGCCCAAAGAGGGTGTTGGATCTTCTGGAACTGGAGTTACTGGTAGTTGTGAGCTGTCTGATATGGATACTGGGAACAGAACCTAGGTCCTCTGGAAGAGCACCAAGTGCTCTTAACCACTGAGCCATCTCTCTAGCCCCTAAATGGATTTCTTTCCACGTAAAGGAAATAGAGGTTTAGTATTAATGGGACTTTCTTTAAAAGAAGGTGATGTATTTTTTTGAGACAGTTTCTCACACTTGCAGCTTGGACTGGCCTGGAACTCATGGTAATCCTCCTGCTTCAGTTTCTGAGTTCTGAGATTAGAAGCATGAACCACCATGCCTGACTAAAAGAAGGCAACATATCTTCTTTGTATTAAATTCTAAGGAATTGGTGCCTGAATTTGATTAACAGTAATACATCAATGGGAGACACTACATTTATATAGTCTAATGAAATAGCAACAACACTTTCAGTCCAACTGACAGAATTCTCATTGTTCTTAAATGTTAACAGTAGCAGTGGTGTTGAGACCCCCAAGTCAGTACAGAGTCAGCTGTGCACCTCTCTTCACAGTTCCACATCTGGTGAGTTGTATGGGCAGCTTGAAATCACTGTGGTGGGAATGTTTACCCTATGGAAATCAGCAAACACTATGAAACAGAGTTCTCCATCCTCAGAGCTGATTTCCAACATTTAGCAGCACACCAGTGTCCAAAGTAGAAGTTAAAAGTTAGAGACTTCTAAGGGAAGTAATGTAGAGGTTCCACTCAACACAACAGACAGCAAGAACATTTTACAGCGAAAGTCAGACCATGTGGCTTTTCTGCCTGAAACCCTGCAGAGTGGCTCCTCACTTGGAGTGAGGCTGTCACCGAGACCTTGAGGCTGTCAGTGTCCTGGTGCTGTGACTTCTCTTTCCTCATCTGCACCTTCTCCTCAAGGGTCTCATCTCCAGACACTTGGTTTCATCACAGCTTTTGTGGAACTTATAGAGGGAGGAGGGCTCCAGATAGCATGCCCTGGCTGAAACACATTATTGAACTCACAGTCCTCCTGCTCCAGCTTCTGAGTGCTTTGCTTACCGGCGTGCATAACCATACCCAGCCTACATGTTCTCTTAGGCTCTTTCCTTGAAGCCAGTGGCACTTAACTCTCAAGGTACATTAGAATCACCCATGTTTCTGAGCCAGGGACAGGTTTCCAGGTGCTGCTGGTGATCTTGGGAGCACATTTGCAGAGCACTCTCTACATGATAGCTTCTTGGTTTGCTCCTCACCTCATCTGAGTCTTGTTGAGGAATTAACAACACTGGGAAATGGATAATGGATCTCAACTTTTGGACCTAGCTCCTTTAAATCTAACTCCTGAAATCATCTCAATATGCTCTCTGGAGTGTTTCTAACATACACTGCTTTGGGGGTAATGAGAAATGGTTTCTCCACTTGAGTGAAGTTTGAAAATGACCTGATGATCCTTACGTACTGGTGCACCATTTTACATAAAATTTACATTTTAACCTCAAACTGCTTACTAAGCCAGTGACCTTCAACTGCAGGTCTGCGGAAATTCCCTGGAAAAATTTAAGAGGTTTGGCAAAAATTTATTTTACATTTCACCTAAGTGTTTTAGAGCTATTTTTATAACTATAATTTTAAAAACATACACTTAAAGGCATACCAAATGGGACTAACAATACATTGAATTAAATTATCAAACAACCTCAAAATAGTGTTAATGCTAAATAAAACAGTTGTGGGGGTTTTCTTGTTTTGTTTTTTTTTGTTTTGTCTTTTTTGAGACAGGGTCTCCCCGCAGCCCCAGCTGACCTGGAACTCACTATGTAGACCAGGCAGGCCTTGAACTCATAGAGATCCGCCTGCCTCTGCCTCCCAAGTGCTAGGACTACAGGCATGTGCCACCACACCCGGCTTTTTAATTTCTTTTTATTTTATGTGTATGAGTGTTTTGCCTGCATGTACGTTAGTGGTACCACATGCATGCAGTGACCACGGAGACCAGAAGAGGACATTGGGTCCTCTGGAGTTGGAGTTTCAGATGGTTGTTAGCTGCCATGTGGGTGCTGGGAATCAAACCTGGGTCTTCTACAAAAGCAGCCAGTGCTCTTGACCTCTGAACCATCTCTCCAGCCCCTATTTGAACTTCTTACAAACATCATTGATCAGGAAGTTTTGTAGGAACGTTTTGGAGATTTCAGCCTGATCACACTCATAGTTGAACAGTCCCATCCTTCCTGTCACACATATTCAGCGTGCTGATTACCTGCCCTGCTTTTCAGAACTCCTATGGGCCGCAGGCTTCTGTGTGGGCTAGTGACATACGTACTGTTACAGGGTCATGTATGCTCACTCTACATTTTGGGTACTCCATGATTGGCTTGTTTTTAGGAAATAATTATCAGATTACACATTCAATTAGTTATGTTTGTTAATAAAATTTGAAATAAAATCTGACCACTAAATGTTTCTAAGCTTTTGGATAAGTTTGAGACAGATCGTCAAATTATAAAATGAAATGCTAATGGAACTATTACAAATTCAGGTGCAGGTATTCCATGCTGTTCACATCTGTTAACTTGAGACTACAGATATAGACGTTTCTTATAGTGATCCCAATCACTATGCCAGTTTGGATCCCAAGTTTCAGATAACCGGTATGAGTAGCCGAGAGCCAGAGTTCTAGCTGAAAGTTTCTGTTTTTGAAAGTAAGATTTAGGTAGTTGCCTGTTTTAGCAGTTTTATAATTCAGGACAAATGAATATAAATATTAAATCAAATGCTGGATCACTTCAAAGGCAGTTGAAAGGTCCATTCCTTCCTATCATAAAAGTCACATCAATACCTTATAAAGAAATTGAAGTTATGTTCCATGGACCATCTTGTAGTCCTCTTTGTAGTTACACATTGTTGTAATTTGCTATTTAGTCTCCCACATTATGTCTGAGCCCCTTAAAAGTAAGGATTGTGGCCTTGTGTTGTTGTGTATACCTGTAATCTCAGCACTTGGAAGACAAAACGAAGAGGATTACAAGATTGAGGCCAGGCTGGACTTCATAGTGATGTTAAAGTCAGTACAGACCCACACAGTAAAGACTGGCTCAAAAAAAAGTTGAGATTGCGCTCCATTCAGCTTTGCTTCCTCCAGTGCCCAGCACCACCTAACACACGAAGAGCACTCGGCATGTGTTTATTAAATAACACTGCGTGCAACTGTAGCGCAAAGCATACTGAAACAAACAGTGCAACTCATCTTAAATACACAGTCAGTGGCCTTTCGCCAAGAGCACACATTCTAGCATTAAACACGCTCGCGCATGCGCGCGCGTGCACACACAGGCACGCACGCACGCTCACACACACAGGCACACACACTTGCACACACGCACATGATGCTTTTGTAATTCCTTCTCTTTCACCTCTAGTGACTAGTCATTTAAGATTTTCTAATGCTTTCTAGAAATGCCTTTTGACTTTGATGTTTCCATGCCAACCTACTTGATCCTACTCTGGCCCCAAGCTATGCCCTTCTTTTATCCTTGGTGTGGACTGTGCAAGCAGCTTAAAGTCCTTTCCAGACCCAGTCTTCCCTCTGCTTCTCCACCTGACTATTGCATTTGTCACCTTATGAGTATAGCCTGTTTGCATTTGGCCTGCACTGTCTGAAGATAAAGTCTACATCTCTACTGCTCAGTACAGAAGCCACTAGCCACATGTGGCACTGAGCCTTAAATTATGACTACTATAAACTAGAATATGCTATATGTGTACAATCCACACTATATTTCAAAATGTAGTATGAAGTGTAAAATATCTCACCAATAATTTGTATAGTGAGAACAGGTTAAACACGATAATATTTAGATATATTGAGCTAAATAATATAAATCTTTAGAAGTAATTCTTCCTGTTTCTTTTTACTTTTTAGTGGGGTTATTTTTTTTTAAGTTCTGCATGTGGTTCACCTTGTGGTTCGAAGCTGTATCAGGACACGTGAAGTTGCTTCTCACCTGGTCTTAGTTAGCTTTTCAGCCTCACCTCCCATCGTTCTTATCTCCCTCAGAATCCCTGACAATCCTCAGCCTCACCAGCTTTATTTATAACTTAGAGGTTTTAATTTTTTTCATATTCTGTTCCTCCTCAAAAAGTTCTTCCCTGAGCCGGACGTGGTGGCACACTCCTGTAGTCCCAGCACTTGAGAGGCAGAGGCAGGAAGATCTCTGTGAGTTCAAGGCCAGCCTGGTCTACATAGTGAGTTCCGGGACAGCTGGGGCTACAGGGAGACCCTGTCTCAAAAAAAGAAAGTTCTTCCCTTTCTTTGCTAGTTGTCAGAAATCCTGCTTCTACTTTTAGGCCCTGGCCTTTTCACTCTGTGCTGGTGAAGCTACACTCCATCTCCTAAGTGGAATTAGCCATCCCTCCCCATATAGCGAACTCCTGCTGCCTTCATCGTTGCCCTTGTCTCTCTGATCCGCCATAGAAGGACCTCTAAACTGCACTTCCCCAGGGAAAGTCCAAGCAGCTCACTCCTCTGGTGACTGCCCAGGGAAGCTCCTGGTATGTAGTAGGTGTGATGAAGTGTTACTAATTCAGGAGCTGGGGGTGCTGCTTAGTGCTGGAGCACATACTTAGTATGCACAGCTCTCCTGATCCATTTCCTAACACCAAATAAAGATTAATTACTAAATTTATTCCACCCTACTGCGCATGCTACTATTTTTACACAAATCAAGCCTGGGCTTCAACCATTGGCCATGGGAAAAATTAGATGCTAAGGTGAACAGGACAGCACTTCTCTGCCATAACTCCAGTTTCTAATTTTGTCTTCAATAAAATAACCTCTTTGTTCTCACTGGTAACTTATACTGATTTAATTTTTAAATTTAACTTTATAAAATCCGCAGTCACTGTACAGATGGGAAGTATAAATGACAGTTGTGCCCCCTTCTACCTACAAAGGTTTCTTATAGATTTTTGTTTCATAAAAGATTCTACTTTTTCTTTCTTTCTTTCTTTTTTTTTTGTCATTTGGAAACAGGGTCTCCTAGTAGCCTCAGCTGACCTGGAATTCAATATCTACACCAGGCTGGCCTTGAATGCACAGAGATCTGCCTGCCTCTGTGTCCTGAGTGCTGAGATTAAAGATGTGCACCACCATGCCTGGCGGAAGATTCTGTTTTAAAACATGTTAGAGCCGGGCGTGGTGGTGCATGCCTTTAATCCCAGCACTTGGGAGGCAGAGGCAGGCGGATCTCTGTGAGTTTCAATAAAATAACCTCTTTGTTCTCACTGGTAACTTATACTGATTTAATTTTTAAATTTAACTTTATAAAATCCGCAGTCACTGTACAGATGGGAAGTATAAATGACAGTTGTGCCCCCTTCTACCTACAAAGGTTTCTTATAGATTTTTGTTTCATAAAAGATTCTACTTTTTCTTTCTTTCTTTCTTTTTTTTTTGTCATTTGGAAACAGGGTCTCCTAGTAGCCTCAGCTGACCTGGAATTCAATATCTACACCAGGCTGGCCTTGAATGCACAGAGATCTGCCTGCCTCTGTGTCCTGAGTGCTGAGATTAAAGATGTGCACCACCATGCCTGGCGGAAGATTCTGTTTTAAAACATGTTAGAGCCGGGCGTGGTGGTGCATGCCTTTAATCCCAGCACTTGGGAGGCAGAGGCAGGCGGATCTCTGTGAGTTCAAGGCTAGCCTGGTCTACATAGTTCCAGGCCAGCTGGGGCTACAGGGAGACCTTGTTTCAAAAAGACCAAAACAAAAAACACGTTAGGAACTCACTGTCCTAGACTTTTAAATTTTATTTGCATTTCAGTTCCAAAGATTCATTGTTTTTGATGAAGTCGTTTCTAGTATCACACTCTTTTAGTTGAGAAGACTCTTCAACTCTAGCTGCCTAGAACTGGAAGTGTTGCCAAAATGCTAGTGCCTAGAGCACCCCCCTTGGGGATCCCAGGACCATGAATGGGGGGAGGTGGGCCTAGACACCCGTATCTGTGAAAAGTAATACGCTGTGATCATGATTCTATAGTACTTAAAATAAGAGGTAGCTATGAAAACATTTAAGTTTTGAGTGATGTTTTCTTTCTTTCTATTAATTATGTTGTATTATTGGCTTTTTGTGGATTAAAATTAATGCAATCTTGCATTTGTATCGTAGTTTTGGTACCCAAAACCGCCTTTATTTGGACCCATCATCTGTGGACCATTTCCTAAAGCTTCTGAAATTAAAATTTCCTTTTTCTGTCATTCGCTAAAACCTCCATGCAACAGAATTTTAATGCATCTTCTTAGTATACAGCATGATTTAAGATCATGAAAATGTGGATCAGCAAGGGTTATGGACTTAAGTTTACCTTAAGAAGGTAGTAGCCTTCTGGCACCTTTGTAAGCTTGAATAAACAGAACTCCCCTGACAGATCCTCCCTAGCTCTGCTAGGTTGATAAAATCTGACATTCTGGTTAATCACTTTTTAATGATACTCTTCCTTTTTCAGTTTGTGAGAAACCAGCTTTTTAAATAAGGCGTGGGGAAGTACTAAGTTTAGTTTCCTAATTCAGTAAAATGGGCTGGTATTCTTATAAGAGCAGAGAGGAAATTTTCTGTGTATCCAATATCCCAATATACTGTTAAAAGATTATAAAGTACTTAAATCCTGAAAAAGAGAAACACTGAGAAAAAAAAATCCTATAAATTCCAACAGCAAGCAAGCTATGTGCCATTTCTGTGTATTGTTAAAAATGCAGGCCTGGGATGTAGCTCAGTTGGACAAGTGCGTAGCTAGCTTGCACAAAGCCCTGGGTTCTATCCCCAGCACCACACAAACCAGGCATGGTGACATACACCTTTGATCCTAGTACTTGGCAAATGCAGGCAAGAGGATCAGAAGTTCAAGATCATCTTTGGCTCTATGGTTAGTTTGAGGCCAGCCTAATATACCTGGGACCCTTGTCCCCATGCCCCAGAAACTGCAGAAGGAAAAAAAGCATTGTTTGGTCAGCTATCAGTTGGTTGAAAATGGCTGCATGCTCTTACTCTAAAGTGTATGTCTCTCAGTTTAGGCTCTTTTAGGAGAAAGAGCCCTCAGAAAAACACACTAGAGATTGATTACTTTAAGAACAGAAGGAGGAATTGAACCCTGCAGTTAGCTTGATTATTTGCTGTCAGGGTATGTCATCCTATGGGAGACTGACGTCAGACAGATTGAATGCAGAGGTGTGTGTGTGTGTGTGTGTGTGTGTGTGTGTGTGTGTGTGTGTGTGAGAGAGAGAGAGAGAGAGAGAGAGAGAGAGCTTTAAAGCCTTACTCTCAGTATATGATGTGACTCTGAAGGGCACCGCAGCAACCTCTAGATCTGTCAAGAATGTACCTATTTTTAACATGCTGGATCAAGTGTCAGCATTCATAGGAGATGAGGAAGGGGGTAGAGAATGTGGGGGGTAAGACTGACTGGTGCAGATTCCGATGGTGGTGAGTGACCCTCTGGCATGTTTACAATACAGCTGTGCATTCTTAATGGCTCTACTGCTGCCGTGTCAGGTAAAGTTTTCTTTGCACATGATGAATGGCAGAGAATTTTTTTGCAAGGGAACCAAAGGAGCTGGGAGGAGGAAAGGGGAGAGGGGAAAAGAGAGAAAGAAACACACAGCTCCAGAGGGATATAGCCTGTGCTTTGCAGTTGCTTGTGTGGATAGAAACCAGATGGTAAGCTGGAACACCCGCTTGGCTATCTGAGGAGCCAAACATATGGTTAATGGTCGGGAGAAATAGCTCTCAGAGCCAGAGCTTTGCTGACTGCCTCATATTACAGATTGTTACAGTGTGTCATTACATTGCCAACCTAAGTGCTTAATACCCACTGCAGGCGCTGGGCATACACTTACAAGGAGGACTTTTAGCTTTTTGCTGGCTCTGAATGGAGAAGTGACATCATAGAGGCTGGAAATGTCTGGTGTTGGAGGAAGGGAGGATCATTTTGTAGTGGAAATAACTTTTTTTTTTCTTTTTTATGAGCCAAGTCTTCACTCTACTGAACTCTACTGCTTTCTGAGAACTGTTTTATAGTAGACTGTCTGCCTGTCTGTCTCTCTCTCGCTCTGTTTCTTCTCTCCCTCTTACACATACACACACACACACACAGAAGGGAGACCTAAACATAAAATCCACCATGGGGGCCATGTCCCCCACCCCAGTGAATTTGACAGCCCCTTCACCTGGAAGCACATTCCTGCACACAGGCTCCGCATTTGAAGTTTCTGTTTGGGAAGTTTGGGGCAACAGCCCGTCTGTGTTATCTGAGGAACTGCTGAACCCATTCATCTGCTTTTCACAGCCCGCTTCCTTTTATTTTTAGCCAGATCCGTCAGGCCTGACAGGCGGGTAATTTGAGCCAGAGGAAGGGCAGAGCTCCAGGTCCTTTCCACAAAGCAATTCTTCTCCTCCCTCCTGGGAGGGCTCTAGACTTGGCCTGCTTCAGGCACATGGATTTGTTGAGTCATGTGAGATCATTTACACAAAAACACAGTGAGACAGTGGAAATTAGAAAGAAAAGAAAGGAGGGAGGGAGGGAGGGAGAGAAAGAAATAAAAGAAAGAAAGCAGAAAGGTTGGTGGGTGAGGGGACAGGAGGGAAGCCAGGGGGCGTGCTGCTGGCTTCTGGGGAGCAGGAATTTTGCAGCAGGCAGCTAGACAGAAGAATGCGTACAGTCATTTGTGTATAAGGTAATGTCTAGTTTACAGAGCAAGTAGAGTAGAGCCAGGCTAGAAAGGCGCCTCCAGCAGCTTGTCTCTTTTCAGAGGAGGAAGGGGGTATGGGGAAACTTTTTTTTTAAAGCAACACTCACCAAACAAAGACCACACTGTTGATAGCTTTGGGTTCCAGTAGTGGTAAACTACCAATGGGCTGGTTTAGAGAAAATGAGTTTGCTCTGTGATGTAATACAAGTTTGCTTTGTCCTGACGCCAGCATGACTGAGGAAGTGAGGAGAGTGAAGAGGAAAATTGGAGCAAGACTTTTAGTTAATGGTTTCCAGAGATCATTGAGCAGGACTTGAGTGGAGGGAGGAAAGTGGATATTGTGGAGAATTGCTACGAGGTATACCATAATGACGGTAGGTAAAATAGAGTCATTACTATGGTTTCCATGCGCAAGAGGAACGGAACAATGATTGTGAAGTGCCAAGGAAGGCATCACTTCCCCTAACACGGCATTCGTTTTCCTTTAGCGTTTGGGACAGTAAGGAAAGCCTGATTCTTAATTGTGCTAAACAGTATTAACGGTAGTGAATTTTTTTTGTTTACTATTTATAGCACAAGCCTTTAAAGCATCCCATTTACTTAAAAGTAGTCCCTGCCCATTCATGGCGTTTCTCTTCTTCAAATTCACTTACAGACATTAGCTATGCTTGCATGGGAATTTTCCTTGTTTTGCAGAATAAAAGAGTTCAGAAGAGAAAAATGTGTCAGTTTTGTGCCGAATGTACATTCTTCCATAATTCTCTACAGAAAATAGGAAATGCATGGAAACTGAGATAGAAAAATTAGAAATGGGAGTGTTTCAAAATATGTATCCTGAATATTGTCATTAGAATGTCTTCCTGCAACTCTGTTTGAGCTCCACTGTGTAGCTTTTTTTTTTTTTTTTTTTTTTAGCCATCCTGGAATGTAGGTCAGCTTCAAGATGGTTCCTCATATTTTGTTAGTATTTTAAAAGTTGAAACATTTTGCCATCTTTTTCCAGGCTGAACTACATTTAGGTTGCCTGTGGCGTTTTGGTCACTGGGGAACTGAGCATCCCTGCTGTTAGTCTGCAGTGCGTTCGGGTAGTGTGCATTCCGATAGACCTTCACCTGGAATGAGCACAGCACCTACGATGTTGCTGATAATACAGCCTAACACCGGTGCCCTCTGCTTCCCTCTTGCTGTTACAGTGACTTTACCCTGAGGTAAAGGGCAACTTTATTTTGCTTGAGGAAAGGATGAGGATGTTTTTGTAGTTGTTGCTTCTGTGAGTTTTGGGAACCCCAGACTGCATAACAGCAGTATTAATTGTTTTCTTGTTTTGAGTCGACTTTCTTTTAACCCTACCTGTATCATTGAGTCTTCTCTATGTATCAGGGAATCTGTCTCGGCATTATTGGTATTTTGAACCAGGTAATTATTATGGAGTGTGTCTTACAGGTGAGATGACAAGGTGCTTAGCATCTGGCCACTACCCTCCATATGCCAGTAGCACCCTCACCCTGTAGAAACAATGGAAAATGTCTCCATGGAGACACTGATAAAATATTCCCAAAGGGGCAAAACCAACCCAGCTCAGAAACACTGCTCTCCCTTCTCATTTTAGCTTAGCAGTTCACCATTTGCTTCATGAGCTGGGCATTCAGTAATTTCTGACATAGGATGCAAAGTGTTGCCTTGTATGTGCTGCTGAAGACTGAAACCAGGGTCTCATGCATGCTAAATACATGCTTTACCACTGAGCTTGTAGCTCATAGGTAAACCCATTCTTTTCTCATTTAAAATGGGAATCTCAAGTTATATAAAGTTTTCTAAACCACAGGCAAGAGTATTTTAGGGAGAAACATCTCCCCTCCTCCAAAAGACTTGGAGTGTGTTTTCGCAGAGTAACCTCTCTCTTGGACTTCGGGGCTTAGCAGGTGGAATCCTTCAAACCTGCCTTGCAGGACTTTCCCAGAGCAACTCAAGAGAAAATGGCTGTTGGAGCCTTAGAAATGTTGGCATTAGCCACAAAGGAACCTCTCAATCTAGCAGCACACAGATCCTAGCTAGGCCTCAAGTTCACCAACTCTATGCAGCTGCCCCCAAAGAGAATGCCCTGGAAAAAGTCTTGGGAGTAGAGACATGCTTCCATGTCGGTTGCTGTGGTCTCAGAAGCTGGAACTCTGGTTAGGAAGGAATGTTCAGCTTTGCACATCTGAGGTAGGCATACATTTCCTGTTTGTTTTGTGAGGACTAGTGTGGACTGCTGTAATGAGATCAGAGGAGACCCCAGGGACATGGCCTGGCCTGTGTCCTCTGGCCATTCCTTGAGCTGCTGCTGGAGAATGCAGTCAGCTTCTGCAGTTCCTACTGGTGACAAGTGAGGTGGCTAGGCCCTTTACGTTTTGTCATCTTTGCCTCTCTTATCCCACCAAAACATTAGCATATGGTCCCCCAATTATAAATCATGGAAAGTGAATAGAAGACAGGTACAAAGGTGACTACTTTTTTGGAGCAACTGCTTGGATGGCTGATGCTGGCGGAGTGGAGGCTGACCAAGGCTATTCATAAGCTCTTTTTCACCCAATATCACTGTTAGGAAGAAGAGTTAGGGAATGAGTCACAATGTAGTATATGCTACAAAGTGTATTTCTGGGTCTAACCTACAGCAGAGTGGGCACATAAAGGACCTAAAATATGGCTAAATTGAATTTCAGGAACCCCAGATCAGACACTCTGTCACAGTAGTTTATACTCAGCTTATACAAGTTGACCTAACAGACACAAAGACCTTAGGTGTGCTCAGTAAAACAGAAAATATTTCTGTATGAGCTCAAAGCAGGAAAAAGACATTCCCAGGTGCCAGAAGACCCTGATGCCACCAGCTTTGGGCTTTAGGGGCTGAGATGCCCATACTCAGCACATGAACTGTTTGTTGAAGGGAGCAAGAAGAATTTCTCCTAAAGTGTGTCTGGGGCTGAGATGGCGCTCCAGGGGCACCATGTTTGAATAGCTGTGAGTCTGAATTTCACTGCCAGCATGGTAGGTGACAAGCTTTTTTGATTTTGAAAGTGGTTCAAATCATGAAAGCCCTTGTACTGTGGTAGGAGCAAATACTGTATCCCAGTGGAGAAGTTTAACAACCCAGCACACAGTAGTCTCTCAAAGAGAACAGGCCATACTAAGAGGAAGCTGGTAATGCAAAGTACAGACTCTGAGCCCTGGGAAAGCCAAAGAGAATGAACAGAAACTCCGAGATCGCCTACCCTTAGACATTATGCCAAGTAGAACATTCTTCTGGGGATGAACCGAAGTTTTTTCCAAGAGGAGCAAAGCAGAAGGCCCATTCAAGCTTCCAAAGTGGGTGAATTTCAGTTGTACACATCACCTCCTCTTGAGGTGATTGTCTCTCAGTACAACTTGCCCTAAGGTATGCTTGAGCAAAGAATCCCTTGGTTGTAATCTTTGCTTGAAGAGTGGTCTGGTCCCCTTGGCTTCTTTCAAGAGGGACTTCCTAGTGATTACCCTTGACATTGCTTCCTCTTCATTGGGTTTATTTAAGATTCCCACCAAATCATAGAAAATAAGCTTTGCCTGAATAGTTCAAACCCTCAAGAGAAAGGGAAGCTCTGGGATTCTGTCAGTATGTGCTGTCAAGTTTTCCTGGGGAAACACCAACACACATATATTTACCCTAGAAAGTACACTGACAACACACCTAAGAAACTAGTCCACCCAAGGTTAGCTTTGTAAACTACTGAGCTTATTGGGTTTTACTCACAGGAGCAAGGATGCCTCAAAGGCAGCCATATCACCAGAAAATCCACCCCAGCATGAGTCATGACTCGCCAAAGCTGTATGGTGTATAGGCTGCTGAGCTGGTCCAAGAGTATCTGCTATCTAGCATTCCTACTGCTTATGTGACCTTGAGGTGGGCCTTGTGGATCTTGTAAGTTTCAGGAACTTCCTGAGATTTGTGAGTTTTGTCTACCTGAGATTTGTAAATTTCATTTACAAATTTTAGTCAGTCCTAAACCTTGTAAATTCATTTGCTTCCTCAGTTCCAAGGAGACTCCTTTCAGAAGGGAATGTTTCAGTTGGGAGGAAATTGTTACTCAGCAGAAGAAACCCTGTCTCAAACATGGTTAATGAACCTTCATCCTAGATAAGTGAAATTCAGATGTCTCAGTTCAAAGCCACCAAGGACATCTCTTTCAGTGATGTGTTCCATTGGCAATATAAATTGAAGCTACTAAAACTGAAGTGTGTATTAATATACTGTATATTAATAGAGTGATACAGTGTCTTTATTTTTCTTCTGAGGCATAAAGAGTGATGTTCCCAGTGTGGTCTATTGACCTAAAGTTACGCTGTTCTTTTCAGGAGAAAATGCTTTAGTATTTTATTCTTATTTTTTCATATAGTCTCAAAATATACTCTAGCTAAATGAGGACTACAAATAGAAACTAACATTAAAGCATTAGACAATGATGAAATAAAGGGAAATGAGCTCAGCTGGTGCCAGATGTAAGGTAGATGGCCTAAATGTTGTACTTGAGGGGCTGGAGAGATGGCTCAGTGGTTAAGAACACTGACTGCTCTTGCAGAGGACCCAGGTTCAATTCCTTGCACCCACATGGTAGTTAACAATCATCTGTAGCTCCAGTTCTAGGGGACCTGACCCCTTCTTCTGACCTCTGCAGGCATTGCATGACATGGGTGTACTTACGTACATGCAGGCAGTGCACTCATGCACATAAAAATGAAAAATGTTGTGATTGAATTTGGCATGTATTTAGTGCCCACTATGTGCAAGGCCACTGTTAGAAGTGCTGGGAATTGAGAGCTACACAGAATAGACAAGTTCTTTTCTCTTGAAATGCTTATACTCCAGTAGGATATTTGAAAGTGAACACATACTTGCAATTTAATACAGCACACAGTTGTGTTGAATGGGGTTTTGATGACAGGAAGAGAGAAGGGCCTATCTTATTTGAATGTGTCAAATACTTTTTTTCATGTTATTATGCCATTTAGTCCTTAAGACAGTCATGAACAATATGAGAATTTTCCCCAGATTTAGGGAGGAAGGGACAAGAGATTCAATCACATGCCCCAATCACATGCCAAAAGATAGAGTTGAAGGTGAAAACAACTGTTTTACCCATGGTTGTAGTTTCATTTCTGTTGCTGCAATAAAACACTGACTAAAAGCAAGAGGAGAGGAACGGGTTTGTTCAGCTTACAACTCTAGGTCACAGTCCATCACTGAGGGAATCAAGCCAGGAACTCCACACAGGAAATGGAGGCAGACCTGCTTGCTGTTCTACACAGGGTTACCACCAACCAAGAAACTCACTTCACAGCCAAGGACAGCAAGAACCATGGAGGATGCTGCTTCCTAGCTGGCTCACTGACCAGCTTATACTAGGTAGCTGGAACTCTGATACTGTTCAGGACCACTTTTCTAGTGATGGTTCCCTCCTGCATCCATTAACAATGAAGACAGTCCTCCACAGACATGCTGACAGGTTAGTCTGCTCTAGGAAGTTCCTCAATCAAGGCTCTCCACTCAGATAGCTTTAGGCTATGTCAAGTTGACAGTCCAAGCTAACGGGACACCCACCAATCCCTGCTTTGGCTGCTCTACTCAGACGTTTCTGTGTCCCACAGAGCTACAGTAGCACAGCTCTGGAAAAGCCTGCAGGCAGGCACTTCTACCCCTGGAGAGGTAAAGGAATGAAGAATTCTCTGCCTGACTCGGAAGGTCATGGATAGTAGATGATGTAAAGTGGCCCAATGTTTCCACTCCTGAACTTCAAAAGCATAACATTAAGTCTCCAACATTAAAAGAGTAAATGGCTTTATATATGTCTCTGCTTTCTAGTTTTTTTGACTATCATCACCTCTGGGCCCACGTACCATGCTCCTTCTTTGCTGGAGCAAGCACTAACTGGCAGACTCAGGTGCCTCCTCACTATCTTCCAGGCCTGGCAATTACTTACCTTACTCCTTGACTCCTGTTTTAGACAATCATTCAAGCAAGGAAAGAGACCTGGGCCAGATAACCTCTTCTGTATTGAAGACTTGAGATTGGCCTTTGATAGTGGCAGCCTTGAATCTAATCATCAGTTACCTAGGTGGTTTTGACACAAAATCTCTAGCATAGATACCAGTAATGGCTATGAGAAAACCCTGTACTTTCCTGTCCAGTACTTGAACTAGCTTTTCTGTTACTAACCATGTATCTCTTCTTTATAACTTATAATCTCATTTCTTCTTCCTTATCACAATTGATAGTGAACTGTAATTTATAGTTAAAATCCAGAATATTCATTACAGATCATATATGCTGTCCTTGGGGAAGAAGGCCTTTGGTAATGGTGGTAGAAAAGTGCTCTCATCCTTGTGACTTAGGAAATATACTTCCTCTGCTGTTGGTGAAGGCATTGTGCAGGGGACTAAGACAGATGGCAAACATGTTCCAATCTCTTAGAAATGTGGTGTGCCCCAATCCTCTTTTTACACTGCTGGATGGGGTGTAGGGAAGAGAGGGAGAAGAAAATTATGCTGGTCTGAGATGCATGCCATCTGAAAGCCAGTGACACCCTTAACAATGTAGTGACATGCTTACTCATATCGGCCTATATCCCCTTGGAGTACCTGAGCCACCCAGCTTTGAGAAAGATTACAAAAGGCTTCTAGGATAAATACTTGGGAAGGGAGTGAAGAGTTGGAGTGGAGTGAAAAACCCACATCAGTATCTTCTGTTCTCCTCTGGCAGCACGTCTTAGCATTTTCAAGGACTGAGAAGTCTCACACAAAGAACAGCCCTGTCATTCTTAAGCTTCTCTTAGAGTTAGGAGGATGGAATCAGGTTGGCTTATGCTATTCTCATCATACTTGTACAGCATCTTAGCAATGATCTGGATAAAAAGAGATCTTGTGGTAGGTGGAGGCTGATGGTAAGTAGTGGTGAGACAGGTGGACCTGGTCTTAACTTTTCTCCAGCTCCTACTTGTGGACACTCAGAACACCCAAACCTTGAGACTGCATGACTCTAGAGATGCCACAGGATGTCAGATTGTCACCAGGAACCTAAATCTCCCAGTCCTCAACATGGAGAGGACCGACTGGTGAGGGGCACTTGGCTGTATTGCCGGTGCTGTTTTGCTTGTTCACCTGACCTTTCCCTTTCCGCTGTCTTGGAAACTTTCACTTCCCTGCTTTCTCTGTTTCCCTCCCTCCTTCTCTCCCTTTTCTTCATCCCTCCATCATGCTGGGGCTAGAACCCGGGGCCTTGGGCATCTACTACTGAGCCACACCCTCCAGCTTTTCTGTCTTTGTATATTTACCATGTCCCCAGTCCATGCTAACCCACACTTCCTTCCACTCACCTTCAATAATTAATGATTACATTTCATTAGCTTTTGAGCAGCCTAAGTTTGAACACAGACTTTATTGTCCATTGAATCAATGTTATTAGGATCAGCTGAGTGGGAGACACAGCGCCATATAGAATTGGCTTTTTCAAGGCACCCTTTAAATCTATACTTGTTGTTTGTTCGATATAAAAGACTCTAACTTCTTAAAAGACTAAAAAGAAATACTTAAAAATAGAATGAAGACACCCTGAAGTCTGCTATGGTAACTTAGGCATCTTCTTCCTTTAATGATTTCTATTTAAGAGGACAGGTTGTGTTTTTAAGCTGTAGATTTTTCTATGTTGCTTCATAGCCAAATTGGCTGCAGGACAGCCATATTATTCGTGTTTGAAAAGAGATGGGAAATGCTTGATAGAACAAGGCTAGTCTTTCTGGTTGCTGTCCAGAAGTGAACTGACCCAGTTTCTAAAACTGTCATCTGTTCTCTGAGATATTTCTCTTTGACTGATGTGTGTATGTGTTTCATTGGAAGAGGGAGTGTTGGTTTAATTTTTATTTGTGATCTTTGTACATGCTTTAATTCCATAGTACCTTGAAAGGAAGTTACTTCTAGTCCAAAGTCTACTGCTTATGACAGCATGGCCAAAATAATTTTTTGCCTTCTTATATCTCCTTAGATAAACTGTCTCTCAGGTCAACATCAGCACTAACTGCCAGCATTAACTGAAAAGTACATCATACAGTTTTGAGTGGTAAACAGTTGTATGTTATTCCTAGTAATAGTTTTTAAAAGATTAGCAATCTTGGGGCTGGGGAGACGCTCAGTGAGTAAAGTGCTTGTTGTGCAAGCATGAGGACCCGAGTTTGGATCCCTGGAACCTACATCAAGAGCTGGGTGTGGTGGTGTATACCTTTAATCCCAGTGCTAGGAAGTAGAGAGAGGAGGACCTGGGGGCTTCCTGGTCAGCCATTCTAGCCAATAGATGAGCTCCAGGTTCAGTAAAGACCCTGTCTCAAAAAATAAGCTGGAGAACAATTGAGGAAGACACCCCAGCATCAACTGTGGCTTCCACAGGCACATATGTGGGCACGAGCTCCTGTGTGCTCACCTTCACCCCACCCCACCTACCCCACACCCCAATTCAATTTTTTAAAAAGATATAAGCCCTAGCATTAAAATATTTCCCTTAAAAAATAAAAGCCTCAAAGGCAGTGTGTAACTATTATCAAAATCGTTTTTAAGATCCTAAAGTGTGTAACATTCTTGGCTCTTTATTAAGGACTTTCTATGTGACTCTATTAATAATTTCCCTCAAAGAAGTTTTAGTCTGGCTTCGTTGTAGAGTGACATACATGCAGATGGCATAAGAACACTTGGCATAGGGGACAGGGAGGGTCCCACAGTTAGTGTACTGAGAACTGTGTGTTCAGGTTCTGAGGCCTAAGGGACTGTGGCACAGGAAACATGGGCTCCTTGGGGAGACTGTTCAAGAACTCTTGTCTGCTTGCAGTGACCTTCTTGTGCCCATTTCCTGCACTGATGACAAAGAGAACATTCAAGCGCTATTGCAATATTAGGTGTTTCTGCCCAGCTCTGTGACAAGCTTTGGGGTTATACAATAGGCTGGTTTTTAAATAAATCAGTACCTACGTTAAAAAGGAAACAACAGGTATAGAGTTGAACTTTAAAGCTCAAAAATCCATTAGATTCTGCTTCTGGAAATCCAAAGACTAAAAGTCACACGTGTAATTTTTCCAGTCACTTTTTGATCAGTTAGAATTGATACTGAATCTCTGTGATGTTGAAGCCATTGTTGTCCAGACATATTTGTGTGGAGATATTTGTGTGGATTCACCCTGCAGAGTCAGAATTTCATGTTCCCTCCTTGCTGGATATCATTGCTGGAATAGTGTCGCTGCTGTGGTTGATGTGCTGTTCTTGTTGGAGTCTATGTTTGTAGTGATTGCAGTGGCCTCTCCCTGTCTTCTGTTTTATAAAATTAAGTGCAATAATATGTTCAGAGAATAGTAATATATGTTGATTAAGAATTTGTCTTTTGAAAAAACGGTTGCGAAATTTTCATAGCAGCGGGAGGTGTTAATATGGAGAACAGAACACAGTGTTGTGCTTCTCTCTGTGCCCTGGCCTCAGTTGGCAAAGACTGAGAACTAAGAGCTGATGGGTGCTTGTGGGCTACTGGGACTGTGTTTCTTTCATATTGAAGATATTATACATTGTTATTATAATTTCAAATAATGCATTTTAATTGTTGAGTTACTACAGTTCTAGTCAAGCCTTTAATTCAGTTTTTCATGGACAGGTTCAAATATTTCAATCCTTCCTAGATGCAGTCTGAAAAAAATAATGTACCAATTAAGTGTATGCAAGCAACTTCACAGTGTAACTGTCTGCCATAGCTCCCTCTGAGCATCTTTCAAAGGAAAAAGCTACAAATCTATTTAAATGGTTAAAAATATTCTAGTCTTTTAAAAAATGTTTTCTTAATTATTTTTATGTGTATGTGTGCATTGCCTGCATGTAGGAAGTGCACCCGTGTCGTGCAATGCCCGCAGAAGTCAGAGAAGCTGTCGGATCCCCTGGGACTAGAGTTATGGACAGTTGTTAGCAGCTATGTGGGTGCTATGTGGATACGAACCTGGGTCTTCTGCAAGAACAACCAGTGTTCTTAACCATTGAGTCATCTCTCCAGCCCTATTTTGGATGGTTTTAATTGCGCAATATGACCTCGATGTCTTTAGAAGTAGACTTAGGTAGAACTAAACCCCCACTTAAATAGCCATCCCATCAGAGCCTTGCTCCACGGCTTGTAGGAACATTCCACTTGACAGGGCTCATCCTGGTCCTTCTGCAAGAACAGTCAGTGTTCTTAACTGCTGAGCCATCTCTCCAGCCCCTCTACTCTTATTTTTATTTAATATTTGACAAATCAAAAACCCTGGAACCATACCGTAAATGGTTTATTCTAAATGTAATTCAAGTGGATAAAAACTTTATGTAACGAACCAATAGCATGATGCAAACACAGATCCTTTTCCATCTTTGGAGAACTGGATTATGTGGTTCATTTTGGCTCATGGAAAACTGACACTCTAAAATCCCCGAGCAAGCGCATCCTGTCTACCAAGGAAGCTCTGTGTCTCAATCCTAAAGAAGACAGTCAGGCTCTGACCTCTGCCCACCTGTTCTTTTGTTCCTTGGGGCAGCAGCGGAGGGCACTGAGGTCTGGCACACAGTGCTGTTGTTACATGCCAGTTTCTTGTTCTTTTAAGGAAATCAGAATCCCAGCTAGAAATTCCCAAGTCATTGGCTTCTCTGGATTTTTGATCACCAACTTCTCAGCACCCAGCCCTTTGTAAGTGTTCACAAAAGATAGCTATTATATAAAAGAATATCCTTCCCAGAACTCATGAGGTAGAGACAGGTGGATCTACATAGAGGTCAGCCTGGTCTACATAGCAAGTTCTAAGCCAGCTGGTGTTACACAGGGAGACCCTGTCTCAAAAAGATTAAAAAGAAAAAAGAAAAGCATGTCATTGTCTCTGTAACTGCAGCCATGATGTCTAGCTTTTTCTGAGCCATGGACATGCCTTAAGACTGCAAATTTGACTATCTAGACCTGTACTATCCAGTATGATAGCTACTAACCACATTAGCTATTTAAATTGAATTAAAATTACGTACAATTTTTAAAAAAAGCCCCTGGTTCCACTAGTTATCATTTGATTCAGACTTTGCCCTCCTGAAAAATGGTAAGGGTCGTGTTGAGCCGCACCGCTGCGGGTTGGCCCTCCGTGCTTTCCCTGCTGCCCTGGGAACCATGGGCTTAATAGGCATCTGTTGCTGCCGTATTGGACGTGCAGTAGAAAGTTCCACTGGACACAGAACTCTGAGCCTTCTGAGCACCAGCTGATGGATTCTTCTTTGTGTTTACAATGCAGTTGCCTGCTTCAGGAGGTGAGAGCTCCAGGAACGAGAAGGATCTTCAAAAGCTGCCTCGCACTGTGACATGTCTGCTCCCTTGTGCCCATCCCTGCAGCATGAACAAGGTAAGCGGTGCTTTGGATCTGGATTTGTATTTTTCTGTGGCGTCATGATTTCCTTGGGCACACATGTCTCTCAAGGCTGGAGGAGGTCTCTCTTCCTGCCAGAAGAGCACAGAAGGTGGGAGAGTCGTGAGATCTCTGTGAGCCATGTTTCAGGAAGGTCCAGGAGCTGGGGCCACTGCCTGATTATACAGTCTTGTAGAGGTATTACTTGCATTTTCTATAGGCCTTTCGTGACTGATAGGTTGACTGTTGGTATGGCGGTGTTGGCATGACTGCTGGAAGATTGAAGCTCTGGAGCCAGACTTCCTGAGATGAAATATTCATCTCTGCCAGACCCTGGGCAAATGACCTAAGTTCTTGATGCCTCTCTTTTCCCAAGTGTAAAATGCAATAATAGTAGATGAAGTGTGCTAATGCGTGTGCCACTGTTCACTTAGTGCCTACCTGCATTATAGGCCCTTGATAAATGTTTGCTGATGTTTTGATGTTGGGACACTGTTATCCCTTAGACATAACTGCAAGAGAATCTAATGACTGTGTGCAACATTTCCATTTGCTCCCTGATCGATTTGATGAGCAGTGATTGATCACTAGATGGGCACATTGGAGATAAGTGATGAGTAAGTCTTGGTTCAAGCTGTTAGCAGGTGGCCAACTATTTTGGTTGTCAGTATTCTAATGAGGTATGTACCAGAAACACTGGAGACACAGAAGAAACAGTCAGCTCTTTGACCTAAGAAGGACAATATAGAAAAGATGGTATTCTGAGATGGATCTGGATAGTAAACACTGATTTCCTGGGCAAACAAGGTACAGCAAGGTACTCTAGGTAAAGACAGAAGCCTGTTGTTGTATGAGAAAGCCTGGTATGCTTGCTCTGAGTACAGCAAAGCGTTTGGCCTAACTAGAGCAGTGTTACTCATTATTATACCTGGTGCTGGGACCATGGGATTCTGGAGTGATCATCTTCTGCATCGTAGGAGTTTTACTGGCATGCCTGTCCCCCAATTCTAGTCATGACAACCAAAATTGCCCCCTAGTATTTATTTCCTAGTATCCTTGGCAAAATCACTTCTGGTTGAAAACCATGGCATTTTTGTGGACAGTGGCCAGATATGAGCTCAGAGAAGGAGTAAAGGCCAGATTTGAGAGCCACCAAGGATATAAAACATAAGAGAAAGGTTTCCAGAGACTGGACAAGCAGGCATACCATGATGTTGTCTATGGGCTGCAGTAGCACTTTTGGGTGCTTTGGTTTTATAAAGCTATTATAGAATCCCACTACAGAAAGGCCATTTAACCTACTGAGTTTCCTTTTATATCCCCTCCTAAGACATATTTCTCAGGCCTTTCTTTTGGCCTTCTCAAGGACAGGAAGAGAGCCAAGGCCCCTCAATGTTTGCTGCTTAATTGGAGGTTATAGCTGCTACTGTATCTGAAGAGGCCAGAAAAAAAAAAGCAAGCAATTGTTTTGAAGATGCTTTCATTTGGCCAAACTAAGCCAAAAAATAAGAAGCCTTGTGCTGGGTGTCCCCTGATTCCTAGGCAGTGTCTTACCTGGCTTAAATACTTACCTTTAAATAGACAAAGAAGTCAGCCTTGGGAATTTTGGAAGTTAGATGGCTGTTCTTTCCCCCACAGTCATGGTTGGAGATGAAAAGAAATCTGTTACTACAAACCTTGGCTTTTATTATTTTGAGTCTGATGTACTGGAAAGTCAAGACAATGCTTGGAAAACTTTGGATCCACATGCACAGTTTGTGTTGTCTGCCCTGCCCTAAGCTGCCTCCAGGGCAGCATGGCAGCTGACGTCATGGTCTTGCTCTCTGTGCACTTGGGAAACAAAGGCTCTTGGAAACCTGTCAGTGTGTCTGTGCTTGGGAAGTTGTGTTCTGCTTGAGTAGACCAGTGAGTGCTTCATTTTAATTTCTTTAATTGAAAGTAGTGATTAAGCATGATGTGTCACCATCAGTCAGCAATTTCTTCTTACAGTATTTTGGCATAAGACAAAATAAATAGGTCACTCTCTGAAGATAAAGCAGTTCTTAGCACAATAAAACCAGGGAATGTTGCGTCAATGAGGTACATAACTTAGAAATGTGGTTGTGGGTGTGGCTGGTATTCTAAGTAGATTTGTTCCTAGAAAGTTGGAAACATTTGAACTATGCCTCTTCATTGGACACAAGCTCTCAATGCTGTCCTTCCTTCCTAAACCCCAGTTAGCTGGTGGGACATTTCATTTAGGGAGGTGCCAGGATGGAGTTCTAGGGTCCTTATTCCTGTGAAGTACTAGGGTGATACTGGTGCTGGGTGAGGTCTCTTTGGGGTCTATCAGGACAATCCCTCTAGAAAACATAGGAATGGCTCCATGGCACAAAGGGATTGGCAGCTTATTTTACTAATTTAATTATGAGGCAGCGAATGAATTGCCATCTGCCAGGTAGAGCTTTCATTTCTCTTTTGTTTGTTTGTTTTTGGTCTTATTGTGCCTGGGTCTAAGGGTACAGCTGTGGCCCTCAGATGCCTAGGACCTCTGTGCAAGCAGAAAGGGGAGTGAGGCATTCTTAGACACCAGGCTTACTGATATTTTGCCATTTCCTAAGGCCAATATATGTGGAGTATGTCCACTGGATGCCAATTCCAAAAGGCTGATGCAGAGATGCTTCACGATGACTCAGCCTTCCTAACATTGGGAGACAGCTTTAGTGGTTATGAGTCTGAGCCTTAAGCGTTAAACAAATTGTGAGGTGTGTGTTTTCCCAGAGCGTCCATTCCCTGTACCCCTCAGACTGGAAGACCTTGTTCCAACGTTCTTATGCTCTTCTTGCAGAGCTGCTTTTTCTAGTCTTTATGTTGATCAAAAAGTTCATAACTGGAAAAATCCCATAGCATACATTTTAATTTTGTAGAAAATCTTAATTCTTTCTACTTTCTAGAATCATTTTTTTGTTGACATGCATAAAGCTATACTATAATACAGCATTTTTAAGTTTTTTAGTAATGAGGATTACTGTTTGGGGCTTACCTATGATATTCTGTGTATGTTGGTGTACTGTAAAGAAAGGAATATAGTGTGCTTTTTGAAAAAAGAAATTTACAGGGGTGGAGAGATGGTTCAGCAGTTAAGAGCACTCACTGCTCTTGCAGAGGAACGGGGTTCAATTCCCAGCACCCACATGGCAGCTACAAACCGTCCTTAACTCCAGTTCCAGGGGAATCCAAAGCCCTCTTCTGACCTCCACAGCATAGCACAACATGGGTACACTCATATACATGCAAGAAATACAATCATACACATAAAATAAAAATAATAAATAAAATTTAAAAACAAATTACAGACAAAATATGGGGCAAATCAGGATTCTCAGAGGCAAGCAGAACGGTGGTGCCCTCACCGCACACTGCCTTACGAGGTCACAGAAACCACACCTGCAGTGACAGTCTACTCCTGAATGCTCTGTTCCTGTGGCAACCATGTGGGGTTGACCCTTCATTCTTGCTCACACTCAGTGGTTTCATGAAGCCATGTCATGGGCTCTCCAGATTTATGAATACACTACATCTGATTGGAAAACAATTGCTTTTTCTAATATTACACAAAATGACCCTCTCCCTTCCTGACCCCCAGTCCGCACAAAGGAATCTTGGTCTTCATTCTTGTCATATTCCAGTAAAGCCAGCTCTGCTTCAGCTGCTTTACGAGAGTGCCATAGCATGCAGAAGACAGAGGAAGACCTCTGATCACTCCATAGGTAGATGCCATTGTCGGCTTAATTACTTGCCCCCCAGAGTTTTTCCCCAGAATGTTTTGTAGTATTCAGGCCGTCCTGCCACACCAGGTGGAGGCAATTTCCCGTTTACACTCAGATCGCTATCTCTACAGTCAACTAAAAAGTAAAACTGAAACTTCACTTCTGCCTTCATTTACAGTTTTTCTTACTTTGCACCTCTTTACTATTAAGCAGTGAAGTCCAGAGTTCATTCCCCTGAGTTGCCCACCCAGCTCTTGGTATAGATGTGACTCTAGTTAATAAAGTATCGGCTCCTCTAACAGAGATGTATCAAGTGCTGTGCTTGCAGTAAATATACCAGTGAGAACAAACGGCCGCCTGAACTTCCACTCTGCCAAAGGTGGTGAGAGTCATCAGCTGAAGGTTTAATATTTAAGCATGAACCTAATGTTAAATCTTTTCCACTTTCAACTTCGTCCAGTAGAGGAGCAAGTTGACAGTGATGTAGCACGAGAATGGGCCACTAATAAACATAGCAGGTCTCTTTCTTCCCCTTCTCTGGATGCCCTTGATGGTTTCACTAAAGCCCAACTGTAATAAGCGTCAGCTGACATCTTTTCTGAAAGCAGTGGCTAATCCTCCTTGGGTCAGACTTTGAAGAGCTAGTGAACAGCTTAAAAACTAGTGACATAAAAGAAAAGTAAACATTAAGTGATCTTGAGATAAGGAAGGCCT
Organism: Nannospalax galili; assembly: GCF_000622305.1. Taxonomy (NCBI): domain Eukaryota; kingdom Metazoa; phylum Chordata; class Mammalia; order Rodentia; family Spalacidae; genus Nannospalax; species Nannospalax galili. Next base: position 461,988 of record NW_008343660.1, on the reverse strand, counting down.
TCTTAATTTCTTGTGGCAGAAACTACAAACAATGTTTCACGATGTAAACCTTAAAGTTTCTTTATGTCAAAAGATTTTCTGAACTAGTTCCAAAGAAGACAAGCTGAGGCAGTATATATACATATATTTGTAAATGTGTATACACATACATATATAACATATATGATAGCTCATCAGTTAAGTATTCTTACAATCAACCTGTACAATAAGATAAAAATAATTGCTTTACACTGAAGAGCATTTGGGGTGACGCTTTGACCCTATAGGCCTTTATCTATCTATCTGTCTGTCTGTCTGTCTACTGAGGGGTGCAGATAGTGGAGGGGATATAAATATGATAAAAATATATGAAATCCCCAAAGTTAAATTTTAAAAAGTTAAAAAAAATAATTGCTTAGTAGAAAATGGTCAAAGAACAGCAAGATAAGACTCATAAAGGAAAAAGCAAAAGTAAGTTTGAACACATCAAACTTAACAGTAATCAAAGAAATACAAATAAATATATCAAACTTACTCAGTAAAGGTAGGAATTGAGAGTATACACGGAAAGAACTTTTTTCTCAAGGGTACTTAATGTGTGTCAGAGCCTAAGAAAATGTGCAAACCTTTTCACGCAGAAATTCCATTTCTGTAACATTAACTCAAAGAAAATTGCCATGAATGTATATAAAAATGAAGTAAAGATACTCATTTTTTAAATAATAATTTTTCTAAGGTAGTAAGTATAGTACAGCCATATAATAAAAGTTCCAAGGAGGCATGGAAGAGTATTTGATGACATAAAATGATGCTCTAGATAAATTGAGAGGACAAATTACATAGCAACACATGTGGTTTGATCATTATTTCACTCTTAGAAAGGTACATGTACAACCACATGAAAGGCTCAGGTGCCCAGCACAGTGTCCATAGCTGAATCTTTTTGAATGGATATCCTAAATTTTCTTCAGCAGTGTGATTTCTTTCATGCTAAAATAATATTTTAAAATAAAAGATACTATGTTTAAGATATGAAGTCCACTTAAAAAAATACATGATAAAAAAAAAACCCAGCATATATTGCCCAGAATGCTAACAGTGTAACTACACAAGACACACTATTTCTTTCTCATTTTTTTTCTTTTCCTAGAATTTCTCCATTTTCAACTTTGCTATAAGTTTTTATACATTTCATTAGTGGCCAGAAAAGGCAGATATTTTTAAATAAATATTATTTATCTGAGGTATATGGGACCAAGCTGTCTAGAAGGGTACACAGGAAAAAGAGAAAGGTTGATCAGATTTGACTTGAGAGTCATTATGTTTGGCACAGAGCCAGAAAGGAGTCCCCCCTCACCACCCCCACCCCCCTGTGCGAAGTGCTTTAGGTAAAGATGAGGTTCTGTGATTCAGTGGCTCATTTTCTTTAAAGTAGACATCATATCCTTAGTATTATATCATTATTTACCTGTTTACAGACACTGCTGATGTGGGTTTCAGACTATGGTTTGGCACCTTTGTAGGTCTGAGACCCTTTCAGGTGGTCTACTCTCAAGATCAAAAGCTGTTTTCACAATGACAACAGATAGTACATACTCTTTTTATTCTTTCTCTCTCAAGCACCCAGGACTGTGTCTTGGGAGGCTACAGACTGTGTGATGACATCATCCCTGAGACAGCTCCTGGAATATATGCTTGTTTTTATATTCATCATTGCTCAGTTTTTATCTCTAATATGATAGATAGAACCACATAAGCAAAAGCTCTTTGGGGTCTTCCATAACGTGCAAGCCTATAAAGAAAGAATCCTGAGACAGGAGTTGGAGAACCAGTTAGCTAGACCATCCACATGCCCTGTGTATGGAGAGACTTATTCCACCAAGAAGGTAGATGCTGGGGCTTGAGCTCTGAGCGCACTGCTTCTGTTCTTCCCTTCTAGAATAAAAAGCAATAGCCCTTAGTCCTAGCAGCTTCATTCTTAAAGAGTTCAGGAGACTAAAAGACATCTTGTTACATACCTGTGTGACAGGTAAGGCCAGACTTATTGGGTGTGTGGAATATTGAGTGATTCCACGTGTATCATATTGGGAAGTTCAGTGATGGTTTTGGAGGACAACAGAATATAATTATCTTCTGAGAAGAATGAGAGTGTGTGTTTAAAATAACATCTGAGCCAGGTGTTGGAGATGCACATCTGAAATTCCAGCACTCAGGTGGAGGCAGGCAGGTTGTAAGTTTGAAGCCAGCCTGGGCCACATACTGAGCTCTAGGTCAGCTGGAGCTACATATGAAGAACCTGTCTCAAACAATAAAAAAGCAGGAAAAAAGACAATAACAACTGACCAACCTGGTAGATGGTTGATTTGACATGAAGGAAAGAAAAGACAAATTTAAAAGCATTAACTGAGTATGTTTAGGTAATACCAGGCTTTAAAATGCATACATACATGTAACTTATTTGTGTTTTTATATATGTTTTAGAGAACTGCTTTCTAAGTTTTGTAAAATTGTCTCTCCTCACGGTCTGTGGAACCAGTAGTAAGCTTGGACATTTCCTCTTTGTTAACCTGAAGCACACTGCAGTATCTCCTTGGGAGTACAGTTCTCTGAATCTCCAAGCAGCCGTGGTGGAGTAGAGGTAGATGACTTTTGTGAGAAGTATCTTCAGGGCTCAGGGTGGATGCTGGAAGCCTGAACCAGTAGAGCCTTACGTGGGTGATTAGGCTAGTGCAGCCGGAAGAGAGCTCTAGTGCTGAGGTATCGTGTGCCCCCTGCAGGGTCACATGAACCCAGGAAAGTCTTAAGTGAATCCTGTGGCCTGACTTAACAGTTCCCAACTCTGCCAGAGAAGATGAAGGAAAATCCCTGCCAACAGGAGGTACATTAAGCCTTCAGAGTCGGAAAACTGTCCTTCAGATTAATTTTAACACCTTAACAGCCTAAGAAAAGAAGGGCTATGTATTGACAGGACAGTAATGAAATCACAAGCCTCAAAGGGTTTATGGTAACTCTGGATAGATTTTTGATAAGTGGCTTTAGGGAAGGCAAGAGGGGCCTCATCCCACTTTGTTCTGTTTAGTGGCGCTTGTGATGGTTGGTTTAGAAGTCTTCTTCATCCTTACCTCTTGAGGATTTAAAGAGGAATGCCTAAAGCTGGGCGTGGTAGTTAATCCCAGCACTTGGAGGCAGAGGTAGATGGATCTCTGGGATCAAGGCCAGCCTGGTCTACATTACAAGTTCCAGGCCAGCTAGGGCTCCAGGGAGACCCAGCATCAAAAAGCAAACAAAAAACACAGAAAAGACTCTAGAATTTTAAAAACACACTTTGTTCCTTCCATCCTCCCATACTGGCCAATTAATTACCCTGTGCCAGCCTTACTTGAGGCTTGAAGTGAATGTTGATAAACAGGTGGGTTCTTATCCTACTCCCCCATATTGACCTAAACCCCAGACCCTGGAAGCATGTACAGAGGCCCTTTGGGTACTTGGCATGTGATGTAACCCTTTTAGGCTCATGGCCACTGGCTTCTGTACCAAAGGCCAGAAATCTAGGTCTTTGTGACTCAAACAGAGGGGCGTTTCTGTCTTCTTCCCCAAATCCTCAGCCCTGCCCACCTCTTCTCAATTAGTAGGCAATAATAGATATAATTAAGTTGCATCCTATTTAGTTAATTGGTGATTGGTAGCATGATTATTTAGTTGCTTAGTTAATCTGTGGTTGTCTGTCTTTAGAATATTAGCTCAATTTGTCGGATTTTGCAAGTAATATCACCTCGAACGGTAGGTGGTTGTATATGGAAGGAAATGCAGAGCACAATGATTGCTTCCAGTTCAGTTTGTTCATATGAGTACCTAATACTTTAGACTGACTTCTCTCTCTCCCATTCTATGAGACAGGGCCTCACAGTGTGATCATTAGCTGACATTCTTCCTGATATCTTTTATCCTTTTTCTTCCTGTAAGATGCAGAATACCGTTCTTAAGAGTGTATCTGTATGATTGACTTTTCTTTGAAAAACCTCATACTGTGGGGGCTGGAGAGATGGCTCAGCGGTTAAGAACACTGGTTGTTATTGCAGAAGATCCGGGTTCAAATCCCAGCACCCACATGGCAGCTAACAACTGTCTGTAACTCCAGGCCCGGGGGATCCGACAGCCTCTTCTGTCCTCTGCAGGCATTGCACAACACGGGTGCACTTACCTACATGCAGGCAATACATGCATACTCATAAAATAAAAATAATAAATACATAAAATATTTTTTAAAACAACCTCATACTGTGTGATAAGGCCACTGTACTCAATAGAAAAAGAGCAGGGCCTACTTAGAATATATAAAACTATATTGTGCAAAAGTTCTTCAATGTTTAGAAGACATATTTCTAATTCCACATATGTGACAGTGTTTATATTTAAGTGAAAACATTTATGATTTGACTAATCACAGCTTATATGTTTCTCTGGTTTTCTTTTCTTTTTTAATGGAACAGTTTTGTAACTTCTTCCTACTGCCTAAATACAGTGGCATTATCTTGAGAGACCAGACTCAATTAGGTAGAAATATAAGCAATTAATTTTGAGAACCAACCTAGACAGAAAGGTAAAGTGTCCTTCGAATCTTAGTGATCAGGAAACACCTGTTAATTCGAACAGTGGGAAAGCTGTCATGAATTCCAAAAAAAAGAAAAAAAGAATAAAAAAGGAACGTACGTCTGTGTTATTCTTAAGTCTAACCCATAAACAATTTGTCGTGGCAGCTCTAAGCTGAGATTATGGCATTTTGGATGAGGTCTGATTATGACTAAAAATAGACACATGTACCGAAGAAAAAGAATATTGAACAATTGAATTTTGTGAAACACTGATGCTATTTTATTGTAATAATTTCCCCAAAGGCACATTGGGAATGCTGCTAAATACAGACTTTAATAGACTTTAATAATGTGTATTTTAGAGGTCTGATACACAAAGGGATAATGTATAAAACATTCATTATGAAAAATTGCTATCTTTGGCCTCGTGTTCCTGGTATCGGTGTGCTGAAGAACAGTCACCACCTTCTTTTACTTTTTTCACCTACTCTGTTGAATGTGTGATCAAATTTACTTATTTTCTTCATGAATGAAAATAGGAAATTTTAAAGTTATTATTTTGGCTGAGCCCTTGGTCAAATTGTAGCATGGCCTGTCATTGCCTAAGTAACCTGTGCAGATGACTTAACATTAAGCTCTGTATCTTCATTTGCAAAGCGAGGAGTGTTGTCTGTCTCACAGATTGTGGGGTAAGTTAAATAAATGTTGACATGGTAGAGGCTCCACATGCCGAGTACTCTGTTCATACTTCCCGTTATGGGGACTTTCTACAACTGTTTCTCTTTATATCTCTTGTTCCTGTGCTTGACTGTTGTTGGGCAGTAGGACAGGGTGGAGAGAGGAAGACACAATTGAAAAGAAGCCTTGATACGCGGTGCTGAGGCTGAGCCTTCCATTGATTGTCAGTATGATTTTAATGTGTGGCTGCTGAGAGCCATCCTGCTGAAGGAGAGAGAAGAGCACAGAACAGATGTTCGCAGAAGAACACTGGCGCATTTATCTCTTTTAATGAGATAACATCATTAGAGTGACAAAGTGCAGCGAATCAATACTCAAAATGGACTGGCGCTATCTGCCCAAAGTGCATGATTGTTACACTTCACAGCCTAGAATCCGCTGAATCACCGATTCTGTCTTACCTGTTATTAGTGGCACTGGTTGTGATGGTGCAGAATAGATCCACACCTTAGGGAACTCCAGAGTGGCAGGGAAAGGGACTAATTGGATAAATGAGAAAAATCCAGCTTGATTTATAAGCTCCTCTGTAATCAAGGGGTCTCTCAGAAAAGAGGTAGAGCTTCTTTTTTCTTTGCCTCCTTGAAATGGCTGAGCATCCTGATTCCCTTACCTCCATCCTCAATCCTGGCTCTCTGTCTGCTTCTTCCTGTAATGTCAGAAACACTAATCATGTCAGACTGTGACACTGACAGCCCTGACATTCACAACAAAGAGAGAAGAAAGAGAGAGAAGAGAAATGGGAGGGGGGAGGGGAGGAAAAAACAGCAGGGGAAGGATTTTTTTTTTTTATCGCACAGAAAACCCACAGCTGCAGAATCGCCAGTGTTCTGGACAGATCACATCCAAAGAAAATCAAGACGATGTAAGGCAAATACTGATGGAGATTAAAATTGGGCTGGGAGAGTTTGTGCCACTGTTTTCCATTCAGATTTCGGTTTATAACCTATACTAGAATTATTGTGGCTATGATTTCTACCTTTCAATTAGAAAAATAAAATGAAGGCATTTAAATTTCTCCCCTAATCTAGTTTTGCTCTGGAGTAAGGCAAAGTTAAACAAGGATTTTAGCAGGAAGTATATGCTCTCTGAGATTTTCCATTTTCTTACCAGAGTCTGTAGTTTAATCCAAACAAAAACCACTTCAGGAAAAAAGCCACTCCTGAGGGATGTCTTCTGGCCATGACAAGGCTAAGTAGGGACCTCAGCGTTAGTCTCAGCAGCTTCCCCTGCACCTGCTTATGGTAGCCTATGGGGGCCGCTGAGGTCCGCTGGGAGGGACCAGATGTCCCTCCCCCCAGACACCTCTCCGTTTGGCTGGCCAGGGGTTTCCAGTCTTCAGTTTGCATAAGTCACAGCCTGGAAACCTGCTGCCACAGCTCCCATCCGTTTGAATCCAGACGCTGTGATCTAAATTGAGCTCTGAGCTCAGGCAGAATCATTCCTGTTTTTCTATAACAGAATCCAGCTGCCAGCTCAGCTCTTCAGGGATTTTGAACCACAATTCTTAGCTAGGATATATGTCCTTTTCCTCCTTCTGTCTGCAAGAGAAAAAATAATGGAAAGCACATATATAGTCCATGCCAGTTACTTTGTCGTAAAGAGCCTGCATTTTTATCTCTATTTAAAGGCCACAGGTTTTATAGACATATAGATGAGTTTTCAGCCTGATTTAAAATGATGTCAACGTGACCTCATTCTGCAGTATTTTCATCCTTCACACCCAATCACTGTTTTTCATATTGGAGCCACTTGGAAGAAATGCTCCCCTGAATACATAGTAAGGAGAATTTGAGTGAATGAGGCTTATTTAAAATTCTTGCAGAAATTGTACTTCTGCGAGTAGAAGAGAGTAAATTTGTATCCCAGGGAGAATTTGGAGTAATTACCCTAAAATATCTTCCTGTAAAGTTAAATTTTCTTTGAAGTTTTTTGTTCCGAAGTTTCATTGCATTGTTTTCTGTGATATGTTCATATTTGCTTTCATGAAATAGTAGCAAAATTCCTTGTAGTTAAGCGACTTTAATTAAACCCTATGTTGGGTAATGCTAGCTACTGTAATAAATAGACCCTTAAATTTGGATGTCTGACACAATAGGAGCTTCTTTCTCTTGCTCATGTACTAGCCCATGGCGGCATCTTTGACGAGAAGTGTGCTTATAATCAGAAGCTATGGAGAATCCTGCAGCCAGGCTCCCTCCATCTTCTGCTTCACCATGTATACTGGATCACTCAGGATGGCTGACTTGAACAGAAGATCAAAGTGTGGGCAGGACTGATCACCACTGCAGGTCATGAGTCCAGCCCTCTCCTTGACTACATTTTCCTTGATCTACAAGTCATTTTCACTGTATTCCTGCCGTGGCCCAAATTTCTCTTTGTATGAGAACAGCAGCCATACTGGACTAAGGGCTCGCTCTGTTTCAGTATGAGTTCACTTTAACTAATTTAAATTACCTGATAACACTCCTATTTTCAAATAAGGTCACATACTGAGGTACTGGGGTTTAGGATTCAGTATATGAATTTGGACAAGCAATGGAAGTTAATCCAACCCATAGCACCATCATTGAGGCTTGTAAGTGCCTGCACCTAGCTGATGGAAAGAAAAGAGCAGGATGTAGGAGTCCTCACTTACTAACTGTGAAAGCCCCAGAGTACAGCACCGTGTTTTCTTCTCATTCCTTTGGTGAGAACTAATCATGTGGCTCCACCCGATGGCACGGCAGCCTGGGAAATGTAGTGTAATCCCTAGCTGAATAGTCGTTGTACCAGATGGCTGCAGACACATAGCTTGACAACGAGCTGCCCTTATTTCTAGGAAAATGTGTCTGATATGCTTCCTCTGTTCCTAAGCACACCCTCAGAGAACACTGGAAGGGTATGAGAGTATCCAACCTTGAGAATTCCTCTGGGTGTATGGCTAGGATGCTTTTCAATGAACACTCCAAATATTTATATGCAAATGGGTATCTATGTTTGCTTACTGTTTTCTTAAGAATCTAATGTATTCTCAAGAGAATTTCATTTCCACTACTAATTGATACTTTTCCTCTTTATAAAACTAATAAAATCCAAATTAATGAGGCTTTATTCTTTGCAAAAATATTAGCTTGTGGTTAAACTGATTTCCTATAATACAGAAACTTTTTATTTCATCTTCATTATTACTGGAAAATGACATATATCCAGGAGGGAAAAAAGGATATTGAGATTGCAGAGAAAAATTGTGCAACCTGCTGTGCTCATCTTGAATGGCTAGACCTTAGTATTTAATTACAAAAGTCTTGTCTTTCCTATCAGGTTAGTCATTATTTTGAAAGTAGAACATGGGTTTTATAAGTGACTAAGTAATTGCCTTGTATGTTCCTTTTCAGTTACAGTAAGAAGTCATGAATTCTCTACATTTAGAACTGCTAACCAGTATTTAGATTTGCCTGTTGAATAGGTTTATTCTTTAAAAAAATTTTAAAGCACTTGGGGAAAATTTCTACTGCAAATTTTTAGTTTCTCAAAGTAATTTGTAAGCCATTCCCATGAAAAAAAGAGAATGACAGCATTTTGAAGAAGATAAACAGGTGCAGTCTGAAACCTTGGTAGGTAGTGAGAAAACAATACTGAACCATAGCTTTTAAGATTTTAGTTATGAACTTTCACCTTCAAGAAATCACCATCTTGCTGTTTTATTGTTATATTATTTTTAAAACACAACTTCAATTTAATGACTTCAAACCTATCAATGACACTGTAGATTTCCTTTTGATTTAAAAAAAAATCTTGATTTTTGGAGAACAATCTAGGGTGAACTTGCCCTTTGTAGATGTTTGATAAGCAACATTATTTTAAGCATTTCCGTTTAATGAGTTTATCAGGTACTGCACTAGCTCCTGTTCCATGGGCTGTATTATTGCTAATTTTCATAGTCATCTTGCAAAGTAAATGTTACTACTACTGCTTTTCAAATGGAGGGGTGGGGGACATGACTCCTCAGAGACCCTTATGTAATGAGCTAAATATCACAAGTCTAGACAAAATAGATCCAGTCTTTGAATTTTGGTCTTACTAACTCTCAAACCTGTAACAATTCTTTTCTGCCACACTGTCTCCAAAGAATATTTGTTGAATTGATTTTGAAATATATGGAATGAATTTGCTACCATAAAAGCACGTGGAAGATTCCAGAACATTTTAGCTCTTGAAGGACTAAGCCATTTGCTGAGGCAAACACTGGGCAAAGCAGCCTAAGCCATGGGTAGGCCCTGGTCTGAGGGGAAGATTTAAAAGAACCTGCTGGTCTTCCAGGGAGCAGCTCAGCTAGAACCCTATGACAGAAGGTACATGACGTTCCAAACATTCACCCTTCACCCTCCCTAGCAGCACGAGATGATGGTCCGTTACTGGGTGTTGGTGTCTTTCAGTTTCAGCCAGGTTACTCTGCTCCTGGTTTCTGCTGAGTGACTGGGGCAAGTCACATCCTGTACTGGAAATGTGTTTCCATAGGGAAAATGAAGCAGTAGGGTTAGAGCTGTCCCTCAGCCTGATGTCTAAAATGTCAAGGAGTGGGTATTTGCCATACATAGGCATTTAGAGAGAGAATGGTTCATAGTGCATGTCAGTCTCCAAACAGCTTTTACACACAAAGAAATCAATAAGTCAGATTATCTCTGGAGTCTGTAGGGCTCTTGAATTCTAGTTATCCAGACAGTGTATTAGGAACAGAGCATCAGGCCTCATAGATGCGGAAATTGTGCCTTCCTTCTTTATGCAGTGGCACAGAAGAGAACGTTGGGGTGATTTCGATGTAGACAACGGCTTCTTTCTTCCCTTTCTTCCCTAAATGTGTGTTCTGTATAGTAAATGTGTGATAAATGTTTGTGAATGGGGGCAAAATTCTGTTAACAGAAAAGCTGACATAGTAGATCAATTAGAAGTGAGTCACATTTTGGTGATGCATGAACAAGTTTTCAGACCTGAATGCTTTTTGTAGTTACCTACAATGGTAGCATGGCAGTTTCTTCTCAGTAGGACTTCAGATACTGGAAGGTTAGTGTTCAGTGTTAACAGAACATTTCCTAACCTATATAAACAGAGGTCTCTGTACTGAGGTGATGCACCTTAGTTTATTTCTCTGTTTTTCCCACCATGTGGCTAGTGTGTTGTTTTGTCTAGAACCTTCTCTCATGCCATGCCTCAGCAGGTTAGCCAACCTGAAGCAAGAGCCCTCCTGCTCAAGAGGTGAGCACACTGGAAAATAAAGAAAAGTACCTGAGTGCTCCCCTAACTCCCTTCCCAATGTGTAGCTTAAAGCTCACAGAAGCCACTCCAGGTGAGACTCACACCCCGACTTTGTTGAAACATTCTACTATTCTTTAGACAGTCCCAGTTCAACTAAAACAGAGATCACATTTTTTGGATGTCTGATGTTCCCTTACAGAAATTAATATTTGACTACATTATGAATTTTCTCCAAAACTGAATTTGTTCTTTCTTGTTGGCGGTATTTTAAAACTTTGATTTCTTCCATCTCTTTATATAAATGCCTCCCTGTATGTTCTGCAGCCATTTACTCTGTCAACTTCTGCTTAAAATTCAAGCGTCTTGGCTTAGTTCTCTTAAGAAACTGGTCAAAGAAAATCATGTAGGTCACAATAGTATAACTTGTTTTTAGAATCATTCACTGTTAAGGTCATTCTCAAGGTTGAGCCTACAGTTCAAAATCATGGAAGTGAAATGTTCAGAGCTGGCCTTTGGAAACTAATATTATTTTTAAATGCAATTAATTTATTTACCAATGTTGAAAACAAGTACTCAGAGAGCACGTCTTATACTTTTTTCTGTTTTAGGAGCACCAGTCCTTATAGTTACTTAATATGAACCTCTCATGTTCAGCTCTAGCTCAGAGTTCACTGAGTTTGAAATAATTATGTCAAAATTTTCAGTAGGACTAGAAAGAAGTGTAAAATATTATTAACAATATCTTTAGCTTTAGCTTACTAGAATAAATTTACAAATTATCAGTGTTTTTATTGTGACTGAGTACACAGTATGACACATGTTTTTTTTTTTAACCATGTGTATTTACATATGTACTTTTAATAGATATAAATAAATCAATACCTGGCCACCAATCCTTAACGCCCTCAGAATTTGAATCTCAAGGAAAAGTACAGAAAATATCATTTGAACAAACTAGCACGTTAAGATAAAATGGCTGAAATTAACGATGTATGAAATTCCCAGGAGTTGATCCATACTTAGATAAATCCATATATAGCTGACATCTCATCATAAAAAAATCAAAATACATGTAGATAAACAATTTAGAAATTATAACATAAGAATATCAGAAGTAAACATCTGGCTTCTGGTCTCTGTGACAGCCACTAAAAGAGGCCAGGAGACCTGAACATTGTAGGGTTGTCCCTGCTAATTGCAGACCATCCATCAGAACCATGTTACTAATATACTGTGAGCCACAAGACTTGATGACAGTAACCTATGACCTCTGGGCTTCCTTGCCAGCACCTTCTCAACTGATGTTCTAGACCCCTGGCCTCAGCCCTGGGGAACATGGACTCAGTGGGAAGTTTTCCTGTACATGACCTCGGCAGACCCCTTCTTCTCAGTTTACAGTGTACACAAACAGCACTTCAAAGATTTGTTGTGAGAATTAAATGTGAAAATGCCTAGATAAATCCTGAACTAAGCACAGTAGGTGCTCAGTAAATGGCTTAATTTTAAAAGAACAGAGTCAAGCATTCTGCCCTCCTGGGTGATTGTATTTCTCGGTCGGTACAAATTGATAGGCAACAACATCCCAATTTATCTGTCAGTGTGGCGTTGATGAGTTTGGGTGGAGTCATCCATTGCTGTGTGAACATGGAAAGGACTGGTTTTGAGTGTGCAAGGCTCCCAGGTTGCCTGCCTCCCCAGAGCAGCCCACCCGGAAGCCCTCAGCCTGCTCTGCCACTTCACCGTCAGGTGCTCGCTCTTGGCAGAGTTTTGTACTTTGGGTGAAAGTATTTTATTTCCTTTTTCTACCAAACAATGAACTGTATGTGTATCACACGAACAAGATTAATGTGAATCCCACTCATGTATTTTTCAGATGCTGTTAACCCAGTCTATTTTTACTTTGACAGATACTTCCGGTTGGGAGGTGCTTTCCACAGACAGATTCTATTGTGCAATCTAAAGCGGTACATTTTGCCTCTAGGTTTCCTCCAGATCTCTCAGGTGGCCACACCCAAGCCTCAGGACTGTCATGTCCTCCACAGACTAGAGCTATTAGTTTTGTAAAGAATCTTAGCTCCCCTTAGGTTATTGTGGTCCCCCCACCCCCAGCAGAATTGGTCATTTGTTTGTTTAGTAGGTCCATATTCTTAATACAGATAGGTCAGTTATGTATATTCAACAGATTTAAGTTAAACACAAAATTGTGTTTATATACTCCTTTGATTTCACACTTAATTAGCTTCCTTTCAGTCAGCAAGCCCTTAATGGGTAGAGCAGCATCCTGGGAGTTACACAGACCTGGGTCCATGTTCCTGCTCTGCTACAGAGGTCCCTAAGCTTTTCTTTAACCTAGCCTCTCTAAAACACTGATGGAAACATCCACCTCCCAGGGCCCGGTGGAGGATTCTCTTAGATCATGCAGGGGGAGGTAGAAGACTGGGTGAGTTAGACATTGCAATAGGAATTACTATTGGAATTGGCTGGGAGCTGGCATGAGAACACGATTCTGAAAAACTTGCTTCTCTAATTCAGTATAATGAGCTACTGGAATTGCTTGCCTTCCTATTTCATGACAGCTGTAAAAGGTGCTAATTCCTTCCGCTTTGGTGTTTCTTAAATTTCTAGTAAGAATACTACCTCTAAATATTGACAATCATTTGTATCTTTTTATGGCCACTATGGTTTAAAAAAATCAAAGCCTATCTTAAGAGTGACTTCAAAAGTTGCAGTAACTGTTCTATTTAAGGGTGGGGAAGAACTTCAAGGTGCCTAGAGGATTCTGTGGATGGAAGCCCTCAGCTGGTTTTGGTTCCAGGGTTGTAGAAGTGGTTCAATTAGAGTTGAGTTTGCTCTTGTTTCTTAAGAAAAACTCTTCTTTAAATGTCTGATAGAATTCTGCTGTAAATCCATCTGGTCCTGGGCTTTTTTTAGTTGGGAGGTTTTGTATTACTGTTTCATGATTTTATAGACATATAGGTCTGTTTAAGTTGTTAATCTCTTCTTGGTTTAGTTTTGGTGGTTCACATGCTTTTAGGTACCGTCCATTTCTTTTTGTTTTTCAAATTTAGTAGCATATTGGTTTTTAAAGTACTCCATTATAATGTTTTGGATCTCTTTGGTATCTGTAGTGATGTTTCCCCTTTCATCTCTGATTTTGTTGATTTGGAGGTGCTCATTCTTTCTTTTGGTTAACTGGGCTAGCAGTCTATCAATCTTGTTTATCTTTTCAAAGAACCAGCTCTTGTAGTCATTGATTCTTTATCCTTGCTCTGGAATGTGTTACTGAATATGTTAAAGCTTTAATGAAATGCTTCTTCTAATCATGTGGTTATTAAATTTTAAAAAAATTTTAAAAAGATAAAATAAACTCTTAAAAAAAGAAAAACTCTAGTGTCTCCCTCTACTTTGTATTCTAAGAACTAAGACAGTCATAAGTCCTGTGGTTAAATCAATAAGTAAATCAAACTACTAGCTCATTAAGATGACATAATTTCTTAATGCTGAAGTGGGCTAAAGCGTCACTGTTTTCCTTTCTGCTTTAAATATGGTGGAGGACAATCTCTGTGAATGTAGGTGCTGCCCCCCCCAAAAGGAGGTCATTGATGTATTGTGGTTTAAAAGAGGTGAAGAGAAGGATGTGCCACAGAAGGGAATGTTCCAGGTTGACTACCAGGGGAAGAACTAAGCGTACTTCTGTAACTGTCATAAAACCTCTGTTTGGTCTGCATTTTAAAAAATTTATTATTTTTATTTTATGTGTACGAGTGTATTGCCTGCATGTATGTGAGCGCACCCATGTCGTGCAATGCCATGGAGGTCAGAAGAGGGCTTCGGATTCCCCTGGAACTGGAGTTAAGGACGGGTCATAGCCGCCATGTGAGTGCTGGGAATTGAACCCAGGTCCTCTGCAAGAGCAGTCAGTGCTCTTAACCGCCGAGCCATCTCTCCAGCCCCTTGTCTGCATTTTTAATTGAGTCAGACATTACACAGAGGAGAGCAGCCTTTACCCACAGGAACTTTACAGTGTAAGACAGAAAATACTAATGCTTGCTGATGTGAAGACAAATCTACTTTAATATTTTATGAACATAAGCAGCCCTATCTCATGCCTTCCCCACCCCAAGCCCCATTGCCTTCTTCGGTCACCACCCATCATCAGAGAAGGCTTCATCCAGGGTAAAATTATTTAATTTAGATAACTTGGTTCATTTCTTGACTGTCAAAGTAATACATGTTTATTTTAGAAAACCTGGAAAATCAAATACATGGAAATAACAAAACAAAAAAAATCACAATAAACAAACAAAACACAAATAATTCCACCACCACCCACAGAAAATGACCTAGTATTATATTTTGTGACATGTTTAATGTATTGTTTAAAAAAATGTGCTTGTATTTTATGTAAAGGATCTGCATATGCAATTCTAATGTGTGCCTTTTTGGCAGCATGTTTTTGTATTAGGCATTTTTAGAACTCTGTTTTGTGGTCTTATATGTCAGGATAATTTAATCCAGATTTTGGTCCCCTGTAATAATCATTTGATGTAGAAGGGTCACTCAGAGCCTTCACCCCACCCCCCACCCCCAGACCTGCTTCCGATACAGAGCTATTGTTCACCTAAAGTGGAAACTCGCGCTCTGCATGTTTCCTCGGTCTGGGTGCCTGGCCAGTATCTCTGCCCCATTGACTTATCAGGCTCCCTGCACACACACGCTTGTTTATAGCAGTCTTCCTGGTATGCAGCCACAGCATGGGCTTTGGAAAACTGCCCAGCTACATACCATTCATACCCCAACATTAAACTTCTGGTAACTAATCAGGTGCTCTTAACTCCTCCAGTCTCTAAAGAAGGCATCCAGTAGTGCCCCTACAATGGAGACACTCACTGGCTAATTAGCTGCCTATGTATGTTCATGCACATAAATGAAAGGAGACACAGTTGTCCAAGTACATGAAAGCAGTTTATAAGACTTTCTTTCCCACCCCCTTTGCCTTACCATAACCTCTGGCATGAGTTTATACTCCTTTAAGCTACACCTATGTATCCTGCAGCTCCCTCGGCAGAAGGTAAAGTCTGAAGGGACTTCCAGGAATGGCAGAGACCATCTGGTCTCCTGCAGGATGGATGTGCTTGGAGTTGGTTGGAAAGAATGGCCTCACCATCACTGAACCTCCTTTCACAGAACTTCACCTGGTCACACACCACCCCCAGAAGCAGGCTCCTCTCTTTGCCTCTTCTGTGTCTTGTATACAGTGAACATCGGAAATCACTGTATGGTTGATGGCATGGGGGCAGGAAAAGAGCAGGGCCAGATGCAGGGTAGTCAGGCAGAGTCAGATAGTATAAGAATCCTGGTGAGGTTCAGAATCCTTCTGTTTTCTTTCCAATATCTGCCTTGTTTTATTCAAAATGAGTTTCTACCCCCTTCCATCAAACAACAGTCCCTGTAAAGGACTAAAGAGGAAAGATACAAGTGTACGGAGGCAGGAAATGGACTCCAGGAAGGATGAGCACAGAGAAAGAGAAAGTGCTCAGTGGCATCCATTCCATTTACAAATATCTCCGTGGAGCAGAAGTTAATCAGGCTTTCTTGGCTGGCCCTTTCTAAAATGATATCATTATCTTGCGTGCTATTTCAGCAGTTCCAGGAATACCTTGCCTGTGGGTCAGGGTGCTTGGTTTCATATAACAATTCTTAAGAGCCCTTCAGAAAGACAGGCATGAAGAAAAGAAATAACCCTATCACCTTTATGGGTAAAGAATGAATTGACAGCCTTCTTCATGTGTCTAAGACACGAAGAGAAGGTTGGCCACCCTTCATAGCTAAGAATGTTTGTTTCCCCCCAAACCACCCTGAATTTAGTTTCTTCACAAGCACCTTTGGAACGCCCATGGGAGACTATAAGCCATGTTCCTGGTGCTTCATGCATGATGTGAGGCTTGGAATGAAATCCCACCATCACTCATTAACTAGCTCAGCTTTTTAAATCTTGGTAGCTAACAGAATTCAGTCAAACATCCTGGATTACAGGCAGCCCACAGAGCCCCAGGAGCAGGTCTCCAACAATAGCAGTAGAATGAGTTAGCCCGTAGCACCGGCCTTCTGTTTGAACTTACCTCCTGAACTGTACGGAGGCAGGAAATGGACTTACCAGACGCTCCCTGCTCTCTCCTGGCAACAGGGGAAGAAAATGACCATTTTCTCACCAGAGGCTCTGTTCACTGTTACTGACAAAAGTAATTCTTGTTCAGACTTTTTGTTTTGCTAAGTCTATGCTAGATAATAAAAGATCTGTATATTATTAAGTGTGTTAGAATTTCATAGGTCTTACTTCACATATCAGGTACCTAGTCAGCACTTTATGCAATAGGCATAGTTAAGGCACAAAGTCAGCAGATGACATCTACAGAATTGTGTGAGCACAAATGTAAATGTAAGTATCAGCCATTAAACTTTTCTGTGAATAATGTCGCACTTAGAGCCAGGTGTGTTTGAGCAAGCTTAGTTGAGGCAGAAAGATTGTGAGCTCAAGGCCAGCTTGGGCTGCACAGTGAGACTCAGCCTTCAAAAACACAGTAAAACAATCGCACGGGAGAGAAAGTTTCATCTGAGTGAATATATGTACATACTTCATACACCAGGTATGGCTTCATCCTGAAAGCTGTTGCTGTGTTGGGGGAGGGCAGCAGTAAAGATCCTCGGTGTGAGGGACCTCATCTTGCTTGGTAGGAGTTTAGTTATGCATTATTTGAAGGTGGGGGCTTCTTGTTCTGTTGCATCTAAGATTGCACCGGAGTCATTTGTCTGAGTGTTAGGACTACTACTTAACCTGAGAATTAATACACTTTCAAGCTCTTGATCTCATTGCTCCGTGGAGCCAGTATCCTATTGAAGGCCTGTGATATGCCGAGCACCAGGCTTGCTGCTGGGCAGGGTGAGGGTGAGAGATGTTATGTGTTCCTGGGGAGTCCAGGGGAAAGGTCAGCATCTCAAGCTCTAATCAATGCCAAGGTAAGAACTGTCCTGATCCTGACTGTGCATATGAGCAGAGGATGACGTAGGTCTGCCTGGGAGAGGTAGAAAAACCTTTGAGCTTTGCCTTCAGGAATATGGAGGAATTTCCCAAGCAGAGACAAAGCTGGAAGGCATACAGCAAGGAACAGGACGTGATGGGTGTGGAGGAAGAAAGCACATGGCATGTTTAGGGATTGGCAGGATTTCGTATTTCTAATTCATTTGAGAGGGAAAAATAATGTGTTTGATTCAGAGATGAACAGATCAGTAAGAATTACAGAGCAGTGGAGATTAAAATGTCTGTTCAGCATCCACCCAGAGGCCTCCTGACTGAGCTCTGCTCCAGCGTCCACCTGCCATCATGTTCTTGTACACAAGACAACAGTTTGAAGTACAGTTTGCTGATTTAAAAAGAGCTCCTGAGATTCATGAGTGCTGGTCCAGAGGTCCATCCTAGAGACACCAATTGCAGGAGAGGAGAATCTGATGCTAACTGGACTCTTAGCCACTGAAGACCTCAAGACTTTACATGGCTGTGACAAAATACCTGACAGAAACACCCTACAGGAGGAAGGACTCACTTTTGCTCAAAGGTTTCAGTCTATCATAATGACGAGAGTGTGGCAGAGCGAATATCGCGGCAACCAGGAAGCAGATGAAGAGAATGCCCGCGCTAGCTGGCTTGCTCCATTTCCCCCTTTGATTTCACACCTATGGGATGGTGCCACTTCCATTCAGACTCACCCAGAGGTGTGCTTTGCTAAGCCCCTCAGTGCTTCTCAACCCACTCGGTTGAAAGTCAGGGTCAACCCCTATAGTCAGGTGAATGTCCCTTCATGTCCACACTCTCACAGATGTCTCGGCACACAGAGCGAGCAAGGGCAATGTTGTGTTGCTGTTGTTCTTAATAGAGTGAAGCATATAAGGTGTTCTCAACGTATTAGTATAGTTTTAAGTTCCTAACTTCAGGGGACTGTAATTGCTGTAAATTTGTAAAAGAAACACTTGACATAAATAAATATTCATGTGCCAGAATGCCATTGGGCTGCTCTGCATTTTGTGCCAAAGCAGGTATTGATACAGCATGGCTCCTTAAATAGTGAGGTTACAGGAAGCTTGGGGCAATGCCAGGCACTACTTTTGAGTGACAAGTATTTAAACCACAGTGAATACTTCTGTTCCTGCAAGGGTTTGATTGGGAGGAACAGTGAAAAGAATTTTAGTTTCTCTTCCTCCAAGTGAATGTTGTTTTCTTAGCTGTCTCTCTGGGAGGTGGGAAAGAGTGGCCACTTGAAGCCAGTGGTATAAAGAGGACAAGTACCGTTTGTGTTTCCACACAGTCGCTAATACCCCATTCTCATAAATGGGGTTCAGGGGACATCTGTGAATGAACACTATTTCCCTTCAAAATGTTAAGAATCTTTTTTTAGCAGGAACAACTGTAGAATTCAGCTGTTTGTTTAAATGAGATGTCTGAGGCAGGGATGGTGTGTAGATGCTGTATATAAATTTTAGATGATGATAAGGGGTGGGGTCCGTGGTTTGAAGCCAGCAGACATCTCCCTCTGGCCAAAGTTTGTGAAAAGGCCCCAGCTAGTTTTGCATTTCCCCAGGAAGGAGAGCAGAGCTTCAGTTGGTATCACACCCTGTATAGTATGTAAACACAGGCTGAGTATCTTCTCTTCTGTGAAGAGTGGTCACAGAAGTTTGTCATTCCAAGCACCTGCTCTGGACTGAGAACCGAAAAGGAATTTTTCCTTGACTCTGCCTCAAATGCCTCAGCCATCCTTCTGACGTTTTTCAGAAAAGAGAGAGATGACTCAAGACAAATAACTAAAATGAGTAACAATTTATGGTCCATAAGACTTCAGAGGGTCGGAAGAGGAGGGGTGCAGCAGGGTGATAATAAATACAGTTCCTCCCTCCTGAGGAAAGTGAAGCTAGAGGAAGTCTGGGGGAGGTGAGGTCACTTGTGTCAGGAGAATCGTGTCCTAAGGCCTCTGTCCTCTGTACAGCATCACAGTCTTTGTTAGATGGGTAAGGCCTCATATGGTCTTATTCCTGCTTCGTGTTACATGTCACCAGAGGGATAGGGAGCCATGTCACTGTAGTCAGAGACCCAAGTCCTAATCTGAATCTCAGCACGTACTGAGGGACTGATGATGCTAGCCCACTTAATCTTAGTTTCCTTGTTTGTAAAAAGGGGATGGTTGTAAGTTGTTCCCAGTGTTGTGGGAGCTTGGTGTGGTAATGTGGAAAGCTTAGTGTAGGGCATGTAGTAGATGCACATAAATGATAGCTTCTTTACAAAACACTAGTCATGCTCTACATGTAGACACAAAAGGTACTGTCCCCACACTCAAGTGGTTTGCTGTATAGCTGAGAGGACAGATATACATAGAAATGAAAGCGTATAGGAAATGTAATGACAGCAAAATGGGTCTGGAGAGATGGCTCAGTGATTAAGAGCACTGGCTGCTTTCAGAGGACTGAGGTTTGGGTCTCATTACCCACATCGTAGCTAACAACCTTCTGTAACTCCAGTTCTAGGAGTTATGAACGCCCTCTTCTGGCCTCTGTACAAATTGGACCACTCAGGTGCACTTACATACAGTAGGCAATAAATAAATAAATAAATAAATAAATAAATAAATAAATAAATAATAAATAATAAGTAAATGTAATGACAGCAATGGGTGCATGAGGAATGCAGATTGGTCTGAGAAGCCTTGAGAATGGAGGTGTTTCACAGATTTTAAAAAAATAATTTTTAGGTAGGCAAAGGTTTTTCAAGAAGAGAAAGGAGCATAGACTATGCTAACATGTAGATCCATTAAATAGCACTTAAATACTAAAATATTAAGTTAACACATTATTATAGAGTGTAATTGTCTTAGAATGCTGTGGTCTAGACAGAGAAACCAGGAAGGCTGGTATAAGGACAACATCTTATAAGTGGCTTGCAGGATGTCTATATCAATACAGGTCAGTGCTAAAGATGCTCATGTTGGGATGTAATGCCACTGCATTCATGTTCTGTGATAATTACTCTGTGGATGAGGGCTGTGGGAGATGAGGAGGCATTGGATCTGACTCAGGTAACTGGACACTGTCCCCAAGACTGATTTAGAAGAATTTCTAAAATTTTAAACGATCAACCATCTACACATGTTTTGTATATCTGTGGCATATCCTTTCTTAGATTTAAAAAAAAAATTCTTTTAATCTCAGCACTCGGGAGGCAGAGGCAGGTGGATCATTGTGAGTTCAAGGCCAGCCTGGTCTGCATAGTGAGTTCAGGTCAGCTGGGACTACAGGGAGACCCTGTCTCAAAAATACAAATAATAATAATAATAATAATTTCTTATGGACTGTAAGAAACCAGGTTCTTTTTTATAGTGTTTTGTTTTGTTTGAGCCCAAGATGGCATGGGACTCACTATATACCACACACTGGTTTCTAACTCATTGCATTCCTCCTGCCTCAGCCTCCAAAAGTCCTGGGATTGCAGGTGTGAGCTACCCTGATCAGTTTAGGAACCAAACTCTTTAGGAGGAGGTTTTAATCATCATACAATTTTCATCATGTTGGAAATTTTAATACATTTTATGTGAGGGGAAATATTTTCACTCTTTCCAGTATTGGCCAGCCTATTGTTTTGAACTGAACAAAAATTGTCTTTCAAGAGATGAAGATTTTTATCCAGTTAAGAAATTATGAGTTTAAGCCTTTTTAACATTTATTATCAGTTAATGTTTTTCCTTATCACTTAGCAGTTCACTTAGCTTTTTCTTCTTTCTTATGCAGGCAGTTAAGAAAAACAATTTTACTATCTGTTTTTATATCCTACCAAGAGTTCCTTATTATTTGAATGTGTTAGGAAAATCACTATATGAGTGAGGACTTTGAACATTCCTGAGTAAGGAGTAAGAAAAAAAACCAAATATTCATTTCAATACTTTAGATTACAGAAAAAGAGCTTGATAGAGGAGCATGTTCTCCAGCTTGCGGCAGTATTGTGACTCCCACTGCACACATCTCAGGAGGTTTGCCTGGGTTCATTTGCTTATTTACATCATGAGGTACATATACATGAGTAAGTAATGTGAAAAACATGGATGTGCTTTTAGGAATTGAATAGAGGCCATCCATAACTTGTTCTCAGAGCATTGCCAGCATTACTGAAGGCTTTCTGGGTCGTTCGTCTGTCGTGCCCTCTCCACTGCTACTTTTCTGAACTTAAAATTACTCGTTCTCTTGCTTTTCTTTAGTTTTGCTGCATATCTATGTAGCCCTAAGTAGTGCACTGTATTATTTCAACATTTATATAAGTAGAATCACACTGATTATATTGTGACTTGCTCACCTCGAAAGACTTTGCTCTTTCATCCATGTTGATCTGTGTAACTTTAGTCTATCCCCTTCTGTTGCCATATGGTACTGTTTATTATACTGTAACTTATAGAACCCTTCCTTGTTGAATGGCTCTACATTTTATCATGCATTTGTTAACCCTACTGGCCTCCTTATTAATAAAAATAAATTATAGATTCTTTGGAGATTTCTATCTAAATCATATCATCCGTAAGTTAGAACAGTTTTGGCTTTCTAATTCATATTAATTCAATTCCTTTTTCTTGTCTTATTTAGCTTGCTGGACTAACTAGTGTTTTCCAACTTTTCATTGGCTTTCTAGGCAATTGCTGTTAGTTTCATCTTGGAGTTTGAGTCTTTTGACAGGATCATTTTGTAATACCTTCTATCCAGTTCAATACATTTTCTTCTACTTGTTTATTAAGAGTTTTATTTATGAACAAGTATTGTAGCTTATTGAATCCTTTGTGTGTATCCTTTAGTCTGATGAATAGCATTAATTGTTTTAGAAACAACCTTGGATTATAAGAATAACCTGGACTTGAGCATGATATTTTTCCTTATAAATTATTAAATTTGAATTGCTGATACTTTGTTTAGTATTTTGCATTTATGTTCACATAAGACTATCCTGTAGTCAGTTTTTCCTTGAGTTCCTGGAAACTTTGGTTTTTATACATTTTGAAGACGTGTTGTTAGGAGCATAGTATTGTTATGTTTCCTGGTGAATAAAATGTTTTTATTAGTATGTCATGATCCCTTTTTAATCTCTTTGTCTAAAATTAATTTAGTATTCATTTAATTTAGCTAATCTAGATTTCTAGGTTAGCATTCTCTACATATATCTTTTCCTAACCTTTTTGTCAAGAACCTAAAAGACTATATTTAGATCTGTTTTTTGCAAATTATGTGATTGAATTTTGTGTTTCTTGCCCTCTTTGTTAAGGTATAACTCATATAATGAAACCCACATAGTCTAAGTATATGGTTTGATGAATTCTGACAAGTGTATACAGTGACATAGCCACGACCACAGTAAAGATACAAATCAGTTCCATCACAGCAGAATGTTCCTTGTGCCCTTTGGCCATCCGCTTCCTTCCCCTCTGGCCCCAGGAAACCTCTGATCTGTTTTTTATCACTGTAGTTTCATCTTTTCTAGAATGTCATGTAAATGGAATCATACAACGTGTAGACTTTGATGTTTGTCTTTTTGCACTCAGCATCATGCTTTTGAGTTCATCCACGTTGCTAGATTTTCAGTATCATTTTGTGGCATTTAAGTTTGCTTCCGTTGTATGGAGGTACCGTGGTTTTGTTAGTCATTCACCAGTGGATGGATAATTGAGTTGTTTCCTGTTTGCACTTTATAAATCAAGCTGCTGTGAGTTTTTACCTATGACTCTGTGTGAGAACATATATTTCATGTTTTTTTTTTTTTAAATCTTGGCCTGTAACCTATACTGTACCTGACTTCATTATGGAGAAAATGGCACTGACAGCTCAGTGCATATACCAGTTTGGGCCATCTTATTTTTTGCTTTCTTTTCTGCTCGTTTTTGGGGTGCTTTATGTGCCTTTCTTGCTTTCGTTCAGGTTGAATGAGCTTTTCTTGGTTTTGTTTTCATGATTGTAGTTTTTCTTTAACAGTGTGGCAGTCACACAACACATACTGTTGTCTTTTAGTACTTACCCTAGAGATGTTGGCATCCTATTTAACTTAATGTCTCACACTAAGCAATATTTCAGTTCCTTCCCAAACAGTTCAGGAATCTTAAAATTCCTTAATTCTGATCACCGTTTCCACTCTAATATGCCACGGTTATATGATTTTTGTTTGGTCTTGTGTTTCGACATTATTTTTCACACACAGTCTGGCTTTGTTTTGTGCAGTTTCTGCTTGTTTAGGGTAATCAGGTATTCACTGGCCTCTTCGCTCCCTGCCCCTTGCTGACCTTACAGCTCACTGCTCTTCTCTGAAGCACATCCCATACAAGTGCCTTGAATGAGACTTTTTTTTTATTCAGACCTTCTTATTTTTTGTTTGCTCCCAAATGCCTCATCTGTTCTTGTTTCTGAAAGTTGACTTTGCTGCATATGGAGTTAGATATTCAGTAGGATTTTCTCCCATCACTCATTTGTAGTTAATCTGCTTTATTCCTCAGGTAGTGAAGATTTATTTTTTATTGCGGTATTCTTCACTTTTGCCAGGATCTGTCTGGATGAGGGTTGTACTTAGAATCCTCTTGGGATGCCTTCAATTCCCAGATGTAATGATTCTGGAAACTCAGAGGAAAAGAGGACTTCTCAGGCTGCCTTTCCCACTTTCTATTTGTGCCATCTATTCTGTCCTCCATCTTTCTTAATCTTTCCATCTCCTTTCTATTTGTGTTCAGGATTATGGGTAATGTCTTTATATCTGTCACATCACTAATTCTATTTTGAGTTGCATCTAACTTGGTATTGAACTCACTCATTGAGCCTCTAATTATAATTATTACATTTTTGTTTCTCATGTATTTTTGCTGTTTTCTCAAATATGACTAAGCATTTTTCATAGTTCTGTTTTATATTTGAGGTCCTTTCTTTAAACATATATTTTTATTCTATATTAAATCTATCTGTGTTAGTCAGGGTTCTCCAAAGAAACAGAACCAGTAGAGTGAATATATATGTATAGAGATTTATCAGCTTAGCTCACAGGATAGAGTCCAAGTAGTCCAACAATGGCTGCACCACACTGGAGAGGCTGAGAATCCATAGACACTTGGTCCATGTGGCTGGATGTCTCAGTAGTCCCAATCTGGCACCGAAGGTCTGACTGATTCCAAAAGATCAGCTAGTCTTCAGTCTACAGCAGCAAGACAACTCACCAGCGAGAGAGAAGGCAAGCAGCAAGAAGCCAGGTGCTCTCCTCTGCCTTGGCCTTTTATACGGGCTGCCATCAGAAGGTAACGCCCACATTTAGGATGTGTCTTGCAGCTTCAGATGATCCAATCAGGAAGCTCTCTCTCATTTCAGTTAATCCCTGATCCAGTCAAGCAGTTAATCCCAGATCCAATCAAGTTGAGTCCACCCCTTGCCATAGCGTCTCTCTATGTCATGCTTAATTTTCAAATGAAAACAATGTTGAGGTCATAATTTCACCTAACATGATATAACTATCTCATCATACAATGACCAATGCATTATATATCTTAGAGTACATGATAAGGCCTTCGAGGAATGCTTAGTCCTTTAGTGTCTCATAACCCAATATAATCATATAGGTTCACAACACTTAACCACTTAACGCTTATCTCAATTACACATTCAAAAAAGAATAACTCAAGTATCTGCTTAACATATGTGTATACATGCACAAGCTTATTCTTAACCAAATAGGAAAAAAATACTCATTTCATTACGATCCACGGTTCTGCAACTGGTCACGTGGCCTAAGTTGGTATTTGTAACTACCTTCCTCTACTACCCATTCTGTATTTCCTCCACTATCAGCAAGCACCTCTGCAGGTCTTGGCTCTCCCTAGAGGAGTGACCCATACTTTCATCCCTGTCCTGTCTGGATTGGGTTGTTACAGTTTCCCATTGACCTTAATCACAGGACATGGTAACACCAAAAGTCACCCTAAGGAATCTCCTGCCTTCCAGATATAATCTTCATTACCTCCATTGTGGAGAACAAGTCCAATTTCTCCCTGGTAGTCTGGGTCAATCACCCCTAATACTGTGATTCCTTTCTTAGCCTGCTGACTTAAGGGCATCCGAGGCCAGGGGGAAGTCTTAGCTTCCAGTTCAGTGGAATGTTTGTTGTCTCTCCTGGCAGAAGCACTCCCTCTTCTGGAACCAAAACATCCAAGCCAGTAGAGTGCAAAGTCAAGGGTACAGGAAGCAAAAGTTTTCATAGGGGGTCACCAGGGGTGATAGTGAGTAGAATCATTCCCACTTCCACCCCTTGATTCCTGGACCCGTGAATCCTGGCTATAGGAGAAACTGTACCATATATTGGACACTGATTCAAAGCATACACTGCCTTCTAGAGGACCCTGCCCCAGCCCTCCAGGCTATTGCCACCTAATTGGCACCGTAACTGTGTCTTTAAGCGACCATTCCATTGTTCTATCAAGCCAGCTGCTTCAGGATGGTGGGGAACATGGTAAGACTAGTGGATTCCATAACCATGGGCCCACTGTCACACTTCTTTGTCTGTGAAATGAGTTCCCTGGTCAGAAGCGATGCTGTGCAGAATACCATGATGGTGGCTAAGGCATTCTGTAAGTCCCTGGACAGTAGTCTTGGCAGAAGCATTACATGTAGGAAAGGCAAATCCATAACCGATTAAGTGTCTGTTCCTGTAAGGACAAAACACTGTCCCCTCCAAGATGGAAGTGGTCCAGTGTAGTCAACCTGCCACCAGGTTGCAGGTTGGTTACCACAGGGAACAGTGCGATATCGGGGGTTCAGTGTTGGTCTCTGCTGTTGGCAGATCTGGCACTCAGCAGCAGCTGTAGCCAGGTCAGCTTTCATGAGTGGGAGTCCATGCTGTCAAGCCCATGCATAACCTCCATCTCTGCCACCATGGCCACTTTGTTCATGGGCCCATTGAGCAATGACAGGGATAGCTGAAGAAAGAGGCTGACAACCCACAGAGCGGGTCATCTGATCTACTTGATTATTGAACTCATCTTCTGCTGAAGCCACTTTTTGATGAGCATTTACATGAGACACAAGTATGTTCACATCCTTTGCCCATTTGGAGAGATCTATCCACATACTTCTTCTCCAGATGTCTTTCTCACCAATTTTCCAATCATGCTCCTTCTAAGTCCCTGACCATCCAGCCAAACCATTGGCTACAGCCCATGAATCAGTATATAATCGCACTTCTGGCCATTTCTCCTTCCAAGCTGAATGCATGACCATGTCCACTGCCCGAAGTAGAATAGTGAAGGTCTCCATTGGTTTTGTTTTTAATAAAGGGGAGGTTGTTTTACGCGCCCACTGCCGATTCCACCTTTCAGGGGTATTGACTTGGACCCTCAGAACCTGTGTAGATGTTACTCGGTCTTTCAGCCCACAAACTCTGTATCTCTTGGCCTCCGGCAGGCTCCTGGCTTCAGGGCTTCCTCAACCTCCATGGCTTCCAGTTTCCTTTTCATTTCTGACATTTAGCACATGTTACTGTCTTACAGCTGTAGCCATGCCTTAAACTTTTAAAAAATACTCCCTGGCATTTTTAGGTGTTCTTTGTGAACATACTATATTCTGACAATCAGAAGTCTTCTTTACTTGAAAGTTGAAATGTTCCTAGAAGGGAAACAAATGATGAATTAGATGCTATTTTACTACAGTGAAGAAGCTGGCATCTACAGGAGCACACAGGTTGGGCATCCCTAACTGAAAACCTAAAATCTGAAGTGCTGAAAAACCTACGTTTTGACTGTTCAAAAAGTTTCAGATTTTAGAGTATTTCAGATCTAGGATTCTCACATATGGATGTTCATCAGTCCAAGATTGCACAGATATTCCCAAATCAGAGAAACTCTAAAATCTGAAACACTTCTAACCTCAGGCATTTGGTTGAACTACAGTTGGTTTCCATAAATTTTGATGTTTATTTTTAGTTTATTTTGTTATTTTTGTCTTCTTTTTTTGATCCTCTCAAGTGAAGTTATAAAAGGTCTTTAAGAAAAAAATTTACTCATTCACTTGCTTTTTGGCAAATACTGATTGAGCT
The DNA here is from genome assembly GCF_000622305.1 of Nannospalax galili. NCBI lineage: Eukaryota > Metazoa > Chordata > Mammalia > Rodentia > Spalacidae > Nannospalax > Nannospalax galili. The sequence goes on along the minus strand of NW_008343660.1, from coordinate 434,316 downwards.
CCCATAGGTTTTGGAGAACAGATTAAAAATCTGATTAAAACTGATTGAAAACCTCTACTCCTATTGAGCTTACATTCTAGTTAGAGGATATATAAAATTAACAAGATAAACAGATGAAGTGTTTAGTGTGTTACAAATAATGTGTTACAAATAACAGTTGAACACTTAAAGGAAAATTGGGAGTTATATTTATGTTTGAAAGAACATGTTTACAACTTTTAAGAGCTATTCTTATTAGGGTTCATGCAAAATGTTTCCTAAGCATTCTACCACTACAGCATAATTAATTCTAATTTGAAGTAGAGATGTGTGTGTGGGGGGGGGGGGTGTTTGTAGAACTTTCTCAGTTGAAACAATGAGTATTTTTTATATAGCCCTGAACATCTCTTTACCTAAAAAGTAAATGAGGGCCTGGGGAGGTAGCTCAGTGGGTAAAGTGCTTGTCACACAAGCATGAAAACCTAAGTTTGAATCCCCAGAACCCACGCGCAAAGCTAGGTATGACAGTATGTGTCTGTAACCCATTCCTAGAGAAATAGAGACAGACAAATCCCTGAAGTTTGTTGGCCGTCCAGCCTAGCCAAACTGATGGACTTCAAGTTCAGTGAGAGACCTTGTCTCAAAAATAAGGTAGAAAGTGATTGAGGAAAGGCACCCGATGTTAACTTCTGGCCTCCATTCTCTCTCTCTCTCTCTCTCTCTCTCTCTCTCTCTCTCTCATGCATGTGCACCTGTATGCACATATGTACACTAACAAGAATACACACGTGTGTATGCATGCACACGAAAATAAATAAAAACTACTGACTACAGTAAAACTTCAACTATGTGATAACAAGAATAAAAATTTCTCAGACTTAAAATCTAGCATTAAGAAAATACTAATTTCCACCCACCAATCCCCATAAGCACAAAGACAAAATGTTCACCAACAACTAAATACCCAAAGGGACTACATGTCTGCTGTACTCAACTCCCTGGGCTGGTTCTGAAAGTCCCAACCAGTGAAAGTATAAAAGGCCATTGATTTCTTTCGTGCAAAAACTGACAAACAGGGCAGAAGTAACCAGAAGAGAACAAAGAGAGCAGCGAAAACCTTTAAAGACAGCAGCAGTGGACACCAGGGTGAAAAGCAGCAGGCACTGTTTTAAAAGGAGCACCACTAATCCGCAGACCAAAGCTTGCAGACCAATAGCAAAGGGCCATTTACAGCTCAGTTCCCACGAGGGCATGACCATGCTCTGTACAGTGCATCAGCTGAGGGACAGAGAGTCTATTGTTGCACGATTGTAGTGGCTACCCGCAGGAAGTAGGTGAATGCCTGGGTTAGTGTCCTGACACCAGTGACTGCATTGATCTGACCTGAGCAAGTATCAAGCAAGAGGCTCGCATAGGAAGAGTTGCTACAGAAGGTTATTCATGAGTGAGCTGTGGTTTTTATGTTTTTTATTTTTTAATAATGGAAGCATCACCCAGGACTTTGCGTTTTTAATGCTAAGCCTTTGCTTCAGAGAGAAAACTTGAGGGAAACAAAATATCCATCCTCTTGTCAGGACAAAGAACTTTTGAGAAGATATCAATCACGTCAGTAATAGATGTTTGTTTGGGAAAGGTTCAGAAAAGCTATCATTAAAAAAAATCAACAATAATCAGAGAGAAAGCAGCTATTCACAGTTTTGCTATGTAGCTACAGTTCCCAAATTGTGTGCTAGGGTGCTCTGGGTCACCGTATCTAATTCCGAGTGTGTCTGTAGGGCTGGCATAGGACATTTCCATCATGGAGAATGCCTGTGCAGCAGTATGCCAGTGTTAGCCAGAGGCGGCTTGCAGCTTTAGCATTAGCTCACACTGCATTCCTTGTGATGACCTCTTCTCTCTGCTAAACTGAGTTTTAATGATTGCTGAGTTTTTAGTGATTAAAAAGCAAGTGGCATGTTGAACAGGAGGTGAAGGTACTGGTATCCAATCTAATTCCACAGTCGGAGGTTAGGCAATACTTAACAGGTATACATATTGTATTAATAAAGTATTACATGGTTATTTAAGAAGGTCATAAAAATAGTACTACTTATTTGCGTGTTTTTTTTTTCAATAGTGACTAAGTCATTAGTACATAAATAGCTATTATGTGACTTGAGCCAAACTACTCAACAAACAAACAGCAGTATTAGATGTTTGTGTTGTCCTGGAGACACCATGAAATAATTACTGAGATTCTAAGGGCTCCAGAATTATTTGGGAACTGATAATATGTGTCCTGTCAGCCTTTTTCTATGAACACCCACATGTAATTTTCAAATCTACTTTTTTACATTATTATTTAAAATTTTTAATGAACAGACAGTTTTCTATTGTTTAAGTTTCTGTATTTTTTTTAAAAACCAATCCTGTAAGGATGGGTTTGGCAAAATTTTACTTTCATAATTGGTGGTCTCGTCAAATTCTTTGCATATCCTGTTTTTTTACATAGCCAATAATTCTTTAGGCTACGTTCCTGGAAAGTGATTCCCTGAGTCAAAGAACAGGAACTTTCTAATGCCTTTGTTATCCAGATTGAGAGTAAGAGTGCCAAACTGCCCTTTCAAAGAGATTATACTGATTTCTTCCTATTAGCAGTTTAGGAGACTACCTCAGCAAAAAGAAGGACACATTGGGGAGCTCAGACACTGGAACTCAGATTTGTGAACTAGCCAAGGGTGTTCCTTTTTCCCAACCGCCGAGTGAATTCACTGCCAGTGAGAAAGCTGGCAAAGTGTGTGCTGACCAGAAGTGCCCGGGAGGCTGCACTGCCGGAAATGAAACAGAAGCCAGGAGTTGCTGATAGCAGCATTCAAGGGATACCTCCTTAGGGAAGGGAAAGCCATGGCCATGAAACTTCCTCAGCTTTTGGCTCACCACAAGCTTTCCCAAACATTATCCTCCTCAACAAGTTACTCTATCAGAGATAGGGATGTAGTTCAGTTGAATATGGTTGCAGTTCAGACTGCTTGCTTAGCATGCACGAGGCCCTGTATTTTACCCCCATAACCATATAAACCAGATGTGGAGAAACATCAGAGGCAGTAATCAGAGGCAGGAGGATCAGTTCAAGACCTGGGGACATGACTCAGTCTGTAAAACGCTTGCCATGCTAGCATGAGGACCTGCGTTCAGGTCTCCAGAACCCTCACTGCAACTGGGCATGGTAGCACAGGTCTGTAACCCCAGCGCCAGGGAACAGAGAAAGGTGAGAACTTGCCCCCTTTCCCAAAATCATACCGTACTCACTGCATAGTTTTCATCTACTCTGAGAGAATAATGACCAGAATAGGAGCTGACACCAGGAATATTTTTGAGAGGACAGACCTAGGAACGAAGGTCATGCCAGTCTCCTTCTTCCACAATCCATAGCAGATATGTTTTCTGCTATGTCCAACTATGCATCTTATTCTGGGGTATAAACCATTCATATACTTCAGCTGATGTTTTCAGTTTTGTACTAAGAAAGAAGTATGTTATATGTTTTAGACTCTGAACATGGAAATTCTGTGGTACATTTTGGAAATATTTCCATTTTAAGGAAACTCTGGAGCCTTTCAGCCCTTCAAGAAACTAAGCCATCATGTATGGACACATCTGTGGAGTTTCCTGAACAGATATGATTTTGCTGGTGTTTCACAGGATGCTAATGGGTGTTGCCTATTTTTTAAAAGATGAACATATTTGCTCCTTTTTACTTAAAATATCTTGTAAACGGATCTGGCAAGATGACTCAGTGAGTAAAGCATTTACCACACAAGCTTGAAGTCTAGAGTTCAGATCTCAAATGGAATGTTACCTGAGTAACACTCATGTAAATACTGGGCAGGTGTGGCAGGCGCCTATAATCCTAGCACTGAGAAAATGAAGACCGGGACCCCTAGAGAGAACTGGCTATCTCAGGTAGCCAAATCTTCAAGTTCTGGGCTCAAGTGAGAGACCCTGCCTAATATATAAAATGGAGAGCTTTAGAAGAAGACACCTACAGCCAACCGCTGGCCTCCACACGCATACACACTCACTCACACACACACACACACACACACACACACACACACACACACCAAAATACTCACAAAATTTTTATAATTTCATAAACTTTCCTGTTAAAATTGTACTCTAAAGCTTTTTGAATATTAGCACTCAGCTGATCCTAGAAAGTGAATGGAATCTTTCAGGTTCTATATTTTAGACTTTCCAAATTGAAATTAAAATTAGGGAGATAAGATATAAAGTAGGATGATCCTGTTTGACGTAACAAATCTCAAAGATTTTAGTATAGACTATCACTTCATTATCTTTACCTGGTTCCTTCCATACACAGAACCAAGAGCTATTTTCACTTTACGAGAGGCAAAAAGGTGCCTGTGGTCAGCTTATCAAACAATTGCCATTCCTTTTGTGTAGAAGGAAAATAAAGGCAGTTGAACGCTCAGTGTGATTCTGCTGATATTTCCTAGTGAATCCTCACTGGAGAATTCTACCAAAGTCTGGTGTGTTTGTACGGGTCATCTTTAGAGAAATTGACTGTAGTAAGACAGAGGACTAAGTTTCTGCCTGTAACTAGGGATTCTTGGGGTGGGGGGAATCACACTTTTTAGGACTTCAGAATATGAAGGCCATAATCAATTCCTTTGATTTGACTAGCATAATTTTCTTTATTTTAAAAAATCCAGATCTGTTCCCTGGATGTATTTAGATTTCCAAGACACATGCCAATGAGTAGCTGTAATTACATGTCTCATCTGGAATGCTCTTAAAGAGCACAGCTCCTTTAAGATAAATAATTGGGTGGCATCATGGATGTGTGGGTATAGTTCCTATACCTCCAAATTTTAAGCGCTAAAAATTATGGTTATTGTTTTTCTCTTTTCCTTAGGAAATGGAAGTGCATATATGTGGACAGATCTCTGGTCCCTAGAGTTTTTGAAGTAGCTAGGAACATGGTTTTCTTAACTCACACCATTTTTCTCAGACTTTCATCTAAGTAACAGATCTGATAGGAAAGAGCATTGGTAACCTCAGTAAATCCAATGCTAATGCTCATTCACTCATTCAGCAAACATTTAAAGAGCTCTGTCAGTTTATAAACATGTATGGGCCTTCAGAGATATAGATATAGTCTCTGCCCTTACAAAGTTTTTGCTTGAGAAGCTTTCAAGAAAGCCCAGATCTGAAAATCCGTGAAGTGATTTAGTGGAGTTTGAGCAAGTGCTTTGGAGTATTCTCTAATCTGGTGCTCAGGGGAGCTTCCTTGAAGAACTGCTGAGTCTTGTCTCAAAGGGTGAGTAAAAGTCAGCACTTCTAGGCATGAAGTTCATTCAGAATCCAGCCCTCTGGCCGGATGAAAACATTGTTTCCAATTGTAACTGCCATCCCAGTGTGGTCAGTACCATTGCTGAGTGCATGGCTCCAGAGTGTTCCATCATGCCTGTGCTTGGCATTGTGGTCCATTGCTCGCTGTCAGCTATGAGCAGCAGTGAGAAGGTGAGATGTTAAACATTCTGACCACCCCTGCGTGCGCGCACACACACACACACACACACACACACACACACACACACACACACCCTCACACACTAATGCCAACTGATAGTACTAGGTGTATTTATTTTGATTTTTTTAATGTTTTAATTATTTGTCAGTCTCCTACATTTATATAGAGGATTTTAGTTATTTTCATACCTCCATTCCTCACTCATTCCCTCCCTGTCCCACGGGAACTCTTCTCAACAAATCCTACTTTTATGTCTTCCTTTTTATTGGTTTTTGAGCTAGCTTTGAATAACCTTTTTTTTTTCCAGTCTTTTTAAGACAGGGTCTTCCTGTAGCCTCAGCTGGCCTGGAACTCACTATGTAGACCATGCTGACCTCAATCTCACAGAGATCCGCCTGCCTCTGCCTCTAACGTGCCGGGATTAAAGGTGTGCACCACCACACTCAGCTTTGAATGACTTTTTAATTATTTGCTTAATTATGCCCAGTCTTGATACATTGCATATTCACACAAATAGCCATATGCAAGCTGTATTGTGTATATTTATGTAAAATAAATTCAGACACTAGTCATACTTGATTTAAGGAAAGTCAAGTGGTGATACTAATTTTTCTGTTTGTAAGCTGTGGTTAAGAACAGCTCTAATTTACCTAATGAGGTCAAATATTTAAGGTTTGTAGAGTGCTGCTTTATTAGAAATTTAGCATTATTGTAGTCATTAGTCTAGATTTACAAATCAGTATTACTAATCACAGGCAATACATCTAGTAAAAGATCATATTTTCTCTTTTAATGTTTATTTAGTTTTATGTGTATGAGTGTTATGCCTGCATGTGTGTAAATACAACTGTGTTGTGCAGTGCCTGTGGAGGACAGAAGAGGGTGTCAGATGCCCTGGAACTGGAGTTATAGATGATTGTTAGCCACCATGTTGGTGCTGGGATTCAAACCTGGGTCTTCTACAAGAACATCTAGAGCTCTTAACTGATGAGCCATCCCTCTAACCCCCAAAGATCATATTTTCATGTACCAAATACACTTCAGATAACTTTGACTTTGCTTAATCCAGACTTCCATTGCAATGACTTTGAGACTGTTGTCCTTCAAAAGTATCTCTTTTGCTTCCTCCAGGTTTGGACCATTCTATGGTAAAAGAGCTATGTGATAGTTTGGCCTGTTCTGGTGAAAGTGCTAGGGCAAAAATTCTTAAGGGCTACTGAGTGGTTTGAGTCGAGATGGAAACTCCCTTGCTGTCTCCGCAAGTTCTTTTATCTCTAGAGAGAGTCTGCAGCACTAAAGTCTGACTGAAAACTCTGGCTTTTGGAATGCTGCACAGAAGTTTCTAATAAAGAGGTTGTGTTTGTCTTAGGTATACTGACACTCTGTTTTTGAAAAGTCTGCAGTACAAAATTCCCATTTGGTTTATTTTTAGCTTGAATCTACTCTGCTAGTAAAAATAAAACTATTTTTGTAAGTGCTGCTTCTAGTACTTATATCCACAGTTGAAAAAAAAAATCATAGAAAACAGTCCACAGTGAACTGTGTGAAATGCCCAGATTACTGCCGAATTGTGCTTAGAATAAATCTTTTTAGAATGGCTGCATTTCAGTGGCATCCCAGGTTAGGCTCATATGATTCTGCCCCTGCCACACACATACACAAAGGCGCTCATTCCCTCTTACTTACTTAACTTACTTATTTACTTACTTACAGTAAGCGCTTGGCTTCTTTAACTTGTTGTCTAGTGTATGTGCACTGAGTGTCCCTTGTGAATTGTCTGTGGCCTCACACGCAGACATAGGCACTGAATAAATGTCTGTGCGAAGGGACTCCTTAAGAGTTGATGTTCTTTTAGGGAGTTGCGTGTTTCCATGACAACTCCATTTCTAAAACTTTTTGAGTTTTATCCACATATATTTTGCAGATACCAAAACCAAGCTTATGTTTAATTTAGAGAAGCTATAAGTTTTGAAGAAGAAGCAATAGCTCGTCAGCAGATGTCAAAAACATAGACACTTTGGAAGCTCGTTGAAAAAAATTATGGTTCCTTTTGTGCTTGACACGAAAGACCAGTATTTCATTCAGCTCACCTTATATTCTGTTTTTCATGCTGTTTAGGATAAAAGACACAAATATATGCACAATTTTATAAAACCATAAAGGAACTGTGCTTTTCCCGCCTGTCTGTGGCCTGTCTCCTGTGCCAGTTTGGTACAGTACAGTGTCGCTGGCTCACTGAATTCAATTTACTTTCATCATCCACTTCCTTTTCTCTGTGTGACTACAAGATCCATGGCTTGCGGTTAGCCAGCTACATCTGGTCTAGAGAAATAGGTTATACGCCTGTTGTAAAGGGAAAACTGTCGCCATGTTCAGTGCTTTGTGTTTTTAATAGTTGGAATTTGGGAGAGACATGGACTTCCTTCCTGAGTGCCCACTTCCTCCTTCTCTAGGGTGACTCCGGCATAGTCTGTCATCTGTCAAGTGTGCTTTAGTTTGCTTCAGTTGACTTACTTTCCCTTTAGGATGTCTTGTTTCTTTTTAAAAGTGTGCTTACGGATGTTTCTACTCTTGTCCCTTTCTTTCTGAAACTCAGATTCCCTTCTCTTAGGACCAGATCAGCTGCAGCAGTTCCGCCTGCTTTCTGCACATGTCAGTTGCCCTGCGGCTTGCTTTGTTTACCGTTTTGCAGACCTGATTTGCCATGGTCTGTGCCTGCCATTCTACTAGACTGCATCCTTGATTTCCCAGTGGGGAAAAGGCCCTGCCTTTTCTTCGGGTAATTAGTTATCTCATTTCAAAAGGGACCAGTTTCTCTGCAATGACTTTGTCGTACTTATATGTCTGCTTTGGAGAATGAGAGACCATTTAGTTACTTGCTCACCCATGTGTTAAATGCATGGCTAGTCACCATGGAAAATGTTAAGTATTTGAAAGACAGAACATGGTTAATTTGTCCATTTTATACTAAGCCACTGAGAGATTATGAGTTAGTTTATTAGTGATAAAAAGCCAGAATAAGAGATGAGAGTTTCCACCCCATGAAGAGGTAGCCGCATTCTCCTGTGTTTTGAAGGCCTTTGTGGCACTTTTCTTTGAATAGCTTTTGCTCATCTTCCTGCTCAGTGAGCAGCAATACTGTACCCAACACAGTGCAGAGACTCAGTTTTGTAGTCTCGCTGTTGTTACCTCCTCAGAATAGAAGAGAATAAATTCAAGACTGTCCTCTGAGGTGCAGGGCTGGGAGCATCAGCCTCAGCAGCACCCCTCCATCAACTCTGTACCGCATATCTTGTTGCTGGACCTTTAGCCCCCACTCAGGCCCTATCCCCATTCAGCCCAGTCTCAAAGCCACACTCTTCTTCTGCATCTTTTTCCTGATCTTGGTCTCTTAAATTATTTCCCTCTGTTCTCAGTCACTTACAGCCTTCCACCCTGGCTACTGGTGCCGTGCCACTCTCCAGCTTCTTCTCTGTGGGAGTAGTTTCAGCAGAGCTACTAGAAGTGTACACTTTGAGAGGAAAGGAAATAACCATTTAATATTCTCACTATGCATATGTGCTAAGGCGTTTTAGAACATTTGTTTGTCTAAAAACTTTATGTAGACAAAGGGTCTGATATTTTAAAGTTAAAAGAAATACATGTGCTGGGCTTGGTGGCCAGGCTACTCAGGAGGCAGAGGCAGGAAAATTCTTGCCTGAATCACAGAGTAAGTTGAAGGTCACCCTGGTCATCTTAGGTAGACCCTGTCTCAAAATAAAAAAGAGGGTTGGATGTAGCTCAGTGGTAAAGCACTTGTCTAGCATGCATGAGGCCCTCTGTTCAGTCCCCCATACTGGATAAAAACAAGAGGAAGGGAGGAGGGGGAGGGAGGAGAGGGGGAGGGGG
>NW_008343660.1:409584-424627 GCF_000622305.1 Nannospalax galili | reverse complement strand
GAGGAGAGGGGGAGGGGGAGGAGGGAGAAGTTTAGTTTGACTCCTGCCTAGCTTTTCAGCTTAGTCTTGCTTCAAGCTCCCCTCCCATCTCTTCTCCATCTGGGACAGCTTTTCAGTGGGCCAAATACTTCCTACTTCTCTGGTACTCATGCTGCCTTTTCCCAAAATGTTTCTCCACTCTTCTCCAGAAGGTCCAGGGTCCCTTCAAGAGACCTCCCTCTCCTCATCTACTCTAAGTCCCCCATTTATTTTCATGACATCGCATACCTTCTAAGTCTGGTGCTTGTTACAGTTCTGTTTCAATGTGTGGATATTTCATTAGCATCTGTCTCCCTCATTAATCTGTAAACTCTGTAGGCTAGCAGGCCCATGTCTATTTTTCCAGTGACTGATGCATAGGAGTAGCCACATAACAGATACTTAGTGAGTAGCTTTCAGATCTCTAAGTGGCTGTCTGCTTTAGGGTAACTCCTCTTAGCCGTAGTCATTGATCCCTGGAGGCGAATTTGCGGTTGCTCTTAGCACTGGAGAGCAGAAAGATGTGACAGTGCTGTTGAGCTGCAGAATCAGCCAGGTTTGGGACAGTTCTCCCCCATGACACCCACTGGGGAGTAATAACACCTCTTGCTTGGACAGATCAAGTTTAGTTTTCTCTAATACATGGCATTCTCTGATCTGAATGTCATGAGTGAATGATAAATGAACAACTTTGGGATTCCTCGGGTCCCTTTGTAATTTAGTTTTCTGTTCGTTTCTATGAAGTATGGGCCTGATAGTGAAGATGTTGCTCAGCAGTGAACCAGGTTTGGATTTTGAATTTTGAAAGTCGCTTCCCTTCACTCAATGCCCTGTAACCTGAATTTGAACTCATGTTCTTCACGGCTCACCCTTTGGCTGTGCACTTTGTTCATAACTTCTTGGGGCAAGTTCCTCTGTAAGGAGTTTGAGAGCTGGGTGAAGTCATACCCAGCAATTTCCTGTTTGTGCGCCTGGGAGCTGGTGAAGAGTGCAGGCAGGTTTGACAGATCTGTAGGTGTTGCCAGACGTGGCGCTGATTCACCTCCTTCGCTAGATAATTTCCCCAAGGTCTTCATCTCCCAGCTCCCATACCTGGTCTTCTCTTGCTATGCTGCAGCGTTTTTCCTTGTGTGGGGACATGCTGCTCACAGCCTGCCCACTTCCTGTACTACCTGTCTTTCCTGGGTTTTGGTGGGATGCGTGTTAGGTCCTTCTTTGCCCATTAGTATGGAATAACTGCCACACAGGAGAACCAATTCATTTCTGAGCATTTTCTGTACTGCAGGGCTTCAAATGATCTGTGTAATGTCAGTTACGTCTGCAGACTTCCATCTCAGCTCAGATTAATACAACATAGCCCAAGAAATACAGAGCCTTAAATACATGCCACCTGAGATGCAAAGACATTGGTCTTTTCTCATGAGTTGCTTGGTTTCCCAGCATTTCAGCAATGAAGCATAGACAGTCATCTGTTTTATAAAATGAGCCCTTAGTCATAAACCTTGGAGGTGAGCAGGTAGGTAGTCCATCTGTGACAGTGTTATTTTTGGCCATGCCATGTGGAAAAAGCCTGAATTAGTAATACAAAAATTTTTATTCCTAAACCAAAATGCAAATGATCCCTTTGGCCCACCACCTTGCACCATTAACAGGCTGTCCAAGATTCAAAAGATAATCTATACTGCCTGGAGAGGTGGTTAGGACTGTAGCATAGATGCAGTAAAAGTGCTTTGTCTGCTTGGGAAGTGCCATATGAAAGTGCTAGTGTTAGAAGGCTCCAAAGACAAATGTCAAGCCAGGTGTGGTGGTGCATGTCTTTAATCCCAGCACCCAGGAGACCAAGGCAGTCCAATCTCTGTGAGATCAAGGTCAGCCAGGTCTATATATTGAGTTCGAGGCCAGCTGGAGCCAAAGGTAGACCCTGTTTCAAAAAAACCAGCCAACCAAACAGAAAACAGAGACAAATGTTGAAGTATCTTTTCACACTACCTTGGACTTTCCTTGGCCTCCCCCACCCCAAAGATACAAAGGAGCTGGTCATTGGATTTGTCACACATGCACACCAGGGGGATGAGTTCCTCTCAGAACTTTTAATAGAAGTATTTTCTTCATCAGTCTCTGAATTCTGACCTTTTTTTTTTTCTTTTTAAAGCACACCTTTGATGATTTCCATTCGAGCTACTTCATTATCATCTGGGAAAGGGTGTTATAAAGCTTTGAAAGCTCATCCACATCTTGTTGGATCATCTTAGTTGGCCAGCACTTTTGCACAACCATCATATGTCAAGCATGATTTTACACCTCATATACACCTGTGAGCAAAACAGACAAAAGTCCTAGCCTATAGAGCTTATATTCTATCTGGGAGGAAACAAAATAAGCAAGAAACAAACATATAATAGCTTGTTAGAAAGTGATCATTGCTGTACACTTGTGCACATGCCCCCACACACACACGTAATTAAAAAGTACAAAAATAATTTTTTAAAGGGGCAGGCTAGAGAGATGGCTCAGCAGTTAAGATCACTGGGTGCTCTTGCAGAGGACCAAGGTTCATTTCCCAGCATCCACATGGCAGCTAACAACCATCTTAGACTCCTGGTCCAGGAAATCTGGCGCCGTCTTCTGGCCTCTACTGGCATTGTGTGCATAGGTGCACTTAAATGTTTGCAAGCAAACGTTCATACACATAAAAAATAAAAATATTATTGAAGAATATGTACCGTTTTTGCAGATGACCCAGATTCAGTTCCCAGCACCCACACTGGGCAGCTCACAGTCACCTCCAGGGATCTGAGGCCCTCTTCTGGACTCCTTGGGCACCTGCACTTCTATGCACATATCCATACACAGACACATTCATATACACATAATTTTAAAACAATAAAAGTAAATACAAAAAGAAAGGGGTTATTGCTATGAAGAGAAAGGATAAAGTGGAACAGTTTATGAAAAGGACTGGTGTGAAGCTGGGGAGAGGTCCAGTTTTCTTTTAGGTGGCCAGCACCAGCCTCTTGGGTCTCCTGGCTATTGTGTCATCATGGTTGATTTTGTAGAATGTCATGGTGATTTTCATACTGCAGCTATGCTCCTGGATGAAATGGAGTTTGGTGGGCTGAGCCTGAAGGCTGAAGCTGGTGGAAGCATGAGAAGGCGCTCTAACTCTTCTCTGGCACTCTTGGCTTATCTGTTAGCTTAGTTTCCTTTTCTGAAAGTAATGTTTCTCATGTAGCCTTCGGATGGGGCATGTCTCTGACACCTACTGCCATGTGTTTACAGTTAAACATAGCTAGCTTCCTTTTTCGTAAGGCCAAGAGATCCAGAATGTTTCCCTTTAAAAGTTCTAAGAAGGCTCCCTTCCTTGACTGTCCAGCCCACAACAGTGATAGATTTTGCAGTCCCGCTGGGCTGGTTCAGTCATGTGGGAAAACCTCATGCTGTGGGTAATTCACCCCTTTTAACATATGCTTGTGTTTTGGTGATGGTGGTTTGGGCTGTTGTGTCTTAGGCATGGAGCTTATTATATCCATATAAATTCCAGATCACAGACACTCCACCCCAAATAGCATTGTGTTTATGAACACAGCTCGCTTGTCCACTGTGTGGCCTGATGTATGAGTGAGCCTCCCCCAATCTCTGGAGTTCTGTGTATGTGGGCCTTCTTCTTGGCAGATTCTCCAACCTCTCCTTTTCTGCATTCCACTTTGGTTTTCTCCTGGAAGTGGCTGAGCCTGGAGTGAGCCAGAGTGTGGCTCCTTCACTCCACTGAGTCTGTAGCCTGGAGGCTTCCCATGGGGCTGTCTTTATAGGCAAGACCCTGTCCAGATGATTAAGTGCCTCTTGCCCATTACTGAGCAGAAGGCCATCAGAAGGAACACAGGAGTGTGGGCAGATGCCCCTCCAGTATTGGCCTGCTGTTCTTATCACTCACTGGATTCAGAAGGTGGGCAGGTCCATAGGAGCAAGGCTGTGCTTGGGGAGAGCATCCTCAGAGGGGATGGATGCCCACCGGCTTACTACAAGCTCTTCAAACTGAGTCTGCCCCTTGTCACTCTAAATTGTGCAGGCCTCTGTTAACCTGCCATTAGATTGTGTTAGTTACCTTTCACATACTCCACCAAATACCCGAGGTGATCAGCTATGGACAGAAAATGTTTGCTCTGGCTCACAAGTTTAGACATTTTGGTCTGTGATCAGTTTGGTGCATCATGATGCAAATATGTGACAGAGAAAAACCACTCACCGCAGGGCTGGGAGGCAAGAAGAAAGAGGAAGGGCCTGGGACCTCACAGTCCCCTTCAAGACTTCCTACCACCGGGCCTCACCTGCTCAAGGCTCCACCACCTCCCAATAGCTCCTCCCTGGGGAGGAAGCAGCTGTCACATGGAACTTTGGGGAGCACATCTGATCTTAGCTGCAGCAGTGACCTTGAGGGTGTCACCCACTCTCTTCAGACCTCGTTTTTTCTCATTGGTAAAGGAGAGGACCAGTCTTCAGATGACCTGGAAGATAGGCTCAGCTCTATGTTCTTAAGGCACTATTGACTCCCTCTTAGAACTCCTCTTTTTTGAAAGTGATTGGGCTCTTCAATGTCTTCACATTTACCTTTCTAACTCTTCCCATGAATTAATTGATTTCCCTTAAACTCCTTCTCTGGGTGCTTAGAGGCCCACATTCCCCTACTGAGTGCTTTTCTGCCTCTAGAGCCTGTAACTCTACAAATAGCAAAGGGTTTCCTTCCATGCTCCTGACTGAAATACTGCTTTTCCCATGTTCTATCTGCCTAAGAAGTTGGGGAAAGCATAATGAATCCCCAAGTCCCTGTTTTTAAAAGAGACAGAGAATATGTTCTTTGTAGATTGTGCACATTCTGGTCACCACAATCATAATATATCTGTATCCACACAGTAAGGGGAAATGTTTGTGAGTTTCCTTAGACGCAAATCTTCACACAATGCAACCATAGGACTTTCAACATAAGTTGCAGAGTCTACACCATGATTTTTTTAAAGGGTCATGTGACCCCTGAGAGAACATGTGCTCCCCTGGTTAGGAAAGCATTGCTTTCTCTAAGCTCTATAGTAAGCTTTCTCTAACTCAGGAGGAATACAGTGACTGTGGCAGTCCCATGCCTGGAAGTTTTGAACAGGTCAACACAGCCATGGTGTACTGGAAAAGACATGGTATAGGAATGTTAGTGTGGAGGGATGGGAAGCCAGATATGAAAGCACCTGCTCTGAAGGTTAGCCCTATAGCTATCACAATCTAACACTGATCTGTTAGTATTTCTTTTCTGATTGTTTCCAGTGTAAAAAGAAAAAAAAGAAAAGAAAGAAAATCCACTTTGTGTATAGTGCAACTTAGCTCAGGACAGCAAATGAGGATATAGTAGTAACATGACCTGAAGTTGAGAGATTCAGACCTTGCGTTGCTTATTTATTGAGGATAGGATATAGCCAAGAAGGTCTGGTGTAATTTATTTTGAGGAGTACTTTGAATTATTCCTGTTGGAAAAGAATCTGATTCTTAAAGGTAAAATGGCCAAGACCAAATAAAATGAAACATAGGAATACGTCAGAACACGGTGTGTGAGTCTGGCCTTTGACTATGATTAGTATCAATATTTTATGTGAAATGTCCATAATCTGGAAACTATGCTATTTATCTTAGTAAACAGATAAGAGCCCCTTGTTCCTTCATCTTAATTGGAGGCATTCTTTATAATATATGATACTGATGAGATTCAGTTTTATTTTCAAATACTTGCAAGAAAGATTATTTTATTAATTCCCTCATTAATGCACTCTAGTGTTTAATTAGAACTGATGTAAGAACACCCACTTATCTAACTTAAATCTCTCATACTGTAGCTCAAGTCTGTTTTCTCTCACCCTCTCTAGGATATTAAAGGCAGCTGATTGTCATTATCCACAGTGATAGTCACAAAGTCCTCTGTGTATTGGAAATGTTAGCATTATAATTGACAATAAGCATAACTTCCAAATATCTGTGAATGAAGAGGATCCAGCCTATAGTAAATAAAGATGACACGGTGGCACTTAGTTTTGATGAATGAAGAAATGAAAAGTGTTCATCTGTTATGTCACTCAAAATTTATCAGGCACCCACTTTGTGACACTGTGCCATGTTCAGAAATGCAAATGAATAAGTCATAAAGTCAAACTATTGCCATGCAAAGAATTCCAAAGAAGAAAAAAAGAAAAAAACTTCAAAGAGGACATCTTGGGGATTTTCATTAGGGGCATGGAGGCAGCATTTTGATTTTAAGAGCACAATTTTGTGTCTGTCAGATGAGCCTGTGGCTTTTGCCCATCTCTGGAGATGAGGCTGAAAAGCTAGTTTAATTATTATAATATTGCTGTTCCTTTTTTTAACCTTCCCTTATTTACATCAAAATTCCACAACACACACAGAAAAACAACAAAACAAAACAAAACAAAATCCTGTGCCTGAATGCCCTTTCACATCTGCATCTCATGACATCACCTGTGTCTTTCTGTGTGTATTTAGACACGGGTGAGTATGTGCTCAATGGAGAGCTGCAAGAGCTTCGTCACAAGGAATAAATGACAGCAGCTTGGGTGTGAACATGTTCTTCCTGGCCTCCCTGCTGCCTGCCGTCTTTATCCTGAACAGCAGAAGCAGAAAGGAGAAAGAGATTTATTCTGAAGCCATTTGAAGCTGACCAAGCAATTTCTAATAGATGGAATGCTGATTTACTGCAGTAAAGAATACAATGATTTCTTGCAAAAAAAATGCCATTAATAGCTTTATTGTTTAAAGTGCACGTTATATTCAGCCATTTGCTAGTGTGCCCCTTTGAGAAGTTGAAATGGTCTAGTGTAGGCTTTAGCAGGGAAAAAATAAAACAACAAAGTAACTAGAAAATTATAAAAGAATTCATTCAACAGGATTGGCCGATATTTGATTTCTTGGAACTATAAAGACATAGAAAAATTAAGAAGTACATTAGGACACAGGTGTTTGTTTAAAATAGAAACTGGTTAAAAATGGGAAGACTTAAGAGTGTGTGTTCTGTTCATGCCTCTGATGCAAGCAGGGCATGGCATTGATCACCAGAGCAGGGATGAAAAGCAGCCCCTTACCCAGGAATCTCACCATGCGATGCTACAAATAAGACAGTACCAAATTAATTTAAATGGGTAGGATAGGATCCATATTCCAGGAAGAACGCACACAAAGGAGGAAAGATGGCACTCAGAAGGTGATATTTGTCCAGTTCTGAATCTGACTAAATGTGCACCTGGCTTCTCAGCATTTGGGAGGTGAGGGCAGAGGGACTGAGAGTCCAAAAGCCATTCTGGGCTACATAGCAGGACCCTGTATCAGACAAAACACATCAAAGTAACATAGATGCCTAAGATTTCTGTGCCCATAGGTGGATCACAAACCAATACCAAATTGAAAGGTGACAGAAGATGGAAAGACTTGTGCACGCATAAAATGTCAAATAGACCCTTTGATGCACCTGCTGCTATGAGGGGACCTTAAACCATTTGTCTTGATGGTGTCTGGTTTCACTTGTTGCTTTGGGATGATAATTATTAAAGTAGCTTCCCATTCTGCTTTTTTGCTTTGCTTTGCTTTGTTTTGTTTGAGATAGGGTCTTGCTGTGTAGCCCAGGTTGGCTGCATATTTGACATCTCCCTCAGTCGAATGCCTCTCCAGTCCTGGCATTACAGGTGTGTACCACCATGCCCAGTTCCCTCTTACTCTTAAAGTGTCCCCATTAGGGGCTGGAGAGGTGGCTCAGTGGTTGAGCACTGACTGTTCTTGCAGAAGACCTGAGTTCTAATCCCAGTACCCACACTGCTGCTGACAACCATCTATAACTTTAGCTCCAGGGGATCAGATGCCCTCTTCTGTCCTCTGAGAGCACTGCACAACACAGGTTCACTTACACACATGCAGGCATAATACTCATACACACAAAATAATTAAAAAAAAAAAAAAACGTGCCCCCATTAAAGATTAACTTACAAAGTGACTGTGGTGCCCATGCCCCCCAGCCACTCAGCTTTCTTGCTTGACTGACACCGCAGCTGCTGCTCCAGCCCCCACTGCTCTGGCACCCAGGTTCTGCCTCCTGAGGGCTGCTCCCCACCAGCAGGTGTACTCAGCCATATCCCTTGCAGCTACACATGAGATTCCCCACTGAGCCACATGGGTGCCAGTACTCCTCACTGGCATGCACTAAATGCCTCTTGGCGCTGTGCTGTGCTTTATGACACTTCCTGTCTTGTGCGCTCTCCTTCCCAGGGATCAGACCCACATCTTATTATGAAGACTTTTTCTGCCCCTGGCACTGACTTCCCCAAGTAGGGGGTTCTGTGTTAGTGTCTGCTTCTTAGCAGATCTGAGCTAATGCAGTCACCTTAGTAGTGGACAAATGTCCCATATTAGATGAGGAATCCAAAAGGAAAAATTGGGGTCATGTTGTAGACAACTTTAAAAACTGTACTGAAGGGCTGGAGAGATGACTCAGCGGTTAAGAACACTGATTGTTCTTACAGAAGACCCAGGTTCGAATCCCAGCACCCTCATGGCAGCTAACAACTGTCCGTAACTCCAGTTCCAGGGGATCCGACAGCCTCTTCTGTCCTCTGCGGGCATTGCACGACACGGGTACACTTACTTACGCACACGTGTAACACTCATGCACATAAAATGAAAAAAAAAAAAAACCAGTACTGAAGAATTTGACCTTGAATTCAGGAGATGATGAAGCTCCATTGGAGGTTTATCTGCTGTGAAACCATCATTCAACATTTGGTGTAGCTGACGGTGGAGTAGGGCTCTCAAAACAAGGAGCCAATTGGAAGGCACAGTTGTCCAGTCAGAGCATAAACTGCGCATGTACTCAAGAGCACTGATGGGTATGTGTGTCACTGCCGAGGAAAGCTTGCACCACTGCAGATAGGAGAAACTATGGAAGGCTCTGGTGCTGATCAGACCACTCTGAGATACTCAGAGCAAGGAGAAAGGGAAGAGGAGCCCTGGAGTTCCACTGACCGTGCAATGAGAAAAGCATTTTAGGACTTGAAGGACAATGACCAGGTCTTGGTGTTGCAGGTTGCTTATAGCTGGTGAGGGCCTCTCAGCCAGTGGGAGCTGGACCCACACTGGCTTGATCCCACACCAGAAGAGAGAGGGAGCAGCCCCCGCTGTTAGGCCCCCCTCCACACATAACTAGGACAGCGCACAGCTTGGTCCTTCTCTTAAGCACCTGTGATATTTCAAGGGCAGCACTGAGACAAGGGCTGGGCTGTCTATTAGAAAGAAAAAGAGTATGAGTCTATTGATACATGATGGAATAGGATAAAAGGACATTTGTCTGCCTCTGTATCCAAAACCTGAATTTTTAAAATACAGCTCTGAAATACAGGCCAGAGGAGCTAGCTGGACTTTTCAGTCAGTTCTAGAAACATGCCTCTTTGGATGTTTGGTTTATGCCTGGTCCTACTGTGGCTATCTCCAACATTAGTGACTCACCAGTTGAAGTGTTTGATGCAGCTGAAACTCTAGATGCCACTGTTGATAACTGGCTTGTGTGAATTAAGGTATCTCTGGAGTGGTGTGCAAAGGGGCCTGTGACCAGGGCCAGTTATTTCATCTTCCGTGCCCTGTTTCTCAAGAAATGAGAGCTCCAGTGTATTCTGAGTTCTTTCTAGCATTGCATGGCTTAGCATGAATTTTTTACTTTGAGGTGCTAGAAAAATGCTAGTTGTCTGCCCTGTCCAGTTCTCTGGTCCAGGCTCTCAAATCCCAGCCTCACCTGGGACTGGCGGCCTAGTTGAACCCACCCTCCCAGCATCATATACCTGTGTCATTTCCATCGTCCTTATTCACTCTGCCCTGCCAGAGGCTGCTTCAGTGACTGGTCTTCCTTCCTCTCGGGAACTACCAGAATCGCCTTGCTAAGCATCTGAGGTTAGAAGCCTTACCCTGGAAGCACTTGTTTCTTTGTGTTTCAGATGAGGGAAATGACTCAGTGAACTGGATGGCTGTCCAGCCTGGCATTTGATAGGTTTCTATACAAAAGCCATGATCTGATTCCATTCCCTTAAACAAATTGTTTTTCTCTTTATCAAAAAGCAATACTATTTATTAAAGAAGCTGGTGATAAAAATTAAGTTTTTTGTATGTTTTGAACAAAGCCTCTCTCTGGAACCCAGAGTAACCTGGGACACACTCTGTAGCCCAGGGTAACCTGGAACCCGCTCTGTAGCCCAGGGTAGCCTGGGACCCACTCTGTAGCCCAGGTTGTCCTCAAACTTGTGGCAATCCTGCCTTAGCCTCCCGTGTCCTGGGATCACAACCGTGTGTCACTATACTTGGCTTTAAAACATTCCTCATTTCCCTATCCCTATTAACTAGTGTATACATCCTGAATACATTTCATAATCCAGAAGGAGACAGTAAAAGACAGAAACTTAATCATTGTACTCTCACTTTGTGCTAGCGTTCTTCTTGAATAATTCCCCATGTCACTTGCTATCCCTCCATAGAACTGTCTGAAACACCATGTGTGCCTGGTGATGGTGTGTTACTGGACTTCCATGTATTTCTGCTTTTTTCCTCTGTAATAAGCAACATCAAATGTTATAAAGTAACAACAGATAGCATCTTTGTGCACCTGTCTTTGAACACATCCTTCAAAAGGCATGCACACATTTTTTTAAGGTATTTGGTACTGTATTGTCAACTTCCCAGCTCGACCTGTCTGTCTCCCTCCATGAAGCTTTGCGGGCTGCTGTCTTGTCTTGCTCTGCCCTGCCCTGCCCCGCCACGCCCTGCCATGCCACTCCCCACCCCTTTTCTTTTCTTTTTTTGGGGGGGTGTGCTTTTTGAGACAGGGCCTCCCTCTCCCTGTAGTCCCAGCTGGCCTGGAACTTGCTACACAGTTGAGGCTGGCCTTGATCTCACAGAGATCTGCCTGACTCTGCCTCCTGAGTGCTGGTATTAAAGGTATGCACCACTACATCCAGCTTTTTGTGTGTGTGGGGGGTATCACCTACTTTCTGATGGGACAAGCAGTCTTCCTTGGGGGAAAATAAAATGGAGCCAGAGGGCAAACACTTCTTTTCTTGCTTGTATGGATCTGGTTTAATGCTATCCTCAAATATAGCATTTCCCTGGCAGTACCTGGTGCCTCTTAGTTCTCAGCCACGGGGTTTTCTACTGCCCCTAAATTTCCACCTTTAAATGCCTTAGCTCCTCCTTGAAGAATGGACCCCTCAGAAGAAGCCTGTCTGTACTTGTGTTACCATGTTGGACAGTCTCAGAAGTGTCTTCCTCTCATCGCATCTCATTCTGCAGCAAGATTTTCTGTTTCTTCCATTCCTGGCCTTTTGATTTAATGCATTAATTTGACATGCAGGTTGTATTACTGTTGCAGATAATAATTCATGTTGTTCTAGATTATATATTCTGTAAAATTTTTGAAACATCATTTTGTGACAAGATGTCTTACAGATTAAAGTGATTTATTTTGCAGCAGTGAAACCTAGATAAAATGCCTGTGCAGTCACGATAGTCTCGCAGCCTGACTCTTCTAGCACCAAGTTCTTAGGAGAAAATTTCCTGTTCTTTCTAACAGGATGAGGAAAATCACTGTCTGTTGTCTAAGTGACTGTCCAGGCCATGACTTGTTGCCGAAGCAGGTTGATCCAGCTGTGTGTCACTGTTTCCAGGCATGGGAATGCAGGTACTCCTTAGAGGGAGATTATGGGTCATCTCCACTCCTCTGACCAGGAATTTACTGTTGCAGTATCTCCACCTTGCCTGGGATCTGGACCAGTGCTCGCTGCCTGCATGCTTGGAAGAAGTGGCTCATGCAGTGTGTAGCATGTGGGAAGACTTGCGGTGCAGTGATGTGACAGGCTGTGAACAGCAGATCAGGGAAGAATGTGAGATAATTTAATTGAGTAGCTCGGAGAGAGGACAGCTGAAGAACAGAGAGCAGGAACAGGGCAGAAAAAGGGCATCTGAGGCAGGGATAAATTATGAAATGGCATTTTGGGACAGTGTGTAAAGCACACTTCCTCATTTCTCTGGCAGTTAAGGCCAATTTCCCACCCTCACATGCTTTACAAAAAGGGAAATAATTTATTTTTATTATGGCCTCACTCTTGTTAAGGCATTTTTTTAATATCACAGAGAACAAGTCACCCGTTTCTATGTAGCAGACTTGCCTTCCTCTTTTCTCTAGGTTTGATATTTACTATTTCTGCCATATTCTACACTTTGGGGAAAAATTCTTCCTCCTCCTCCTCCTCTTCATCCTCATCTTCATCCACCTCCTCCCCCTCTGTCCCTGTAGAAGTAAAAATGAGAGGCTAGGATCTAACAATGTTGTATTCCATGGCTTACCTTTGGGGACTGTTACAAGAATTAAAAAAAAAATATTTATTTAATAACCATATGATTAGAAGAAGCATTTTGTGATAACAGCATTGACATAGTCAATAACAATTTCCAGAGCTAAGGTGCATCTGTTTCAAGATTGGCTGTAAATTTTTAGGTTTACAGTTGAATTAATACAGTTATATAATATTGTACTCAGTATAAACCCTTTAAGACATAAAATTAAATGAGGTTTTAACCTTTAAAAAATATCTCAATTTCATTATTAAAATACAGTTTCATACAGAAAGTTCATTTTTAATGCAACTGACACTAAGATGTTTGTACATGCATTTCTAATCTCTATATATCTGATTATTACTAGTCACAGTTGGTTACTTTCTGAGTTCCTTGCATCTGAGCAGGGATGTAAGTCATCAGGTAGATTTCAGTGGTAATGTTTTTCACATCTACTAAATATTAAGGAGCAAATTTTTATGCTTTGAAGAATTATTTTTTTAATTTTTTTAAATTTAATAACCACATGATTAGAAGAAGCAATTCATTACAGCTTTAACATTATCAGTAACACACTACAGAGCAAGGATACATCTCTTTCAAAAGTGGCTATAAATTTTTAGGTTCGCAGTTGAATTAATACAGTCATACAATATTGAACTCAGTATAAACCCTGTAAGATATAAAACTGAATGAGTTTTTACCCTTTAAAGAAGATCTCCATTTCAAGATACGCTCTTTCCTACATTTTTTAATATTATTATGTTTTTTTAGAAGAAGCATATCATTACAGCTTTAACATGCCCAATAACAGTTTCCAGAGCAAAGACACAGCTCCTTCAAAAGTGACTATAAAATTTCTAGGTTCGCTGTTGAATCAATACAGTTATACAATACTGACTTCAGTATAAGCCCTGTAAGACATAAAATTGTATGAGTTTTTAACCCTCAAAAGAGATCTCCATTTCATTCTAAAATATACTGTTTCTTACAGAAAGACTCATTGTTTTTGCTACTGAGATGTTGGCGCATGGTTCTCTAATCTGTATGTATCTGATTATTACTAGTCATAATAATTTGCATGCGAATCCTTGGCACCTGTGTATGTCTATAAAGTCATCGGGTAGATTTCAATGGTAATGTTCATCACCTCTACTAATTAACATGATGTAATTTTTATGCTTCCTCCTCAAATATATACATTTTTAAAAATTTGTTGATTTTTTTTCTGTGTGTGTATATCATACAGAACATCCCAAACCATCTTATTCAACTATATATCTGCTTCCCAGATGGCACCCTCCCATAGCCTCCCTCCCCCGACCACAGCCCTTATACTCTGATATCCCTGCTACTGTCCGCTCTGCATTCCCCACTACTTGTCCATCTAGGGAAACTAGTCAGCCTATCTAGAGGTCTTTGTTTTAGGAAAGTCAGCTGTTCCTTATCTAGAAGCAATCAGTTGTCAGAATTCCTGTAGATAAGATTGGGGTCTGCTGTTCATTTTCCCAGTTCTATGCTGGGTTACTATCTGGGAGTCCCTTGGGCCACCCTGGCCAACAACTCAAAAGAAGGTATCTCCTATCTGGCATTGTTGCTTGTTATGTAGCCTTTAGCTATACATATGGACTCTTAAAAAATTATGTTAGCCTCTTTAATCTTTGGTTATCCTTTCCTTTTGGGTGTTTAAGGCCATACAGTTGGCCCAGATAAACCAATTTATTTTTACTCTTAAAGTCATTTGAAGATCTGTTCCTCAGGGGTCACATGGCCTTGGGAGGAGCCCCTGGATCCTTTCTTTTACCAGTTCCCCCTATATGAAGATAAGCCAAAGGTCCTGCTTCACCATGGCTGGCTTCGCTTGGAAGCATGGAGAAAATGTTTCCTCTGTGTTGACCCTCCTCCTTGTAGACTTATTCATATCCATCTCAGGGGGTCTCCTCAGCCTCCTTGATCAAGAAGACAGATGACGCACCACAATAACAGGAAATTTGGAGAGATGCTCATAGTCCGCTGGAATTAGTCGACCTAGGAGGGCTAGGAGCAACCTCACCTAGACATATATTTCTTGATCTGGTAGGTATAATTTGTCAGTAGGTGGCTGGACTAATATGGGTCCCTCTGGTTTTTAAAACTAGCTAGGCATTATTTATCTCTCGGTTTGTCTAACCCCTCCATCATGGATTCCCCAATTAAGGTGCCCCTGTTTTCCCCCTTTATTCCTTAATAATACCCTTCTCCTATGGTCCTACCTCTCTTGAGCTCCTTCTTTCCCTTTATCCCCAAGGATCCTCGTATACCCTTCCATCCCCCCTCCCTTAAACTATCCCAATTTTTATCGATATCTCCCTTATTAAGGCCTGTTTCCTACTGTTCTTCTCTTTCAGGTTCTTTCTTTTCCTTTACCTCCCTGGTTCCGTTCCATTATCCTGGTTCCTGTAGTTATGTCTGGATATATACTCACTTATCAGGATTTGGTTCTAGGATCCACATATGAGGGAGAACATATGTCAGTTTTTTTTCTGAGTCTGTGCTACTTCACTTAGTATTAGTTTCTAACATATGAGGGAGAACATATGTTAATATTTTTTCTGAGTCTGTGTTACTTCAGTTAGTTCAA
>NW_008343660.1:407598-409005 GCF_000622305.1 Nannospalax galili | reverse complement strand
TAAACATCTTTTAAGATGTTTCATAGCCATCTTTACTTCTTCTTTTGAGACTCTCTGTTCAGCTCCTTAGCCTGTCTTTTAATTGGATTACTTCCTGTCTTGATTCTCTGTTTTTTGAGTTCGTTATATACTCTAGATGTTAAAAGTCTGTCAGATGTGTCACTGGTGAAGATTTTCTCCCATTCTGTGGGTTTTCTCTTCACTTCCCTGGTTACCTCCTTTGATGTACAGAAGGCTTTTAGTTTAATGAGGTCCCATTTGTTGATTCTTGACCTTCTTTCCTGAGCAGTTGTTGTCCAGTATAGAAAATCCTTTCCTACACCTCTATCTGGGTTTTGGCAATATTTTCTTCTAACAGTTTCAGAGTTTCAGGCTTTACATCGAGGTCTTTGATCCACTTCACTTTTGTGCAAGGTGAAAGATAGGGGTTTAGTTTCATTCTTCTACAGGTGGAGATCCAGTTTTGCCAGCACCATTTGCTGAACATGCTGTCTTTCCTCCAGGGAATGGTCTTGGCCCCTTTGTCAAATATCATGTGGCTGAAATTGAATGTACTCTGATTTGGGTCTTTAATTTTGTTCCATTGATCTGTGGGTCTATTTTGTGCCAGTACCATGTTGTTTTTATGACTATAGCTCTGTAATCCAGCTTAAAATCTGGTATAGTAATCCTCCTGGTATTTCTCTTAGTGCTCATTGTTGCTTTGGCTGTCCGAGGTTTTTTGTGCTTCTATATGAATCTTAGGATAGATTTTTCCAATCCTGTGAGAAATGTCATGGAGATTTTGGTTGGCATTGCATTGAATCTATAAATCGCTTTTGGTAGGATGGTCATTTTCAATTCATGAGCATGGGAGGTCCATGAGCATGGGAGGACCTTCCATCTTCTGATGTCTTCCTCAATCTCTTTCTTTAATGATTTAAAATTTTCATTGTAGAGCTCTCTAATGTCTTTGGTCAGGTTTATTCCAAGATATTTTATTTTATTTTTTTGCAGCTATTGTGAAGGGGAGTGTTTCCATGTGCTCTTTTTCTGATTGCTTCTTATTGGTATATTAAAAGGCTAGAGACTTTTGTAGGTTAATTTTGTAACCTGCCACTTTATTGAACATTATAATAATTTCTAGGAGTTTTCTGGTGGCATTTTTGGCATCTCTGAGATATAATACCATATCATCTACAAAAATGGATAATTTGATCTCTTCTTTTCCAATTATTACTCCTTTAATTTCCTTCTCTTGTCTTCTTGCTCTTGCAAGAGTTTCAAGCACTATGTTAAAGAGAAGTGGAGATAATGGACAGCCTTGTCTGGTTCCTGATTTCAATGGGAATGCTTCCAGTTTTTCTCCATTTAGAACGATGTTGGCTGTGGGTTTGTTATATATGGCTTTAATTATGTTGAGGTATG
>NW_008343660.1:386351-407570 GCF_000622305.1 Nannospalax galili | reverse complement strand
TTTTTGATGTGTGTCTGTATGCGGTTTGCAAGTATCTTGATGAGAATTTTTGCATCTAAGTTCATTAAGGATATGGGTCTATAGTGTTCTTTTTTGGTTGTATCTTTACCTGGCTTTGGTATTAGAGTGGTGCTGGCTTCATAGAAGGAATTTGGAAGTTCTCCCTCCATTTATATCTTTTTGAATAAATTAAGTAGTATTGGATGTACATCTTTAAATGTCTGATAGAATTCCACTGTAAATCCATCGGGTCCTGGGCTTTTTTTAGTTGGGAGGTTTTGTTTTACTCTTTCAATTTCTTTTTGTTTATGGGTCTCTTTAAGCTGTTAATCTCTTCTTGATTTAGTTTTGGTGGTTCCCCTGCCTTTAGATATCCATCTATTTCTTTTAGGTTTTCAAATTTAGTAGCATATAGGTTTTTAAAGTATTCCCTTATAATGTTCTGTGTCTTTCTCGTGTCTGTTGTGATGTTTCCCCTTTTATCTCTGATTTTGTTGATTTCGGGGTGCTCTTCCTTTATTTTCCTTAACAGGGCTAGCGATCTGTCAATCTTGTTTATCTTTTCAAAGAACCAGCTCTTGGATTTGTTGATTCTTTGTATTGTTTTCTTTGTTTCAATTTCATTAATTTCTGCCATAATTTTTGTTATTTCTTCTTGTCAGCTGGGTTTGGGTTTCATTTGTTGTTACTTTTCAAGTGTCTTGAGTTACAATGTTGGGTCATTTATTTGTGATCTTTCTGATTTTTTGATGTAGGCACTTAGAGCTATAAACTTCCCTCTAAGAACAGCTTTCAGTGTGTCCCAGAGGTTTTGTTGTGTTGTATTGTCCTTTTCATTTAGTTCCAGGAATACTTTTATTTCTTCCTTAATTTCTCTTTTGACCCATTCATCATTCAGGAGTGTGTTGTTGAATCTCTGTGTGTTCATGTGGTGACTAGAGCTTCTTCCGGTGTTGATTGTAAGCTTTATTGCACTGTGGTCTGATCGAATGCATGGAATTATTTCAGTCTTTTTGTATTTGTTGAGGTTTGTTTTGTGCCCCAGTATATGGTCAATTTTGAGAAGGTTCCATAGGGTGCTGAGTAGAAAGTATGTCCTTGGTGCTTGAGTGGAATACTCAGTAGATGTCTGTTAAATCCATTTGATATATGGTATTGTTTAATTCAGATGTCTCTCTGTTAACTCTCTGCCCTGTTGACATATATAATGGAGACAGTGGGGTATTGAAGTCCCCCACTATTAATGAGTTGGGGTTAATTTTGGTCTTAAAGTCCTGTAGTATTGTTTTTATGAAGTTGGGTGCACCAGAGTTTGGTGAATATATGTTCATGATTGTAATATCTTCTTGATTCATTGTTCCTTTGATCAAAATGAAGTGGCCCTCTTTGTCTCTTCTGATTAGTTTTAGTGTAAAGTCTATTTTGTCAGATATTATCAATGTTATGCCTGCTTTTTTCTTAGTGCCATTGCTTGGTATATTTTTTTCCATCCTTTCACTTTGAGATAGTGTCTGTCCTTGAAAGTGAGATGAGTTTCTTGCAGACAACAAAAAGGTGGGTTTTGTTTCTTAACCCATTCACCTTTTCTGTGTCGTTTTACTGGGGATTTCAGTCCATTAATATTTAAAGTTATTAATGAAAGATGGGTATTGAATCCTATCATTTTTATTTCTGTTTACATTCTTGATATAGCTGTACTTTTCCACAGTTATACCTTCATTGAATTTCTTTCTGCAACCTCTTGGGTATGGTCATTCCTTTCTCCAGCTCTTTGTATTGCTTCCAGAACTCTCTCAAGGGCTGGTTTTGTGGACATGAATTCCTTCAGCCTATTTATAAGATTCTTCTTTCCCCTTTGACTGTAGTAGACATTTTGGCTGGGTATAGTAATCTGGGTTGGCATCTGTGGTCATTTAAAACTGGGAATACTTTGGTCCAGGCTCTTCTGGCTTTCATAGTTTGCACTGAAAAATCAGCTGTAATCCTAATGGGTTTTCCTTTATATGTGACTTGTTTCTCTTTTGCAGCTTTCAGTATTGTCTCTTTGTTCTGTATGCTTAGTGTTTTTACTATGATGTGCTGTGGAGAGTTTTTTTTCTGGTCCTGTCTGTTTGGTGTTCTATATGCTTCTTGTATTTGTATGGACATGTCTTTCTTTAATTTTCGGAAATTTTCTTCTACAATTCTGTTGAAGATCTTGTCCATGCCATTATCTTGGGATTATTCTTCCTGTATGCCTATGATTCATAAGTTTGGTCTTTTTATGGTGTCACACAATTCCTGCATGTTCCATTATTGTGCTTTCTTACATTTTTCATACTCTTTGCTTGAGTGGTCTAATTTGTCTACTTTATCTGAAAGTCTTGATATTCTGTTTTCCATTTCATTCATTCTATTGGTGAGGCTTTCCCCTTTCATTTCTCTTAGCTTACTGAGTGTTTCACTTCCTTCTTGATTTCCTCCTGAGTAATCTTCAATATTTCTAGCTCTTTTCTGAATTCATTCAGAAGTTTATCCCTATCTTCCTTTAGTTCTTTGATTTCTTTTTTTGTATGTGTTCTTTAAATTCACTGAATTCTTTTAGCATGTTTATAATTGTTCTTTTTGAGTTCCATGGACTGCATTGTCTCTAGGGGGTTCTCATTGTACTCCTCTAGAGGACTGCTGGTATATGGTAGACATAAGTTACTTTGGTTTTTCATGTTGTTATTTTTTTCTCTGTGATTTTGACATGTGAATTACTTTTGTAGTTTACTTTTTGGGCATAAAATGCTGTTTTCATCTAAGCTTCTGGTTCTCTCTTTTGATTTTATACTGGAGTGGCCAGATTGCTTTTGTCTTCCAGAGTTCCCACAGAGGCCCAAGTCAGACAAGGATCAGATGCTCTCAGGCTGTCTCCTACGGTCTGGATCCCTCCAGGAAAGATTTTGCATCATAGGCTCCTCTCCACCCTGTCCACAAACTCATGAAGGGGCTCATTAGGGTTTTGTGTGATCCCCACACTTGGAGCCTCTGTGAGTCCCTCATCCAACTTTCTGCAGGCCAATAACCCCAGAGCCCTCACTTAATCTGCATAGGGTGCAGCAGTGGCTGCTTTTTGTGCCCCTGTAGAATACTAATCAGCAGTACCTGACAGCATCCCAAAGGTAATAAGGATGGGGGGGGTGGCAGCTAAATTCCTTTTTGTCTGAACTTGGCACTCCTCATTAAAGAAGGTGCGCCATTTAATAAACATGGGGCTTGGGAGGATGGCTTTCGCGAGGTCCAGCCAGTCCTTAGGGCTAGTGGGCCAAGCCCTGTAAGAGGGTTTTCACCCAAGGCAAATTGGGTTCAATTTTAGCCATGGCCTTCTTTAACTCCTTTAAATCCTTAGCATCCCAGGGGTACCAGGGGACGGGATGATTGCCCCCAGGATTTACATTGACCAGGAATGCCTCTACCACCCCTTCAGCTTACTACCCCCCGGATATGCTGGCAGTTCATCCTCCTTTTTCTTACCCCATGTGGACGCTCCCTTTCCTTCCGGGTGCTCAGGGTGCACTGGGGGGGTGGGGCAAGGTGCTCCATCCCTGCCCATGGCGGCCATTTTGCAGGCGGTCCCGCCAGGAACGGCGGGGTACTCACCCAAGCGTGGGCACCCACAGGGTGTTCCTTTTTCTGTTTCGCCCTCTCTCCCTTGTACCCTGTGGGCTTCCATTTCTTTTCCGGATGTTTGAAGGGGTCTGAGGGGGAGGCAGATTGCTCCTCCTCCGGCCATGGTAGCCATTTTACATATGTGACCCCCTCTCGGGAGCTCAAGCACCTGTGGTGGATTTTGGTTTTGGTTTTGTCACCTGGCTTCTCTCTTTGTCAAACCTGACCCTATCGTCGGAGCAGGGGTTGGCCATTTAGGGCTCTGGCTCCGGGGGTGCTGGGCTCCCGGCCTTAAAGCATGACTTCAGGGCAGAGATAGTGGGGTAGAATCCCAATGGAGGTCCACCCCCCAGGTGAATCTCCCTCTGCTGAGCGAGCCAGTCAACCTGGTCCCAGACATCCCACTTAAACAGATTGCTGGTGGACAACCAAGGTGCCAAGTGTAGGGCATCCCCTCACACCCTCAGTGCACTCTGGTCCATTAATTCCAGACTCCCACTCTTCTCAGCGTTTTAAGCGCTGAGTCCTCAGGCTTACTGTTGCTGTTACCCATGTTTTTGGGTCTCAATCACCTCGGCGCTCACTTGGCCCTGACCAATCTAAGCCCTCGCTTTGTGTCCCATGTTGGGTGCCAGTTGTGGGGGTCTGCCCCAAGGTCCCGCCCTGGAGGGACCTGCCTCGATATGGGGGTCAGGGAAAGGTGAGCACGCTGTTTGCCCGTTTTGCCAGCCCTCCTCATGGAGGACAAGCAGACATGCCAGGGAGTCTTGTCAAGCAGGAACTCATTTATTGCAGGAGTCACAGAGCTTATATAGGCAAAAACCACAGTCTGGAAATCCCCTCAGAAACCCCCTCCCCTGAATGCACCCAATCAGCTTAAAGGTCAACCTTCCACATGGGCAGGGTCCCATAGGCATCAACAGTGATCGCGCACTGATCACGCATCCCCAGGGTTGGGCAAGTGCCCTTCAGCCAATCAGGAGGTTTTCAGAACACACCAAGTCTCGCCCTGCTCGCTTCCTCTCAGTGCCATCTTTGCAGGGTTGCTTGAAGGCTCCCACAGTTCCCTGGTGTCTGGGGCACCAAGACAAGGAATGGGACAGGACCCAGGCTAGGAGGAGAGATGGGCAGGGGAGATGGAAGGGTGAGTGAGGCTGAGGGAGTCAAGGTGCGGAGGGCGTTATCCACTTACCCATAGAGTGGCAGTGGCCAGTGGGTCATGCAGGCCCAGGGAAGCCGGATTGCAAGCATTTTTATTTCTTTTGTTGTCATTAGCTTTCAATCCTGAAGAGAACTTGTAAACCACTTTTTGAGTTAGATTTATATATTACTCTTTATTGTTCACTCTCAGTCTGTAGGACAAATGGTAAATTTCATGTCAGTATCCTTAATATCTTTCCTAGGAGCTTATAAAAAATAACAAACAGAATCCCAAAGTAGTTTGTTTAGAAATAATGTATTTGAGTGTTCAGGTTGAAATTATTTATCATTCATTTCTCAGTTTTCCATTTCTTTCCATATTAAGGCCATTTGCCCTTCTTTGTGTGTGTGTGTGTGTGTGTGTGTGTGTTTGTGTGTGTGTGTGTGTATACGCATGTCTGTCTGTGTCTGTGTCTGTGTTGCTAAGGATTGAACTCAAGACCTTCAGCATGCTAGGCAAGTGCTCCACAGCTGAACTAGCTCCTCAGCCTGCATGTGCACCCCTAAATACATGAGATCATCAGCCTGCATGTGCACCCCTAAATACATGAGATCATCAGCCTGCATGTGCACCCCTAAATACATGAGATCATCAGCCTGCATGTGCACCCCTAAATACATGAGATCATCTAGTATAGAATGAGGTCTTGAAAGTGTGAACCATAACCTCTAGGTCATAGAGTAGCTAAAACTATTTGAAACTCTTCAGTCTTCAGAATTCATTCGAGAAAAGTTCCGTACCATTTTAATAACAGGATCAGTTCCTCAGTAGAAAACATCCAGTTTAGTCTGGGGACAGACCTATCACTTAGCGTTGAGACAGTGCTGTACATGACTTGTGTGTTGCTCTGAGTCTTCTCTGGTCACAAACGATGACATGAGAATAATGCTTCCAGCATAGCAACCTTCTGTTCTTCTACTCTTGCATTTAATGTTCGTTTTAAAATCCTCTTTCAACTCTTCAGAATCTGTCTGTGCATGTGCCCATAAACATATATACAGAACTGAATGTAAAAAGAATTTAAGGGAGACATTGTAGCTTCAGGCTCTTATTCAAATTTAACATGTTCCTGGCTCCACAGTTGATAATACAGAAAATGTTGCAAGTCAAAGAGAAAAGGTCACAAAATACCTTAGCTAGTGACATGGAGCAGTACCACTTTCCATCAGTCTCTCCACCCTGTTTTTCTTTCTTTAGACCTGTGTGCTGTCCATGCCTGTGCAAACCCACTCATGTTTTGAGGAAGATACCATCCTTCTTTCTTGAGGTCACCATTACTTGCTACTGAGTAAGTTCAAAGATCCAAATCAGTCTATATATTCCGTGGCATTGCATGTTAGAATGTTGGAAGTATGTAATTTGTTTTCACGGGGGAGTCACAATTAAGAGATTGCCTTGAAACTCAAAAGAGACTTTGGATTTTTGAATAGTGTTCAGACTGTTAAAGACTATGGGAACTTTTGACATTGGACTAAGTGCATTTTGTATTATGATATGGCTGTGAACCTATGGGAGTCAGGGGCCGAATGTTGTGGTTTGAATGAGATGCCCCCCCCTCCATTGGCTCATGTATTTAAACACTTGGCTCACAGTTGGTGGTGCTGATTGAGAAGGTAATGGAACTTTTAGGGTGTGGAGCAGCTGAGGCCAGGCAGTGCATGGCAGAGATGGAGTATGTGTGAGAAGGCAGGGACAGGACATTACATGAAGCTGAGCCACTTCAGGCCACCTCGGCAGGCTTTCTTGCCTTATTCTGAGAAAGCTCTGCTCTTACTTTGAACGCCACACTTTAAAAGCTTTTTGTGTGAATTCATTTGTAAGAAGCTGGCTGTATACTATTTTATAAACATTTTCCTCCACTCCCCAGCCCCCATATCTTCCTAAGTTTGTCTCCAAATGCTTTATATCACCCAAGCACTTAAACAAGATTGCAGACATTTTCATCTAAGCGAGTAGCAGTTAATTACCTATCTTTGTCTGTGTTTCAGCACTTAATACTATTTTGACAGAGGTTGCATACTCTCTGTCTTTCTGGAATTTTTAAAGTGCTCTTATGAGTAATTTGAGAAATTCCAAGTACAGATTAGATGAGTTATTCTTTCCTATGTTGAAAAAGAAAAGCCTTTAAAAGAGGACCCACTGTGTGTCAGGCAGTGAGCTCTCCCATGTACAGTGTCTATGTCATCTCTTCTGAGCCTGCACCTTGAGTCACCCCATAACCCCAGGGTGCATGTGTGGGGTTTTGGTGGGGAGGAATCATATGAGGCTGTGAGACAAAAGGCCATGATCTCTGGGTGATGTATTCGTTCTTACCAGTGATTCGGTCTATAAGGGCATTCCTGCTACCATCTGTTCTATGTGGTAAAAATCTTGGCTGGTTGCTAGAAGTGCTTTGCAATCAAGAATGATCTCTTCTGAGATGTTTCAGCATGACTTTGTTTCTGTTGCTTTCCAAAACTTTGTGTTTATTCACCTGCAGTGTAGGTGAATGGGAGGCTCAACTCAGCAAGTGGAGTGTGTCAGGGAGGATTACTGATTTATGCTCACCTAAGAGTGTTTGTGAGGGTGTATTTGTAAGAAACTGGTTTATATGCTCTTCACTTGGGGCCGGCTCACCCAGTCAATGTTTAACACTAGGCCTGTCATTTCTGCTATAACAGTGTTCCTGAAGTGCTTCCCAGATCCGAAGGGTAAAACCTGATCCAGATGTGGGCAGGCCCCTGCATGATCCAGCTTTCCTGGCCAACCTCTGCTTCCTGCCACACCCATGCTTGCAGCAGCTCTGCTCTGCCTCTCTGGCACCAGGGACAACCGTCTCTCACCTTCCAGATTTCTTCTCTTCGCATCCCAATGTTCCTTCCCCCTTCTCTTCTCCCTGCATTCCTTCAACAAACATTAATTGTGTCTGCCAAATATCCATCATTCCATAAATTCTCAGAACCGGAACTGCATAAGTAGACTCCTGTCTGTGCTGTACAGTTGACAGGTGTGGCTTTTCCTACAGGCAAGCCATAGGAATATGATTTTTACACAGAGGGAAAAGTTACCTGTATGTGACTCATTCCCATCTAACTATCTAGATGGCCTACAAAGTATTAATCACAAGGACTGTCTGCCATGAGACTTCTTGGGGCAGATTTCATCCACTACCTGTTTATTAAGTGCTTCATGTGGCAAGCTGTATGCTGGTGACCAGAAATGGAAAGACAGGTAAGAGAATCTCTGTGACCGTCTAACAGGACAGAGTCCTATAAAGTGTATGGTAATGCTGTAGCCAGCCTCAATCAGACACTGAGAAGTCAGAGATTATGAGTGCTGAGGATAGCAGGTTGAGTAACCAAAGAGCCTGGTGCATTCTTAGTAAGTATTTGTTGACAACCAGTGGACCTAGCCCTAAGGTGGGGCTTGTTCAAATCCTGAAGAGATAAGAGCAGCCTGGGCCTGGGCAGAAGCACAGTACAGCAGAATATGGGGGTCTGGAACTCATGAGAACAGCCTCAGGAGGGGATTTCAGAGAGATTTTTCTGGAAAGACAGGCAGCGGGACGAAGTTGGGAAAGATCTGAAGGCTCTGGACTTTTCCTAGTGGTCAGAAGGTTGGGGAAGCTTCGTTTATTTCTTTCTTTGTCAGGGCCTCTGCCCTTCTGTTAGGATGTTCTCCAGAGCAGGGGAAAACTGAGGTAGGGTTGCATAGGACTCTTAACATAGCAACTGTGAGAGTAGCCGTGGAAGGAGGAAAGCGGGACTTCTGGAATATTCCATGTCAAAGGGCAGGCTGGGAAGAGACAAGGGCAATAACATTTTTTTAAAATATTTTATTTTTTTTATTTTATTTTATGTGTATGAGTGTATTGCCTGAATGTATGTGAGTGAACCCGTGTTGTGCAGTGCCACGGAGGTCAGAAGAGGTCTTCAGATTCCCCTGGAACTGGAGTTAAGGATGGTTCATAGCCTCCATGTGGGTGCTGGGAATCGAACCCGGGTCCTCTGCAAGAGCAGTCAGTGCTCTTAACTGCTGAGCCATCTCTCCAGCCCCAACAATAACATTTTTAAAGGACTCACACTTCCGCATTTTTCTAGTAGTACCAACTCCAGCAAGTTCCTTTATGACCCAGTACCTCAAGTTGTGCATCTTAACAGGGACATTTGCACTGATCTGGCAGGATCACTGTGGGAATTCCATGAGATAATTTTCAGTCAAGCCCTTGGCATGTGGCAGGAACTGGCATTTTATTTAATGCACAGCACAACAAAATGCTTACATGTAAAGTCGTCACAATAACCCTACAGAGTAGAAACTGCTATTATGCCTACTCCAGGCAGGGAAAATGAGGCACATACAGGGTCAATAATTTCCCAGGGTGGCATGACTGACATGATAATGGGGAGGGCTTGAACCCAGCATGTGCAGGCCCCAGGTGTGTTCCTAACCACATGCTGCTCTGCCTCTAGTGTTTTCGGTGCTTGTTTCTGTGTCTTCATTATTCCAACTCTGTCACCTCTGATCTATTCCTGTCACTCCCTTCAGGCTCTGTCCAGGCACTGAAATGAATTGGATACTGCAGTGAAGGGTGGCAGGCTAGTAGATAGATGAGTTGCCCCCACAAGAAACATATCTACATTTTAACCAACCAGCAACCAGCTGTCATCCAGAAGAGTGACAAGTTTCAAAGCAATAGGTGATTTTTTTTAATATGATTTTTTTATTCTTTGAGAATTCCATGCATGAGAATTCTATTTGTGTCATTTCAGCACCCCCATCCCTCCTAACTCCTTCCGTGTCCCCCTCGCTTCCTCTCAATTTCTTGTCCTCATCCTTATTATTGTTACATATGCATACATTTATAAATACACACATGCACACACATGTGATGCACTGAATCCATTTAGTGGTGCTAGTGTGTACATGTGTTTAGGACTGACACTTGGGTTTAGATAACTTATCAGGGAGCTAGTCCCTGGAGAAAATTGATTCTCCCTACTAAAGTACCCATAGACTGAATTGGCAACCTTTTAAGGCAGAGTATCTTAAATCGTGCTCAGTGACTGGCTGAGACTGCCTCTGCTCATGCTCTGAGTGTCAGTGGCAGAGCACCTCACCCTGTCATCCTTTTTATTCTTAGTGCTCGTTTCCTATTATCACAGCCACTCTGGTTTGTTGAAATCATAGGACATAAAGAGAAAGAAACAGAAGAAAATGTAACTCTCTCCTAATGATCTTCCTACCCAGTAGTAACCACCTCTACAGACTGTCTTTGTAGCATTTTCCCCTTCGTGTATGTGTGAAATGCACCTGAATATAAGGCAAGGAGGGGGTTGCTTGGCCAAACATTATCACCCATGCAGGTAGGTGCCATTGTATAATTAGTTCTCAGGAAGTTGCTCTAACTGTGTGTACTCTCTCCCTCTCATTTTCCTTTAAACAACCAAGTACCATCTGACAAAAGGCTTATTATCCTGAAACCAGCCCTATCACTGTGCATGGTGCTCATAGAGGTTACTTGACAAAATTACTATAAAATGTATCTGATATAATTCAACAGAAATTGACCCATTAAGCACAGACGCAATCATTTTTTTTAAAGAACACTTTTCAAAGCTATACAATGAGTGGTTAAATAGTGGAGGTCCTCACAGATTGAAGGCTAACACCAGATTTCTGTGTATAATGTACATGAATGTTTCTTACTCAGATCACATTTCCAATGACAATATCATTCACTAAGTCAAAGATTCTATCTCAGATCATGAGAGGTGTTAGGTGATTAAGAGAGTACTCATGGTGTTGGGAAAATTGAGGACGAACATAAAATACTCAAAAATTTCTCATAACTATTCCAAAAGCATTTACAAATCAATCTATTATTTAGTATAAAATATAACAATATACAGGGGCTGGAGAGATGGCTCAGCTGTTAAGAACACTGACTGTTCTTGCAGAAGACCCGGGTTCGAATCCCAGTACCCACATGGCAGCTAACAACTGTCCTTAACTCCAGTCCCAGGGGATCCAACAGTCTCTTCTGTCTTCTACGGGCATTGCACAACACAGGTGCACTTGCCTACATGCAGGCAATACAAGCATACACATAAAATAAAAATAATAAATAAAATTAAAAATATATAACTGTGTATCTATGACAAAATTGATGCATTAGGCATAATAATTTCATCACATTCCTCAGAATTTGCAAACTCAAGTTAGCAAAGCCATTTCCATTTCTTTTTGTTGTGTTTGTTCACATTGGTAAAATGGCAGATCTTTCTTGAGTTCACCTGATAGTCAGGAGTATATGGCAATGTACAGTCATTGGTTTTTAGCAATTTTATATGACACATTTTATTTTGTGACCTACTTTTTATATTTCGTAAATGATTTCTGTTTTCCACGCATTAGCTTTCTTATGTGCATCATTTGTCCTGGACTGGATAGGCTGGCATTTATTTAACAGTTCTCTCGTTACATATTGAAGGTTATTTTTTTCCTGTTTATTTACTATTATAAATTAACCAAGTTGAATACCTGCAAAGATAAGTCTCGAAGTGTATGCATGGCTATTTTTCTTAAGTTAAATATCTACAAATAGAATTGATGAGTCAGGAACTTGCAGCTTTTAAGGTATTGAATGTAAATTGCCAGATCACACCAATCAGGAATACTTTCATTACATGTTGAGGAATTACTCAATTATCATTCCTTTGTGACAGTACCTTAATTAATTCTGGGTAACCCTTCAGCACGATCACTTTAATGCTGTCTGGGTGTTTGTTCCCTCCCTGTCCTTCCCTCCTCACGCCTCCCACTATCCATTAGCATGAAATACAAGTTAGCGGATTTCGTGTCTCTTCCATTGTCCAGACCTCTACTGGTGGAAGAAGTTTGCTGTCACTGGCCTCTGTGAGGATGATTCTGCAGCAGTATATAATATATTCCTGTTTCCCATGAGCAGCATTAAATCCTTAGAAAGCATCCTCAAGTCTAATGAGCTAGAGAATCCATGATTTTCCTTAAACTCAATAGAATCCCATGACTGTAGTTTTCTATAACTGAACCCTTTTCTTTTGGTGTGTTTTGTGCTGATCTTCATATTATACAGCCTCAGAAAATGATGACGCTTGCAAAGCGTTCATTGTACCAGAGAGTCGCCTTTTTTTCACTGAATCCTTCTCATAGTAAGCTGGTGGCCAAAAGACCACATTGTTGCTAAGTAAACGGCATTGTGTTATCTCAGCTTCCCTGGCCATCTGACCGACTTAAGACTGATGGGATATGTGGAGGAGTGTAGGTACCAGTTCCAGAACTGCTTCTCAACAGGGAGGGACCACTTTGTGCCACTGCTTCTTCCATCTCCTTTCTTAGAACATGTGTGATCATTGGAGCCCCAGCACCATTTTAACTTGGAGGAGAGGAACTATGTCCTAGGATTGGGGGAAGGAAAAACTAGATAGAATATGAGCCCTGAGGAATGAGGAGCCTCTATGCAGTCCTGATTCTGACTTGCCTTACACAAGAGAAATAAACGGCTACCTCATTTAAGCCCTAATCTAGGGAGCTCTGTATTACCTGGAGCCTGGCATACTGTCTGAACTAGTAGTCTTACTGATTTTGTAGCCTTCTATCTTCCTGTCTCCTTTCCTATATTCATTTTCTTTCTCTAATCTCATTAGCTGTAAGAGATTCCCTAACAGAATTAGAGGATGTCCAGCCCCACTCATAGGGAAGTACAACTGTTAATGTTCAGACAAGATGAGGACGTCACGCGAACACTGGGTGATGCCTCTACTTCCCAGCCTTGTTTACACATTCCATGTGAGGGCTTCACTTGCAGAACATCCCTCACCCCTACCCTGCCATGTTCCCAGAAAAAGCAGGGAGGGAGTTTGAATGAAGACCTGCAAACAGTTGCACAGCTGGTAACGGGAGGTAATAACAACACAGGCATGCCTTCCAAAAGCCAGAGGAAGGAGCAGTGTTTTCACCACAGTGAAGTGCTGAATATGTTTAAGGATGTAGCTGCGCTTACTGTAATTTGAACATGATGTAACGCACACATGCATTGAAGCATCACTTGGTGCTCAGTAAGTATGTACAGCTTTTATGTCAGTTCAAAAAATAATTTAAAAGAATCAATAATTCTGTTTGAGATAAAAAGAATAAATGGACTTTCTTCTGTGAAAAAGTATGTCAGGAGATGATCCTGAGGTGTTGAGGCAGCCTTGGTCTCAGCTGTGACAGGCCCACATGCAGGCCAGAGCTGCTTGAAGGAGTCTCTCGCTGCCGTGGCAGCAGCTGTGGGTGGCATTACTTGCCTTTCCTTTGCTTCTTACTAAAGCCAACTGTGATCTTTGGTTACGTTTTTCTAGCTCTTACACTAAATAGCTCAAGATACTCATCTTTTTAAATGGAACATTAAATATTATAAAACCAAATCTTGAGAAAAACTCATTGAGGACAGAGAAAAAGAAGAGGAAGAGAGAGATCAAACCACCCTGGGTTTCTGCCATGTCTGTGGCAGCACAGTGAACAAACTCTCTAACCTGTGCCCTATGGACTGAGGCCTCCACACCTCAGACCCAGTGAAGTCACCTTGAGAGCAAACCAAAAGGTAGAGTGGGTGTATCCTGTTTATTCATCTTGCTGAGATATGTGCTTAGAAGAGGAAGATGAAGCAGAAAGGGTATCCTTTCCAGAATGTTCTGCCTGAGGCCAGCCTCCTTGAGGTCTATGGATGAATCTTCCTACCCTTCTTACTGCTCCCTTTTCTTACTACTGGATCCCAAGGCCTGTGGGCTGATATAGGCCTGAAGTCAGCATGAGCATGACGTTCACTGTGCCCTGCTCTGGTGTGTTTGCCTCATTTCCTGATGCAGTGTGGAGAGTTACTATCCCTGATGAGAAGTGGGCAGAGCAGAGGAGCAGGTGGCCTTGAGGGAGCCTCCTCAGTTGGATCTGCTCTGGCTTCTGAGGAAGTGCTCTTTATTGTGTTTAATGAATTCACCTCAATAATTGAAGTCAGCATGTCTCCAAGCTGTGGAAGAGAGTGCTTGAGAATTTTCAAGGTTTGAGTGGCTCCTTTTTTCTTCCTGCTGTGGTCTGTACATCGCTGCTGATTTAAACTGACTCTCACTGTCCAGTTTCTGTTTTTCCCATTTGCCTCTTTAATTGAATCTAGATTGAACCTTTGGTATAAGAAAGCATGCCTAGGACTTCAGTGTGCATTCGTGTGGACTATGAATAGAAAAGTCCTAGCACTGTAGAGCATTGAGGCTGAGGGACTCAAAGCAACCAGCGCCACAGTTGCAAATGTGGGGGTCCTAAGGAACTGAAACTAGTTGCACACCAAATAAATCTAAGCCTGGACTGGCTCACCCTTTCCAGCAGTCCCACACTTCCTGGCCTTTCAAGACAGCAGCCAAAGCTTATTAGAAGTCTGGACATCAAGTCCTTCATCACTTCAAATTTGTTTTGGAATAAATCATCCTGATTGAGAATAGCACTAGAGAATTAGAGAATCCCACAGGCTTCTCTGCAGTAATTCACTTTAAATTGTTCTCAGTAAAAAGCCACATTAAAATGTCCAACAAATCATAGAAAAATGAGCACACAGAGTTGTTTAACCACTAACTCGAAGAAGAATCTGTCCAGAGATAGAAATACGTAGAAGTTTTCAGAAGTGTGGAGAGTGGTAAGAACTTGGAAGACAGAGTGTAGAGCCTGGTTTGGTTCTGTTTCTGGGAAAGAACAGAGAAATTGTTTACTTCCAGTTCTCCTCGCTTCACCCTAACTTTCAGTGTTCATAGAATTGTTTCTTTGAAGTTCAAGCTAATCAATTGATGGCATTTTTAAGCAGTTGAAAGCCATCACATTTCACTCAGGCATACATGTTTTTCTCACTCCAGCATAAATATGCAAAAGTCCTGCTTAGGTGCTTGCAAAAGACTGGTTTGCCCCAGACAGTGCTGGGTTAGGACAGAACTCAGCAACGGTAAGCTACTCAATGGTGTCATTTACCTCTCCTGCCTTCTAGTGAAGAAATTGAATTAAGTGTTAATCCCTGTGATGAGTCCTGGTGAAAGAACAAACAGAATCAAGGAAAGGCCTGGCATGGTGGCACATACCTTTAATCCCAGGACTCAGGAGGTAGAAGCAGGCAGATCTCTATGAGGTCCAGACCAGGTCTACATAGTAAGTTCCAGGCCAGCTGGGGCTGCAGGAAAACCCTGTCTCAAAAACCCAACCAACAAACAAAAAAACAGAATCAAGGCAAGCCTATCCCTAATTCTGTCACTGGCACATGTTCCCTTCCTGGCTTCTCTGAAGGGGTGTTTTGCACCTGTGTGTCTAATGCTAGTGTCAGGGTGACTTGGCCTACAAGATCTGCCTCACTGTCAAAATAGACCCCATTACTCTTAAGTTCGTTCTAAATAGGGTCTGATCTAGGTACTGGTATTTTTTTTTTTAACCCCACACATAAGGTACTATATCCTATTATTTGTATAGGATGCTTTAAAAATCAAAGTAGCATGAGTTAATGCTCATTGGAGACCTGGCTCTGGGGTCCACAGCTCCTGACCCCATTCCTCTTTTTGTTGCCTCCCTGGTATATTTTTTCCCAAACTATAGATTGTTACAATAGAGCAGCTATGGTAAGATGAAATGGCAGGCGTATTTAATGTGTTATTATGAGCTTTACTTAATGTTGCTAGCATATTCCCTCTCCCTCCCTGCTCTTTCTTAAAACCATCTTCTACATTGTGTGTATAATGAGAGGGAAGGAATGAGTCAGGAGAGAGACATTTCTAGGACTCCTAATACAAGGAATTTTATACATTGCAAATATCAATATGAAATAACAGTCCTGAAAATATCCTTATCAAACACCAGATCCAAACAGGACAGAAGCAGGAATCAACAGATTTCCTGGGTTCTCCAAAGCAAGAAGCTTCTCTACAGCTGCCAAATCCCCAAGTACATCCAATACCTCTTGTGTCCCCTGCCCCACCCCCCAATGTAATCATGTCTCCACATACCTCCGGAGTCATCAGGCTCCCAGTTCTTCAAGTTTCCAAGAGTCACTACCTCCCCTATGTTGCCCATGTCTCCTAAGAACCCAAGGCTTCCATGTTCTCCTAGTTCCAAGTTTTGTCAGACCTCCTGGGTCCCCCAAGCCTTTCAGGGCCCCGAGTGCCCTCCAGTGCCCCAAGGAGCAGAAGTGTGAGCTGGAAGAATATTTCAAAAACTGCCAGTACCTGTCCTTTGAGAACCATGTGGCCCCAGAGGAAAGGATTAACCTAACAGGTCACCAGGTCCAGGTCTGGTTCAAGAATCACCAAGCTTTTAAAAAACTCTAAGAATCCCCAGTGACAACCTGACATGTGTCATAAGGAAGTTGAAGTGCCCTCAGCAGCTCCAGCTCCAGCCTCAAATAAAACTGCCTGAACCCAGGAAGAATGCTCCAGACGCAGCTGCAGTCCCAACTGAAGCTGTCTCTGCAATGTAGTTCCAGGTGCACTGGATGCTCCAGATTTTTCCACCTCCAAAAACATTCCCCTCAGTAGACCCTGAGTTCTGTCCTGACTTTACACAGGACTTCTCACTCCTAGACCCTGAGGAATCCTTGGTATTTTCCTGGACATTTGTATCAGGGAAGAGGTGGCACGGCCCTGATACCAGAACTGGTCTACCCAGGGCATTTCTGAATCTTTGAGGGTTGGTACTGCTGTGTCCTGTCGATCTCTAAGTCAAATCCAGATGGGCACCTGTGTTTCCTGAATTGATCAGCTCTTCAACCTGCTGGACATGGCCCTGACTGAGTGTCCCCACTGTCATAGTTAGGGCTGTGAGAACTTGTCTGTGGATTTCTAGGACTAGGAAGTAGAAGTCAATGCCCAGGCATTGACTGTGTTAAGTTCAGGGGATATTTCCCAGATGATGCTTGATGGGTTGATAAAAAGAGAATGTTCAGCTCCTCATCATTTTGATCACAGCATATAATGGTCTATTTGAAGGGTTGCTTGTGACTAGGAGTCTGATTAACACCAAGCACCCAGTAAATCCTGGAGGGTGGTAGAGTAGCCTAAGGTCCTTGATGCAGAAGTGTCATCATCTTCTAGACTCGGGGTATGGATCCTCAGGATGTGAGGGATGGATGGGTGCGTAGAGGTGACAGAGAAGGAGTAGCATCCCTGTGTTTATGAAGCAGCCAGGGAGAATGTTTTGGTTGGCTGCGTGGGGTGGGAGGACTTGTGATAGCAACAGTAAAGAAAATGTTTGTCAGATGGAAACTGAAAAACCACTCTGAAGAAGGAAGACAAAGCTGTCTTAGTAGGCTTTATTCCTTCATTTCCCTCTCCATGAATTTGAAAATGATGGCTACAACATGCTCTGGGGGAGGCAGTACTGTTTAAGGGCAGCTCTGCACTAGGAGGGAGAATCAAGAAAGGTGCTGCTACATTCCTTGAGGCAGGGACATCTCAGGGCCTTGACTACGTATGGATTGACTCATCCCACGCTGCACACCATTTGCTGTGTCTGCACATGCCATGTATCTTAGTTGTTAAAGTATCAAGGACTTCAGAAACATGGAGGCCTTGTTCTAAGTGGATGAGGAAGAGTTCCCCTCAGGAACGCTCCCCCTTGTCTGCCTGTCTCCCCACCAAAGTAGATGCCAGCTCTTTGTAGAGACTTTGACTTAGCCAGACCAG
Organism: Nannospalax galili; assembly: GCF_000622305.1. NCBI lineage: Eukaryota > Metazoa > Chordata > Mammalia > Rodentia > Spalacidae > Nannospalax > Nannospalax galili. The sequence goes on along the minus strand of NW_008343660.1, from coordinate 390,032 downwards.
ACAGTTTTCAAACTTAGATATAAACTCCAGCACCCCTTCCTTGTGCATCCAGAAGCCTGGGCTCTCGGCAGAGCTTTACTCTGGAGGCCAAGTGGAAATGATTCCCATTCAAGCTGTTTGTTCTCCCGGGTAGTGCCTGTCCCCGCTGTGGCATTAATACATCCCAGTGGAGCAGCCTCAGACCGCTGACCACCTGAACTGCATAGCCCATGAGCCCAGCCTCATTGAATACAGAGGATTAGGAAAGACCCCTGTTGTCCATCTTTTTTAAGGTGTCTGCTTATCTCTCTCAGGCCCAGGCTGATACTAATTAACCCCAAACAGGGGCCTTAGTGATAACACATGTACTTAGGAGGCAGAGGCAGGAGGATCACTGCAAGTTTGAGGCCAGCCTGGTCTACATAGTGATTTGCAGGTTAGTCAACACTACATAATGAAACCTTGTCTCAAAGAACAAATAAATAGCCGGGGGTGGTGGCCTGGTCTACATAGTCATTTCCAGGTTAGTCAACACTACATAACGAAACCTTGTCTCAAAGAACAAATAAACAGCCGGGGGTGGTGGCTCACGCCTTTAATCCCAGGACTCAGGAAGCAAAGGCAGGTGGATCTCTGTGAGAGTAAGGCAAGCCTGGTCTACATAGCGAGTTCCAGGCCAGTTGGGGCTACAGGGAGACCCTGTCTCAAAAAGCAAATAACAGATATCCAAAACTAACCCTAAACAAGTCCTCCCCGTGTATTATCAAAAAATATGTTTTATATTATAGAAATATTTCTAATTAAATCTTATTTAAAAGGAAAGCATATGGGGATACATTTCTGTGGAAGAATTTTTTTTTTTTTTTGCCTTTTTTTTCTTTCATATACTGAATTACCTCCAAAACCCAGAGTTTACCCAGAGTTTGTGACTTAGCCCAGGGAGGGTGTCTGGCAGCGCTATGGATTTCCTGGCAGCAGATGTCCTTAATTCTGGGTTTATTCGGTTCCAGTGTGTCTCCGCCCAGACAGGCCTTTTACCTCTTTGCTGAGTTTATCTTGCATTTCCTTTAGGTTCCCTTCCTGATTTCTTCTCAGATACAGGCAGAAAGAATTCCTTGTTCATTATAATTGCTATATGAATTGTGATGGAGGAGGAAGACAAAGTTTCAGGGACAGAAATGATACAAAGTAGAAAGTATAGTCTCCAAAGATCCACAATAAATCTAGTTGAAGACCAGAGAAATTAAACAATTAAGTTTTGAATGAACATCAAAGCCATAAATGTAGTGTGGTTCCAGGGAGCAGTATGACTAGTGAGTGGTGCAGACAGGACTACATATCCCAAAGAATGATTGAACCATCTTCTTGGAGAAAATGTGGCTTGATTGCACCATGGGGGCAGGGGACAGCTAGACAGAGGAGAAAGAGCTATATCTGGTGAGAAACGATCATATACATAGTGGAGCATTGTGGATACAGCACCATTATTAGCTCCAGAAAACCATTATAGTGGCTCAGTGGCAGTGACCCTGACAGGCCGATGGGGAGAACCAGAGGCACACAACCAGCTTGAACCCATGATGTAACAATGGGTAGGGTGGAGGAGTCATCTGCACAGAAATGGTCACTATGGAAATAAAGTTGGAACTGGACTCTGGGTGTGTATTAAAGGACTTTGGTGAAAACAGAATGAGAAAACTGGTGAGTCCAAGACAACAGAACCAGGGAGAGGTCAGGAAAGACTCTGGAGGCCCTACTCCAGGTGCCTGAAGAAAGGGGACATGTGGCTACTTTATAACCACACTTAGTCTAATGTCTCTGTTTAGGGACTTTGGACAGCTCTGTAGCATACTAGAAGGTTAATGCTCTGCCTTAGAAAAAATAGACGAAAACCAGGTCAGGTTGACCTACATAAAACCACACATACCCATCTACCCATTGCTCAAACTGGAAGCTGTGACAGGAGGGCGTGGTTCACCTTCTTTGACCAGGAGAAGTATCTAGGATATGAGTAACATCTCTTACCACCTCCCACTTCTGTGCATTCGTTCTGCCCATTACCTGATTCACAGTGGCATGGTTTCCTGTACTTTTTATTAGCTAGCAAACAGGCCTGAATGTGGTTATGTGCAGCATCAGCAAGGGTAATGGCCTCTTGGCGTGACCATGTGCCAGGGAGAATCTCTGAAGCTGTCTTTCCATTTAACTTCAAAGAGCAATCACTTTCCTTGGCTGGCATAACAGTAATGAGCTTAAGTTTAAGCAAAGGCAGCTTGCTCTGTGTACGTGGACTTGACATGTTCTTTTCTATGGCAGCCGGCCCACTGACCTCATCGTTTGGGTTCCTTGTTCTCATAGTGGAACCAGTTGTGCAAATGCTGTCTTTTCCACGCAGTCACACCGCATGTGATAGTTTACAGTTACATAATGCTTTAAACTGTAATTCAATCTTCCAAGGAATAGCCATAAATTTGAAGGTTGGGCTCATATGCATGACAAGAGAACTTGATTCCCCATAAAATGGAGCAAGTTAAAAGCCACCGTGTACTCTGGAGCTCATTTTTCCACACAGAAACATTCACTGTGATTCAGATAGACCTGTGGGCAAGGCAGGAGAACTCTTTGGGCCCCGTGGACTATGACTAAGGGGATGAGATATGAAAACACATGGGAAGACAGTGAAATGCCTTGTCCAGTTCACTTTGGGGTGAGCTTGAAATACACCTCACTAGCAATCACGAACGGCTCAGGTAAACTCTTGTGCTACCTAGTTTTGCATGAGTGACTGCTTCTGGTCAGAAAGCACATTTAGAGCATTTAATAGAAGTCTGAGTTTTCCAAGGCCTGTGACTCCTTCCTGTGGAGGATGTTCCACAGGAGCTGTTGAAACTCAGCACCTCCACTGCACAGCAAGCAGCTGAACTGAGCCAAGGAGACTGTGAGACATCTTCAAGATAAGGCCAAATATTTGCCATCCCACCTGCCTTCTTTTTTTAACTTTAATTATCTCAAGTGACTTGAGATAGTTAAATCACACTGCATTCTTTCTGATTTTTTTCAGAAAATAATTTCTGAGCCAGCAAATCCTATCTCCCCAGCCTCCCTGCAGCATTGTCAGTAATGGATTGCTGTTTCTGAAAGCAACAGGGAAATGAATTATGTGTGTCTGCAGAAGGCTGTTACACTGGCACCCTGTCTGCTGAGGAGGTTTAACAACCATCTCTACCCCTCTTTCCATGCTGCCTGAAGCTTGCCCCAGGGAGAAGTACTATTGAAGGGAACATAGCCACCATGACTTCAGAGTAAGTCTGGTCAGAACGCTAGCTAGCCTCCTTCACCTCAAAGTGAGACCCACGCCCTTCTCATGTTAGAAGCCGTGAACCCCAGAGCCAGAAATAGCCACTTACCGCGTGGTATTTGCAAGTCAGACATTTCATGTTCTCTCTTTGGAGCAACTCTGGTGTGTATAGGCTGGAAAAGAGGGAAAGTGTGTTACTTTTTTTATCCAACAACTTATAACTGTGTCAACACATAAGATGGTCTGTCAAAGCTTTCTGCTGGTGTTGCTGCTGTGAATTAATTTTGAGTGTCGCTTGTGAGCAGTAAACACTTTTGCAGTGTGAACAACTCTTTGTACAGTAGGAGTTGTCAACAGCTTGCTGTCCTCCTGTGAGTAGGGAGGGAAGCAGGGACCCGCCCCCT
>NW_008343660.1:305980-386325 GCF_000622305.1 Nannospalax galili | reverse complement strand
AAGCTCCCCCCCCCCAGTACACATACACACAGGGGAAACTGGCTGGAATATGAGGAACAGAAAGTCTCTGCCACTCCCATTGCTTATCTTTTGGCAGTTTCCTCTTTGCTCTTGACCACTGGGCTGTTTGATTTGCAGGAAAACTGAATGATTCCTAATATGTAGAATGAAGCACCTGCCTGTTGCCTCGGGGTGTTCGGCCACTTGTTTTAGAATCAGCACTAGAATTTGTGGACCATATCACTTTTGTCCTTAAATTGTCAAAGAAGATACTGCCATATGCAGCAAGACCCAAAGACACGCAATAGTGTGTCCAAACCTAACTCCAAAGAGATCCTGTTGGGTTCTCTGCATCTTATTCTCTGATGTTGAGTACCTGATTGAACTTCATCTGCACAGTCAAAACATAGGAACTCACCCAGGTTGTGTGTAGCTCTCTGTGCATATTCATGTTCACCTTTGTTTCTTTTTGTTTAACATGCTCCATTCTTTCTCCTCTCTTCATCCACCGTCCAAATAGTGAAGTGTGTGATCAAAGGAGACCCAGCACTTTTTCTCTGGCATGCTCTGTGACTGACAGCAGTGCTTACAGCACTTTATGACACAGCAGTGATGAGTTTCCTTGACTCTAACCCACATTTTGAGATACGCTCCAGAGCTGCCTGCCCCTTAAAAGTCTGTAAAAGTCATTCATGTATAATATTCCTATCCTAGCAGCGATGGCATGTATGTTAACCTGCACAGTTTCTAAGGTATGTGTATTTCCCATGTTTGCACCAAGCCTGCTGGATAAGGCTGTTCTTTTCCTTTTTCCTTAAAATTCCTTTCTTTGGTTTTATGATGGGGCCCACTTCTTCCAGTGTCCTGCCTTGTATTGTATGAAATGTTGAAGTTCAGTCTGCTTGTATTTCACAGACCACAAAGTGGAGCCTAGAGCGTTCCTCTCCTCTTTGTCTCCTTGATTCCTCTTTACTGGTGCAGTATTCTTGCTGTGCAAAACATAAAATGCTCCAAAAATGAGAGTGACCGATGGGTCCTGATTCACAGATGTGCCAGCAGGGGACAGCAAAGGTGGATGTGGCTTCAGTATCACTTTGCAAAAAAGACACTTCCACGAGCCCTCAGAAAAGACTCCAAAGACTTGTTAGTGATACAGGGTACGTGCACCAGGTGTGATCCTGCAGTAGGTAGCTCTGTGACAAAGGAGGCCTGAAGCTGCTGATGGTATGTAAGGGCTGTGTGAGTCCTGTGGAAGGGGCATGGGCTGCACGTGCTACTGATGTCAAACCAGTACACAGCAGCTGGCTCTTACTTTTGTGTTTGATAGGGAACCAGTTTAATGCCCAGTGAAAAGATTCGTCTGGGAGCTGGAGAGATGGTTCAGTGGTTAAGAACACTGGCTGCTCTTGCAAGTTGGATTCCCAGCACCTACATGGCAGTTAATAGCTGCCTGCAACTCCAGTTCCAGGGGATCTAACACCCTTTTCTGACCTCTGCAGGCACTGCATACCAGTGCACCTACATACGTGCAGGCAATACACGCATACACATAAAATAAAAATAACAGATAAAATGTGTTTTTAAAAACGAAAAGATTCAGCTCTTCTCTTTCCTGTCTAAGGTTTTAGGAAACACCTGGAGAGGGGTAGTCTTTTTTCAGAGGTGAATGTGCTATTCCTCCTGTCTATCTGGACTGTGGTTAGTGTGCCCCATTCCTGGCTATAAATAAGAAATGGAAGTGCAGGCATGCTATACCAGCCTTCAAAGAGTTAACTGAGGATGTTTTCAAGTGATAATCATGGAATGTATGTAACATAAAAGACAAATGCAAAATACTTAAATGACAGGTGGCATCATTTGAAAAGGATGTGGAGGCTGATCCCAAAGCTACGATCATACACAGCTGCATTAATTTGCCTAATCACTGGATTGCTGTACCCAGTGTCTATAAATAAACACACAAACTAATCTTTTGATTATCCTTTTTATGTACATTTAATTCTCCTTTTTAAAAATCTTCATGTCTTTTCATTGTGTTTAAACTGATTTTCTAAATTCTGTATTTCGACAGCTTCTCCTGTAACTCTTATTTTAAACAACCAAAATAACATCGGACAGTTCACAAAGGGAGAAATACAGAGGGCCAGTAGTTGTATAAAAAAGATATTTAGCTTTTTGATCATTTTTTTAGGAAATGAGAGGAGGGAAAAAATCAATGAATTATCATTTTTAAGTATCAGATAATCACAGGTTAAACTTGCTGGGAAAATTCCTGTGATGTGAAGAAAGCCATGTTCCTGTGAAGCCAGCTGAAGACATACTGGTGTTCTGGCATTATGTAGCAAAAGGTACGTGTGCACATGACTTGATTTCTCAAACCCCCAAATAATGATGACAAAACAGCATGTTGCACACTGTATTGCTAGTGTTGTTTTCAATAATGAAAAATATATAGGGCAATAAAAATTATCACCAAAGGAACTGATTGATGATGGCACAAAAGGAATAACATCGCTCTATTAAGAAAATGTAGGTCCGTATTATTGCCAAGGACAGATGGTTACAGCACCTTGCTGTCTAGAAAAGGCAGGTTACAGAACAAAGATGGCTGTTTGCAATTACAGGAAGTGACTTCTCAAGTGTTCACACACTGACAGATTCCTACTCCACAGGACGGGAGGGCTTGAGGTTCTGCATTGGTTGGTAACAAGCTTCCTGGTGCTGTTCATGCTACTCGTCCACAAACATCACTGAATTCATAAGATTAAACTGTGTTTATACATTACGTGTAGATAAATGCTTAGAACTATGAGTAGATATGTCCCTGAGATGGTCAGTCTCAGAGATTTTTACTTTCATCTTTGCTTTTCCATATTTAATATTTAGAGTCATCGGTACCAGCTTTACTTTTTGTTAAGACAGTCTTGCTGTGCTGCCCAGTCAGGTAGCAGTGTCTTCCTCCCCTTGTGTGGGGAGGGATAATAAAGTATATATGAAAGTGTTGTAATGAGGGCTGGAGAGATAGTTCAGTGGTTAAGAACGCTGGCTACTCTTGCAGAGGACCCAGGTTCAATTCCCAACACCAAAACCTCCCAACCGTCCAAAACTCTAGTTTCAGGGGATCCAACACCTTCTTTTGACCTCCACGGGCATTACATGACATGGGTGCACTAACACACATGAAGGCAATATATAACACACACTCATACAGGTAAAATAAAATAATAAAAATATATAAAAAAAGAAAATTCTATAATGAAACCCATTACTTTGTTAGCTAACTTTAAAAACTAGGAAAAATTTTAAAAATAAAAACAACACAGAAGAAGAAGATGGTCTTCTCTTAGGAGAAGGTAGCTTCAGATTATTTCTTAAACATTTAAGGGAAGGGCAGAGCACCTAGGCCTGACACTTTTAAGGATGGCAGATCATCAGAATTATACAGATTCTCAAGTCTGACCCCTAGAAATTCCTATTTGACCATCCTTTACTGAACAAGTGAGCTCTAAAAAGTTCTTCAAGTGATACTGACCCACACTGGGATTGGCCACTGACCAGCCTTCTAGGTCCTCACCTTCACCTTCGGGGCAGGTATGCCCTCAGTCTTCTATCTTTTACCTTGCTCTTCTCTTTCAAAATCTCCTGGGCTTAGGATAGAGGAAGGGGTTGGGGAATGGTTCCTGGACAGTCTCAGGAGCTGTCCTGTCATGGTAGGTTCATTTATTATAACAAATTACCAAGATCTTGGTGTCTTAAAACAACAGAAATGTGCTCACTCTGTTCTGAAGGCCAAAAATACAAAATCAAGGTGTCAAGAGGGTATAACCCCCCACCAAGGCTATAGAGCAAGCTCCTTTCTTGCCACTTCAGCTTTGGGAGAGGCCCTGGGCAGTTTTGGGCCTGTGGCTGCCTGACTCCCATAGTTGCCTCTGTCCCTGAAAGGTCTTCTGTCTTCTGAGGACACTTGGCCTTGGATTTAGCCCCACCCAGATAATCTAAGATGAATCACTGTCAAGATTCACAATTAAATCTACAACTACTCTTATTTTCAAGTTATGTCACCATTCCAGGTTCTAGAAGTTAAGACACAGGCGCATCTTAGGGGACCACAGTTCAATGCTCGTCACTGTCTTAGCAGTTGAGCAGCACTGTTAGAGCAAAGCAAAGCACTACAGAATCAGCATTCCTATCTTTCCAGGGTGGAGTTTGGAGATTTCACTCTTGTTTGATGTCTAGCTATAGAAAATTCTTCCATAAGGAAAACTGAATGCACAACTGGGTGTCTGTGTCACTAATACCACTGCCCTGTGGAAACTGAGGCTGTGTCCAAGGGAGGGGGTGGGTCATCCTTGACAAGGGGTCTTCTCAACCCTCAGAAGACCCACCCAGCATTCCAAATATACCTATGCCTCTTGCTGTGCTCTGATGATGTGATACCCAGGCTCTGTCCTGGGGTTCAGAAATTACAGATGTGTTTACTGAACATTCAAAGTTACACTTTGATAGATACTGTAGAAAAAAAAAAAATCACCATAAGCTGATCTATTGCGTTTGTCTGGACTTTTGAAGAAGGTTAGGGCCACTTTCCCTACCCAAGCCTTCAAGATGAAAGAGAAAAGGCCCAAACAAGCCTTGCCATTGTTCCAACTTTCTGTGTAAGCAGTCCTTTCCTATAGACCTTTGAAGGAGGGTGCACTGTTTTTGGCACCGAGGATAACACAAGCCCACCTTTCTGGGGGCGGGGCAAGGAGCATGTTACTGATCTCATCTTCGTGTGGTACATGCTGCAGGTTTCTCACGCTGAGTCTTTTCAGTTGAGGAAGAGGTTTCTCAAAAATGCTTTGCCAATGTCTGGTCAAGCACAACCCTGGGCATCCCCAGGGAAGTACTGTGACTCACAGTCTCACAAAGATGTGCATTTGCCCATGGTGAGCTTGGCCAGGACTTGAGTCATTTCCCAAAATATACAGGAGGAGAACCAGATTAGTAAAAGGAAGCCCTGTCCCCACGACAGGTGTCTGCTACCCCACAATCAATCTTATAGTGGAAAGGTCTGCCTTTGTTACTTGGAAGATTTATATAAACTGAACTCCAACTGAACTTAGCTTACTAACAAGTAGATAGCCTCACACCAAAAATGGGGGTTAAAAGGCCAAATAGGGGCTGGAGAGATGGCTCAGCAGTTGAGAGCACTGACTGCTCTTGCAGAGGACCCTGGTTCGATTCCCAGCACCCATGTAGCAGCTATGAACCATCCTTAACTCCAGTACCAGGGGAATCCGAAGCCCTCTTCTGACCTCTGCAGCATTGCACGACACAAGTGCACTCACATACATGTAGGCAATACACTCATACAAATAAATAAATAAATAAATAAATAAAATTTTAAAAGGCCAAATAACTAAATATTAGGTCATATGAGAGTGAAAATATTTTACCTCTTCTTTCCTTAAAATACATAAACCCTGCTTGATTCAGGATATGTGAAATTTGTATATATTCTTTTAATTAAAATAATATTTTAAGTGAATTAAGAAAATAATGACCATTGAGAAGAATTTAGAAAATTAAAAATGAGAAAAAAAAGAAGAAATCCCCATTTACTAAGAGATTCCTGGCCAATTGTACAGATAACGTGCTTCGAACCTAATTTAACTAGACCTGGATGTTTTCTTGGTAGATGCAAAACTTTTATTAGAAAACATCCAATCCATGTCACATAGCCTAAGTAATGTACTTAACTTAAATTAGTAAATAAATAGTTATCTGTCCACCTTTTGATAGGGCCCAGAGCCTCATGTTGGAGTTGGGTCTGCTGATTGGAATTCTGTATCACATTTCACACACATTGCACATTTCCATTTGTATTCTTGCCCACCAAGAGTCCCATCCCTGTAAGACACTGTCTTTCTCCCTCCCAGCAGCCATCAATTACCAAAAGTTCCTTAGGTTGGGTTAGGATTTCTTACCCACTTCCCTATATCTATTCTGGGATTTTGTCTGATTCGCGTTTGCATAGGGCTTATGCATGGTGTCACTATTACTGGGAGTTCATATGATTAACTGACCAGCTGTCTGGAAGACTCTGCTTTCTTGTGGTCACCTACCCCCTCTGGATCTTACAGTCTTTCCACCTTCTCTGCCACAATGATTCCTGAGCCTTGGGCTGTGGAGGTTTGAAATAAGTCTCCTATTCAGGGATGAGCACTCTGCAGCCTCTTGTTCTCTGCACATTGGCCAGTTGTGGGTCTCTGTGTTAACCACCATCTGCTGCCTAAGGAAACTTCTCTGGAGAGTTGAAAAATGTAATTGTTCTATGTGTGGAAGTTGCATTGAAGATGTGTCATTTAAGGTTAAGCATCTCACAGACACTTATTCTCTACATTTGACCAGTTCTGGAACTCTTGCCAGACTCAGAAAAACAAGCAGCATATATTCTCTCTCATTTATGGATCTTAACTCCAAATCTCTAGATATGAGTATATATCCTGATGTAGCTACAGGAACAGGAAAATGGGAAGGAACCATAGGATTAAAGGGGAAGAGGAGCTTGAAAGAGGGAGATAAATAGAAGACAGGTGTTATTAAGGAGGAACTGGAGAAAAGGGGGCATGCCTCATTTCTAATTCAATAGCAGGTTACTTTCAGTGACTTCCATCGTTCATCTCTTTTATTTCACTAAATTTTTATAAAATTACTTTAATACCCAAATTGTCTTGGCCAAAATAATGCTTGACCAGATTCTCTCATTAAAGTAACAAGTAAAGCTGTATTTTTAAGTGTGCCACCAACCCATAGGCAGCTGCTGTGCTCCAGAGACCAGTCTGAGAGCAGCCTGAAGCATCCATTCAACACAGGCTTGGCCAGTATATTGTGCAGCAGGAATGCAGAATGAGTCGTGCTGGCTTCACATGGTCAGCTTTTCCAAAGAGCGCTTCTTGATCTTTCTGTAACTAAGGCTTTTTCACTCACCAAATGCCTGACTTGAATTAATGATATGAACATTAACAGGTTAATCGTATCTCACGTGCACTGATAAGTGATATGACATATTAGCTGTAGGTTCATACAGATGGAATGAAATTATTGATCAGAACTCTTTTCATCCCTGAGGCTAGATCTTTCAAAGAAAGAAACTCTCTCAGTGAGACCAGTGATGTACTTGGATGCAATAACAGGGGCTCCTGAAAACTTTTTTAATCTCAAGGGGATTTTTTTCCCCAAACATTCAATCTAGTTGCTTAAAGGACTTCTTTACACATGGAACATCATGATTCTTTCATCTTCTATGCTATCCATAGAGCAAAGAAAAATCAGCCATGTGAGGCACCTGCCTCTTATGCCCTCAGCGTGAATAACAGATGGTTCTTCTTCAGCTTGTTTGCTGGCACTCCTGGATAATGTCCATTAGAGATTGCTCTGCTTTACAGCTTATGAGCTTACATTTTAAATGCTTTAAGAACTTCAACTTTTAGCGACTTTATATTGTTAGTCTGAAGTGATCTTAAGCATGGCAATGAAACTATAATGAATCATAAAAGAAAGTTTATACTAAATAATAAACACAGCATAATACAGTAATGAACTAGGAAAAAAAGTAAAAGTGAAAAAGAATTTAAAATAAAAGGGCCCAAACTCAGGAAAGATACCATTTATTTTTACTTGGTTTGAAAAGGCCAAAAACAGAATGGAGAGATATATAACTGATCCAAAATGCAAGTAAAGGTTAGAAAGCTAAGATAAGAGTGCTGAAAACCAGTTCAGGAATGAGAAGGAAGCGGAACATTAAAGAGAAGAGAAAAAGCAAGTTTACCACATGCACTCTAGAACTTCCTCTGTTGTCCTGTAAGATTCATTTGTTGATCCATTCATTCACCGATTCCCTAATTGTTATTGAGTATCTGTGGCATCCTATGGAACATGCTAGATCCTAGGGCTCAGTGACAGACAAGAAAGTCCCTGTCTTGTAGGGCATGGTGGCACACATGTTTAATTCTAGCACTTGGGAGGCAGAGGAAAGTGGATTTCTAAGAGTTCCAGGCCAGGCAGGGCTACATAGCGAGACCCTGTCTCAAAAAACAAAAAACATAAAAAAAGAAGGGGGAGGGGGGAGGGGGAGGGAGAGGGAGGGAGGGAAGGAGGGAGGAAGGAAGGAAGGTGAAAAAGGAAAAGACAGAGAAGTCCTTGTCTTTAAGGGGCTCACAGTTGAGTGGAGGACCTATATAAATGAATATTTCTCATAGGAACTTACAGAAGTTAAGGTGGTGCAGAATTATAAAAGAAGCAAAGCTAACCCAGGTAGAGATGATCAGACCCAGTTCTGAGGTGATGTGGTCTCTAATCTTACACCTGAAAGATGAGTGAGCGGGGGAAGGGAAGCATAAGCAATGATTGTCTGAATCCTGAGATGAGATGCCTGGTACTCTCCAAGTACTAGGTTCACATGGCTAGAACATAGAGCAGGTTGAGAAGAATGGCAAAAGACAAGATTGCAGAAGGAGCAGCGATCCTATCATGATAGTGCTCCCATGGGGGCAGTGCTCCCATCATGAAGCCACTTGAACTTCTTGAGACAGCCAGGAGACAGGGAACTGGCAGGATCAGGCTTGCACTTTGAAATGACCTACATGGTTGAAGATTTCCTCTAAAAGAGAGTTGGTGACAGGGAGACCAGTTTGGAAACAGGCCATAAGATCTTGGACTCTTGATTAGCAGAAATATAGACAAGATGACAAGCAGCCATAGATGACAAGCAGCCATAGAGTGACATGGTCTGTGACTGGCTTGAAAAGGCAGAGTGTGATGGAGGACATTACAAGATGTAGCATGGTACTCCTCTTACCTTACATGTCCAGTTACTGAGAATTCAACTAACTGTAGGTTGAAAATATTGAGAACTGGAGAATGTATGTAAGTGGTAAATACTAGGGCATTTTATTTTAGGAACTTTAGCACCCATGGATTTTGATATCCAAGCAGGAGTCTTGGAACTGGTATGCTGTAACTGACCACTGCACCCAGGGACTTTACTGCAGTTCATAGTATCCATTGCTACTCATATAGGCATACATCAATTCAGCAAATACTAATTAATCACCTGCTATTCTTGGTACTTTCCTAGATGATAGTGATACAGCATAGCACAAGAGACAAAATTTCTGCTCTTGTGGAAATTCCATTCTGCTTAAAGAAAAAAATTATTATAAATCAGAAATCAAAGTAGCACACAGTACACTTTAGAGAGCATTAGCTGCTATGAGGGCAATGAAATAGAGCCACGCAATCAAGAAGAGGATAGTGTTTAGGGAGGTGTGTGTGTCGGAAGGCCAGCAGTGTCTGACATGGAGTTAAGCCCCATGTGAGAAGGAGCTTATCATGCTAAGAACCTTCCATGTTGAGGTAAAAGAAAATACAGGCAATGCCCATAATCCCAGCATTCATGAGGCTAAGGCAGGGTTACAAAGTGAGACTCAGGGGCTGGAGTGATGGCTCCACGGTTAAGAGCACTGACTGCTCTTGCAGAGGACCCGGGTTCGAGTCCCAGCACCTACATGGAGGCTACGAACTGTCCTTAACTCCAGTTCCAGGGGAATCCAAAGCCCTGTGCTGACCTCCTTGGCATTGCACAGCACAGGTGTGCTCACATACATGCAGGTAATACACTTATGCACATAAAATAAAAAGAATAAATAAAATATATTAAAAAATAAAAAACAAAGTGAGACTCAGTCTACAAGAGAGGAAGGATGGAAAGAAGGATAGAGGGAGGAAAGGGGAGAGAGAGAGAGAGAGAGAGAGAGAGAGAGAGAGAGAGGAGAGAGAGAGAGAGAGAGAATGAATATGCTGAAGCACACAGGGCATGGTTTAAGGAACATCACAGGAGGCCAGCTGTCCATAGAAGAAGAAGAAGATGGTACAGTACAAATGAGGAGAGGGGCCAGACCAGGGCCTTGGGGCCTTCAAAAGACCTCAGGTACTTTATGTAGTGGGGAGTTAGAGTAAGGGCTTCAAGCAAGACAGTGATGTAATCTGAAGTACATTTTTAAAAAGGATGACCATAGCTGCTCTGTGGAGAAGGGTTTTTACAGAGGCAAAAAATGAAAGCAGAGACTAGAGAGGAAGCTTTTGCATGTGTCTGGGAAAGAGATGGTGGTGGCCTAGGCCGTTGTTGAGCTAAAGCCATTGTTTTTCTGGGGTTGATGGATTTCTAGTGTGCCTTAGACCTTTCCAGGGAGGATGCAAAGTCAGGCTATCTTCCTAGCTCAACCATGATGCTGTTTGCCTTTTCCATGGTGTTGCCATATACATTGCTGTGAAAATGCTACTGCTGGTCTCTGAGCATGAGACAGGTATATGCCCCAGGCTGCAATGGTCAGTCATCACCACACACTAACTGTACAACAGACACTAGTGTCACTTCAGAATGCCCTTCTAGAAGCAGCAACAACTTATTTTTATTAAATCCGTACCTTTGGGCTGACTTATTTTTGTATTCTGTGAGATGAAACAGAAAGTACACATAAAGTTCTTCTCCCACATTCCAAAGTATCATAGTTGTCTCAAGGGAACAAACACATTTACGTAGTCACAGCAGAACTGGCTGTTTTTTTCATGGAGCAACATCTTGGCTTATGAGAACAACTAACAGACAAACTCCAGTTATGCAGATTTAGGTACTAACATGACAGACATTTTCTTGAAAATGAATGAAGTAATTTTGATACTTCAAGGAAAACAACTTACAGTATTTGTTGCCAATGGTGAAATTCAAGCTTCAAACAAAAATTGAGAATTTTGGAAAACATGTCACTTGCAGTAGTGAACTTGACAACTTCCTAATTCATAAAAAAAACCTTTCTGATGAAATTGTTGTGATATTAATGAATGTAGATCACTTGATGTTGGATAATGTTATGTATACACATTTGAAAGATCTCTGGAAGCATAACCAGATGACCAGTGTGTGATGGTGTAGGTTGTGCAGCGGTAAACAGCTTATTCAATGTGCAAAATAGACCAAAAGACTTTTAATCTAGTAGAAACTCAATATAAGATTTTTTTGTTCCACATTTCAGTCTCCACATTTTAAAATTATCACCAGGTGCACTCTAGAATAGACTCAACGAGCTATTGAAATATGATTTACTCAGGATAAGTGCACGTTTCCTCTTCCAGCTTAAAATCAGTTGTCAAAGGCTGATGAAATATTTCACCCCTTCCAGCTACATATCTGGGTAAAGATAGATTTTCTTCACATCCTTGAATCAAAATACAGTATCACCACAGACTGAATGTAGTAGCAGTGATCCTGTATTAAGACAGACAACAAAGAGATCTGCAAAAATGAGAACAGTATCACCCATCTCACTCTAGTTTGGGGAAATACAGTTGTTTTTCATAAAATAGTTTACCTAAAATTTTAATTTCTAATATGGTTAAGGTCCAGTAAATATGACCACATAGCCAAGAACTGATGTCTTCATTAATTTTTAAAGGTATAAAAGCATTCTCAGACCAACATGTTTGAGAAATGCTAAGCTAATAAGAAATTGTTCAGCTTGAGATGTATTATTGAGGTAGAGATGATGAAAGTATTAATACCTCTTTGATCTTCAGATGTTTTCTCCAAAGAGCTGTAACTTAAAAAAAAAAAAAAAAAACAGAATCAGATTTGGATGGGGAATGAAAACAAGAATTCTTTTTTACCATGTTATATTTGAGATGTATGATGGTTCATACACTAAATAGAAAATTGAATTTTGAAATTTGTACTTAATTTCTAATATAGTTAAGTGGCAGTAGATAAAAGTCACATAACTAAGAGCTGCTTGGGATTGGGGAAGAGGGCACACAAGGAATAGTAGATGTATACAAGGAGAGACAGATGAGGAATGGCCAGCCTTGGAGTTTGTGAAAGGAGCATGTGTATGGCAAATGAGAAGCCAAGACAGGGTGACATCACTGAAAGAAGTGGGGAGCTGAGCCACCTGATGCTGAGAAGTCACGTCAGAAGAGAAGAGACAATTAAACATGGAATTGGCAACAAAGAGATCATCAGAAATGGTTTTTCTGGAGTGACCAAAAAACAAAGCCAGATCTGCTTGAAGAAGTTAAAAGGCAGCAAGTACATACAAGTCTTTTGAGGGTTTTCCTTCAGAACAGAAGCAGAAAAAGGAGCGAGCATTTTGAGGACACTTCAGGATCAAGAGGGAGTTTTACATTGGAAAATGTCAAACCTGCTCATATACCAGTGGAAATGGTTCCGGGGAGAGAGAGGAATTGATACCACAAAGGAGAATGATGGTAAGTTTGGGAAGAAATCGCTTAATTGAGGAAGAGAGGATGGAGTTAAGAGCCTGAGAGCAATGATTAAGTCTTGAGAGACCTAGGATGGAAAGGATCAATCAGAGAAGACCAAGAATGGGATGGTGGTTCCTGCAGCCTCAGTGAAAAGAGACGCAAGCCAAAACTGACAGAAGTCCTGGGCCTCAGAGACAAGGAGAGCTAGCTTAACCCATTTTCTACTGTTACAAAGAAAAGAGGGGTTTGACTCATAGTTCTGGTCTAAGGTCAAGGAGCAACATCTGGTGAAAGTGACACAGCCTCATCTGGCAAGAAAGGTGAGGAGAACTCACCAAACTGGTTCTGTCACCATAACCTGTAAACCCATTCAGCCCACAAATGGATTTGTCCATTCATAAGGCAAAGGTTTATTTACCAAAGATCCCATTTGATCTCACCTTTTAATGTTTTATATGGGGATTAAGTTTCAACATGAGTTTCAGGGAGAACAAGCCAAAGTGTAGCCAGAGCATAAGCTCTGAAATTTTGTTTTTCCTTAAGCCTGATGAGATGGCAGACGCTGTTCATTGCTATAATCCTTTGACTGTCTTTGGGAAGTACAAGGAGAGTCCTGATAACCAACTTGTGCCTTGGCCTCTTCTGTTTGATTCTATCAAGCCGCTTCCCAAAGCCTAAAGTGAAAGAGAAGTTAGACAAAAAGTGCCTTGAGACTTCTTTGGTTGTTCCCTTTCAGCAGTAAGCCATGGAATGTAGCCCACTGTCTCTGACTAGATGCTTCCTGACCTTCCCTTATATGTTGGTCAACAGAAGAAATGGTTCAGGAGTTTGAGCGTCTGAATTTTCTGTGGGCGATGCTAGGGACCAGCAGCTCAGTAAGGAAGCTTAGGACAGGCTATGTTCCATTCCCAGAAAACACTGTATATCTTAAATATTATTGTTAATGAAAAAGAGTATCAATCATTCCCTTCAGTATCTCAGGTTAGTGATACATGACTAACTCTGTGTCATCTCAAGACATCCCCCAGGTGAGGGGGTGGTTTAAGAAAAAAAGGAAGTGAACTGTGTCTGGTTTCATTATGAGGCAGGACTTGTATGAGCCCTCTTACCCCGTGGACAGGACACTGCGCAGAGCAGAAATCCTGAAATCTGTTTCATCATTAAACATCCTTCTGCCTTGGATACTTCTCTATAGGAGAAGTAAATAAATATGGTAAATATTTATTCAGAGTTCCCTCTTGGAATTTGCTGAGCAGGATTCCTCACCACATACAGACTGAGCCAGTTCCTAAAGGGCATTATTTACCAAGTTCATTTTCACCCTGACTGCCAAGTGTGGCTTCGTCAAAAAAGAAAACTCCTGGGGCTGGAGAGATGGCTCTGTGGTTAAGAACGCTGGTTGTTCTTGCAGAAGACCAGGGTTCGAATCCCAGCACCCACATGGCAGCTAACAACTGTCCGTAACTCCAGTCCCAGGGGATCTGACAGCCTCTTCTGACCTCCGTGGGCAATATCCCACTTGGAAGCTAACAATCATCCATAACTCCTATTCCAGGGGATCCACTGGCCTCTTGTGACCTCTTTGGGCATTACATAACATGGGTACACTTACATGTAGGCAATACACTCATACACATAAAATAAAAATAATAAATAAATTTAAAAAAAAACTACTTTGACTGCAATTCTCTTTCATGTATCCCTTTGCCAGTGAGTGGATAAACAGAAGAAAGAAAAAGCAAGGGCTGTCAAGACCTACCATTGTAGTCCCCTTCCAAAATAAAAGCCACAAATAGAGAATATGGGAAATAAAATGAAACGTCTCCATGTGCAAGGTCTTTGGAGGCTTCATTTCTGTAAGCACAATCCTTGTTAGTATTTGTGAGGGAACTGCCCAGAACACTAATGAGATTGTGGTCTGCACTGTAGAACTAAGAATGTGATAAATAGCTTTGTCTGCTCTTTGAGGTTAGGATTGCTCTATATTTGAGATCACATTCTGATGTATATATTGGCAAGGGTGTGATGCGATATTAAATTACAATTATTGTTTTATAATTTAGAGCTTAATTTTTTCAAAGGACAATAGCCCAAGGCAGTGATAGTAAGAAGACTTGACATCATTTCTGAAGTGACATTTGAAGGAACTGAGAAGAGCCGCCTAGAGGAAGAGTTTGATTGAAAAGAAGACGCACTGCCATGCTTGCTGACTGACAAGTATGCAGGTGCTGTTCTTGTTGTGTCTTCCCTAGAGGAAAGACTAGTGTTTCTGGCTATCAGGAGGCATATTTGCCTCTGAGAAAAATCTGTAGTCATGTGTGTAAGACATTGTGCATACAGCCCTCTGAGATGGACTGGGCTGTCTGGGAGGCAGTTTCTTCCTTCTCACCGAGGGTCTTCAGCCAGAGTCAACTACTTGCTGGTCAGTCTTTTAATGGAGATTGTACCAGGCAGTCTCCCAAATGCCTCTCGTTTTGAATATGGTTTATTTCTTGTAAAGTGTAGGTTTCCTTTTCATTAACGATCTACTTGATTAGAATAATGAAGATGAAAGCCAAGTTCGAAGTGCCACAGTGCTTATGCTTTGCGGGGTGGCAAAGGTTTTTGTGCCCTGGGATATTGGAGCCTGTGCTGCTTTTGCTACCTGGAGATAATTTTATGTAATAAAATTAAAGTAAAATAATTGTTTTAGATACTTCGTTGAAATTTTAGCTTCAAAATATGAAGAGCTTTTATTGGGGCCAGTCGTTTTCTCAAGAAACAAAGAGGAAATGCGTTGAGTGTAGACAGGTCAACAAGTCTCAGGCTCCATAGTCTTTTCTGAAAATCAGCTGTTTCAATAGAGAATGGTGGGAAGGATGGAAAGCATAAAGTTACTGCAAGAGGCAGTTAACCCCGGGAGAAAATGTGAGTGTGGTCAATGGATATGATGAGACAGGTTGTAGACAATTACGTCAAAACTCTGGGTCCCAAATTTGGGATATAAGGTCTAAATTTGGGGTTTTTAAAAAACATATTTTGATGACTGAAGTCAGGAAAATTGCCCTTTCCTTCACTTTTCTCCTTACTCAGTTTTAACAGAAGACTCACCACCCCCATAAATAGATAAAAGGGTTGAAAAACAGGAGGCAACATCAAAAAGTTTCAAATTACTTTGGGAAACTCCACAAAGTGGGTGTAACATGTGGGTTTTAAAAATGAATCATTTTTATGCATTTGATGTACAAATACTTAATTATTTCTTACAGTTCAGCGTAATGCTCATGGGTATTTCTGTTTTCCTGCCTGTTTTGGGTCTTTTCTTAAAGTGGACAGCTACTCTTGGTTCAGTTCCCACTGGTCCCATCAAGTTGTTCAAGGATCTGCTGATAAATGTGTTCACATATATGGAAGGAAGAAACCACAGAGATGAAAGTTTCAGGTGACTTTTTTGTTTTTTAAGATTAAGGTTTGCTTATGTTGCCTTTAACAAAACCTGATATGTTTTGGCTAAAGCACAACCAAATAGGAAAAGGGTTGCCTAAGCCCTGTTCAGCATAGTATTCCCAAAATGCCAATAAGGAGACCTGGCTGGATAAGCCCCTTACTACTCTGAGAGCCTCTACTCACCCACAGGGTAGGTGTCTGCACCCTGGGTGTGCCTGTCCACCAGTGCCCACTGCAATTTGCTGCTGCCCATCTCTGACATATATGGCCCCGGCAAGGTCCAGTTCTAACCTTCATAGGCCTGAGGGCAAGAATACAATTCAAGCTCCTGTGCCCTGTGTTTAAAAATAAAAATGTTAGAAATCAATCGGACAAACTGATTATATAAAACATTCATGCCTTGGTGTGACAATCAGGTGTTTTGGAGTTCCAACTAGGACTTTGGTAGTGGTTGGGGAACCTGATGGACACGCACTTCTTTCTTTCCTACTCCTTTTCCTCCCAAGCCTCACACACACCCACACCACCACATCTCCAGTAGTAGTGCCTTGCCATTTGCTTGCCCTTCCGGTGATTCCAGGGCATTAAAGGGGAATAATTGGGCTAGAGAGATGGCTCAGCGGTTAAGAGCACTGACTGCTCTTGCAGAAGACTTGGATTCGATTCCCAGCATCCACATGGCGGCTACAAACCATCCTTAACTCCAGTTCCAGGGGAATCCCTCTTCTGACCTCCACAGTATTGGACAACTCGGGTGCACTCACATACATGCAGGCAATACACTCATTCACATAAAATAAAAGTAATTTTTTAAAAAAGTTAAAAAAAATAAAGGGGAATAATCATAAGTTCAAGGAGGGTGGGGGACGGGGGCTCTCTGACCAGACTGAAGGAGAATGAGGCCCTCCTTACCTGAGCCTAAGGGCCGTGCTCCCCATGGAGAGTTTGCTCAGAATCCCCTGCATCTCCTCCTCCTTCAGGACAACACAGACCCCACTCCTGCCTTGACTTGAACATCTAGAATGATTTGGCCCATCCTGCAAAGGGCATTGCACTGTGAGATGGGCAGCATGCTCTGGGGGCAGCAGGAACAGATAGTGTTGAGGTCAGCAGTATCTTGTCCACAGTCTCCTTGTGTGTCAACCTCTTCTTCAAGCTTTGCCCCTGTTCCCTTCTGCACCAGCCACCTCTGAAATCTCTGACGTGGGGCCTGGGCAGGGAACCTGATGGTTTTAGTGTCTGTCACCTGGCCTCTCCTTTGTTTTTTTCAGAAAAAATGATCTCAGTGAAGTGTGAGGAATTGTAACAATTTTTGAAGGTAATATCAGAGGACTCCTTATACCTGAGGATTTTATGGATGCTGATGAAGGGTCCATTTGTCATCTCCTCTTTGCCACTTTCTTGGTCAATGACCAGGCTACTTAACCAATCCATATACCTCTGTCTGGGAAAATGGAGATTAATGCCTGCTTCAGTTCACAACTACTTGAACTGGATGTTTTCAGGATGTGTGTGTGTGTGTGTGTGTGTGTGTGTGTGTGTGTGTGTGTATGAAGCGCATATATATATATATATATATGAAGAACTAATATATATATATATATATGAAGCAATCACACTTTCCCATCAAGTGCCCTTCCAGCAGAACTTTATTTAACTCTCCAAGAGCTTTTTAAAAAATATTACTAAGAAATGAGATTCAGATTTCCCCCAAGTTGACAGAAAAGCATGAAATCTGTTTCTAACAGATGTTCCTTATGATCCCCCAATGTAAACATGTTTGCAAGACCGTAGTGAGACAACCTGTTTACATGAGGAAGCACTGAAAAAAAGCAAACAAAAAAGCATCACCCAGAGCAGTCATTGTGATCAAAGTGCCGACGATTATTAGGGTGTAAAGGGAACTGATGACTCAACTTAGCACCACCGCGGTCTCCAGATTTCAGTTTCGTAACAGAGTTTCTTTTCAGGAATATTCTTCATTTACACACAAATCCGATTTCTTTCTAAAATCTTTTTCGATTTTTGTCAAACCGAAATTCTAGGATCCCTTCAAAAGATGACTCTGATACCCAGATTATATGCCAATGAGCATTCTGTGCATGCGCCTTGCCATGGAGCACACACAGGGTTTCCTCCTGGGATCTTGGTGCCTGAGGGAAGTGCAGGCCTTCCAAGCACAGCTCTTAGCTTGCTCTGTGCCTACCCAGCCCCAATTAGTCAGAGACAGCACAGAAACTCTCAGACTGCATGTGGTAGAAAATAACTTTCTGAATCAATCAAAGTGTGATATTTTGATCCTTTCATATGCCCGGGTATTCTGGGCAGCTGCATTCTCAAGTCAGTGACTCAAAGATCAAGATGCAAAGCAGGTCTGAATGCTGGCTAACTGAAGGAGATAGTTCTAGTAAGAAATAAGCACTTGTATCAAATGATGAGCAGTTTTGGTGGAAATAACCACCATTGTCTTTCAAAGTAAGATCCATTGAAATATGCCCCAAGTTGTTAGAAAGAGGATCTGGTAGGTATGGGGAGGTGTCCACATGAAAACCCATAAGAAGACTCTATGACAGTTCTCAACAGTTTTACTCCAAGCTCAGTTGGGATATAGTTTCCCATGAAAAGAAACATTTTCTTTTTCTTTCAGAATGGTAAGGCCAGACCTTATGGCATCCTCAGCTATCAATGCCCATATAAATAGACAAGGAAACTATCATACTATACACCATTTTGTAGGAAAGAGGTTCATGGTTGACCATGGACTCTAGAGTGCAGGGACTTACCTGTCCAATCATTTTGTGGACTGTTGGCAGACTTGGAATGCTGCCAGCCCTATGGCCAGAGCAGGAGCACCACTCAGTGCCAAGGAGCAGGGACGAGCAGTGTGACTGAACTCTCAGTATTTATAATACAGTTTAAGCCCTGGGTTACTGTGCCAGGCTCTTCCTGTGCGTAGAATACTAAAAATTACTTACTTAAAACTCTGACCCACCCCCCCAAAAAATTGTACATGTAAAAAAATACTAGAATTAATAACCCAGGTCAACAAGTTTACAGGATAAAAAGTCAACATACACATCCCAGAGGCATGGTCAGAAAGTAAAAGCACATGCTTAATGACCTGAGTTTGATCCCCAGAACCCACCATGGAAAGAGAGGACCAAATCCTGGGCTGGAGAGATGGCTCAGCAGTTAAAAGAGCACTGACTGCTCTCACAGAGGACCTGGGTTTGATTCCCAGGACTCACATGTTGGTTAACAACTGTCCATAACTCCAGTTTCATGGGATCTGACACACTCTTCTGACTTCTGTGGGTATTGCATGGGACAGGTGCACTTACAGAAATGCAGGCAATACTCATACACATAAAATAAAAATAATAAAAAAATTTTAAAGTTGTTCTTTGACCCCGCCACACACACACATACTCCATTAATTTGAAGTCAACATAAAAATTAATTTTATTTCTACATACAATGAAACACTGAAAATGAAATTAAGAAAATTCTATTTACAGTAGCACCAAAAATAATGAGATGCTTAGGAGCAAATTTAAGAAAAGAGCCAGGTGTGATGGTATGCCTGTAATCTTAGCACTTGGGAGGCAGAGGCAGGAAGATCACAAGTTTGGATCCATATTAGTGAGCTTCAGGCCTGCTTGAGGAATATAGTAAGACCCTCCCTGTCTTGAAAAATAAGCAAACCAAAAATATAAAGGAGGTCACACAGCACTTTAACACTGGAAACTACAGAACACTATGAAAAAATTTATGAAAACTTGAATAAAGGAAAAGACATCCAGTATCCATAAATCAGAAGATATGCTAAGATGACAGTACTGTCCAAACTGTACATATTCAAAGCAAGCGCCTTCAAAGTTCCAGCTAGTTTTTTTTTCTCAGAAATTGACAGACTGGTTTTAGAATTCATATGGAAATGCAAGGGACCCAGAATAGTTCAAACAATCTTAAAGAACAAAGTTGGAGGACTCATACTTCCCGATTTAGTGCGTACTACAGAGCTGCAGTGATAGATGGTGTCGCCCTCTACCTATGTCGTACACAAAGATTAACTCCAAATGGCCAAGTGCAGAAGCTCGAAAACTCTAAGAAAAAAAACATAATAATAGCTAAGCATGGTCAGGAATGGGAGGCCAGCCACATAGTAATTTCTAAGTCAGGCTGGGCTTTGAACCCCTGTTTCCAGAAAACAAAATAAGGTGCAAGTGGAGGTGGTGGGGAAGGAAATAGTTGTATGGCAAGAGACAAAGGAAAAAATACGTAAGTGTGACTTTATAAAATTTTTAAACTTCTCTGCTTTTAAAGAAAACAAAGTGAAAAAGACAGAATGAGATAAAAATATTTGTAAGTCACATATCTAACAAAGGATTAGTATCTAGAGTATATAAATAATTTTTAATAATTGTTGTATGAAATGTACAAAAACTCAATAAAAAAATTTTTTAAACCCAATTAAATAATGAGCAAAGAATTAAAATATTTCTCCAGGAAAGACATACAACTGTTCCTAAGTACATGAAAAGACATGCAACATCTTGAGGAATTAGAAAAATGTCAATGAAAAACCCCAATGAGATACTGCTTTACCCCCCAGTGAGATCCCTGATCCAAAAGACCCCACAGTGCTGGTGAGCGGGTAAGACCTTACTGATGAAATTGTAAAATGGCACAGTTGTGGAAAACAATTTGGAAGTTACTCCCAATGTTGGGATCAGCATATGTCTCAGGAAATTAGTCAAGGTTTTCCAGAGAAGTAGAACTAATAACGCATACATACATGAACACACACGTATTTGTGTGTGTGAGTTTGTGTGTGTGTGTGTGTGAGAGAGAGAGAGAGAGAGAGAGAGAGAGAGAAAGAGAGAGAGAGAAAGAGAGAGAAAGAGAGTGCATGTGTGAAAATACCAGAGAATTTATGTTTTAAAGAACTGGCTCACACAATTGTTGTGATGAGTCATACTATCAACTTGACTGGATTTAGAATTACCAAGGAAACAGGCCTTTGGGCAAGCCTAAAAGAGATTATCTAGATTAGGTTAGCCTCTGGCCATGCATGTGAAGGGCTGTCTAGATTAGGTAAATTGAGGTAGGGACACTCACCCTAAGTGTAGATAGCACCATTCCCTGAGCTTGGGGCTGACTACATAAAATGGAGAAAGCTTTTTGAACACTGGGAATCATCATTTGGTTTCCTGACTGTAGATGCAGTGTGATTAGCTGCCCCAAGCTCCTGTGATAGACCATACCCCTGAACTGTAACCAAAATAAAGCCTTTCTCTTTAGATTGCTTTTGTCAGAATATGTTGTCACAGAAACAGGAAAAGTAAGACATGTGTGGAGGCTGACAAGTCTAAACTTTGTAAGCTGAGGACTGGGGAAAGAGTTGATGTAGCTGTTCCATTTTAGTCCAAAGACAGTCTGCTATCAGCATTCCATCTTCCTCAGGAAAGGTTAGCCTTTCCCTTTGAGGTCTTCAACTGATCAAACAAGTCCCATCTACTTTCTAGAAGGGAATCTGGTTTACTTTAAGAATGCTGATGTAAATGTTAAGCTCATCTGAAAAATATATTCTCAGCAATATCCAGATATGTTTAGCCTGGACACTATGGCTTAGGTAAGCTAACACAACAGAGTAACCATTGCCCTCAGCATTTCTACTCCCAGACATCTCCAAGAGAATTAAAAACACATGTCCAAATATGACTATGTATAAATGCTCACAGCAATATTAGTCATAATAGACAAAAAATAATACAACCCAAATGTCCATCAATTGATCAGTTGGTAAATATGCAAATGATGTGTTCTATGCATTCTGTTACCCTTCTCTTACTAAGAAAAATATTTGAGAAAAACAACTTAAAAATAAAGAGATTTATTTTGGCTCACAGTTTCAGAGATTTCAACCCATGGTCACAAGACAGCCTGTGGTAAGGCAGAATATCATGATGAAAAGACATGAGGGAGGAAAGCCATTCATTAATGGGGATTAGGAAGCAAAAAGAGAGGATGGGCCTGCAGCAGGGCCCTAGTGATCTATTTCCTCCATTTATACCCCACCTCCTACAGTTTCTGACAACTCCCAATGATCCATTTATCTGTAAACCCATATTAATTGATTAATCCATTGAAAAGATCAGGACTCTCCATGGTCCAGTCACCTCTGAACACTGCTACACTGGGGACCAACCCTTCAACACATGAGCCTTGGGGGACATTCCAGATCCAAACAATAGCGTGCATTCAATGTACTATTATTATTCAGTTATAAAAGGAAATGAAATAGTGATGTGTATCACATCCTAGCTGAACCTCAGAAATTCCATAACTGAAAGTAAACCAGGCACAAAAGGCTGCACAGCATGTGATTCCATTTACATGAAATGTGCAGGATAAACACCTCTATAGAGACAGAAGGTAGCTTATGATTTGCCGAAGACTGGAGAAGGAGTAAGAGTAACTGTTATGAGCATGGGGTTTCTTTTGTGGGGAATGGATATGTTCTGGTATCAGATAGGATTGAGGAGGGCTGGAGAGATGGTTCACCAGTTAAGACTATTGACTGCCCTTCCAGAGAACCCTGGTTTGGTTTTCAGCACCAACATTGTGACTAACAACTGTTCATAACTCCAGTTCCAGGGAATCCAACGCCCTCTTCTGGCTTCCACAGGCATTGCATGTGTGCACTTATGTACATGGATACAAAACACTCACACACATAAAATACAAATAAATAAAAAATTAAGATAGTAGTGAGGGTTGCACACCTGAATATTCTAAAAACCAATGAATCACACATGCTAAAGGTGCAAATTTTATAGCGTATGAATTCTATCTCAATAAACATGATAAAAACATTAAGGCGTGGAAGCCATAGTGTTGGCTTCCAGAGAAGTAGGCCTTCCTCTAAAAGGCAATGGGTACCGAGTTCCAGCTATGAAGATTTATAAGGGTAAGAAATGAGCACCACCATTTATTGGCTACCTTCTTATCTTCGGAGCTGTGCATTACACATTAATATTTCCTCCCTTGCTTCGCATCTCCAGAAATTGAGCCTTCATTGCATTACCTGAGCAGTTGGTTAGCTGGTTCCTTGGGTTGGTCGCAGGAGCTTATTCTGTTTCGGGTTCATCACCTGCTTCTAGAGGAGAAGCCCTGGCACAGGAGGAACAGGGTCAGTCAGACTTGCTACTCACAGTGGGCGGGCGAATTATCCCCAAGGAGCAAAAACTGAAAAGCTAAAGGATATTTGGGGGGAGGGGGAGCGAAATAACTAAATTCAAAGTGGAGTTGTTATGGTTACAGTTTTTTAAAATGAGATTTAATTTTTTAATGGTATGAGTAGTAGAAAAGACCAAGAAGAAAAGTGACAGAGAGGTGAGGGAGCCACAGGATCCAAGACAACAAACAGAAGAACAGAGCCTAAGAACATCAGGGCAGGGCAACACATCATAGACTGGCAAGAGAAATGGGGTCTCCAAGAGCAGTCTGCTGACTTGATGCAGCTGTGTTGATAGTATGGTTGACCAGAAGCCAGATGGTTATGTTCCTAAAGCTAAGCCAGAGAAGATATTTCTCATGAGAGGCAAATGGCACAGAGAAAGTTACCCTGAGATGCTCCAGAGACAGAGGTCCATGCAGGGCTGGGAACAAAGTGAACTCTTGTTGGAGCTCTTTCATTGGAGTTTTAATCTGGAGTTTACAAATTCTTAAAGGATCTCTAGATAGATTTCAAAGGGTCCTTGAACCCTTGAATAGCATATGGAAATGTGTGTGTGTGTGTGTGTGTGTGTGTGTGTGTGTGTGTGTGTGTGTGTGTGTTTCGGAGGAGAGTCACCAGGTTTTTAAAGGATCTTTGATAGAAGGGTTAAAAAATTATTTAGAGTGTGAGACTAATTTTCTGGCTGTGTGATACATTATACTAAGTGGTCTGGCACTCCTAATTTTTGGAATAAAAATGAATTCTTAGTGGATGATCTCACTGCCTTCAGGGCAGTCTGATTCTGCCCTGGCATTTGATAGGACTTGTTAGAGGATTAGGTAAGACAGGATGTTGGTACATTTGAGGTCATTAAACCAAGAAGGGAAGGAAAAATAGTCGACTTGCTAAATATATTGTGGAGTTGAACTAGATGCTGAGTAGCTAAGGGCTGCTCTTTGTGTTCTGTGCCAACACTTTGAAACCCTGCTTAGAAACAAACTGGAGCGACAAAAAACAGCTCCATCTAGATGCAGTACGTTGGTAAAACATGCCTGTCTTTCCTAAAAATACTGTTTTCCTTGTCCTTTTATGGTGGAGGCAAGGAAGGCTGGGACGTCCTGGGTTGCTTAATGCTTTTGTTTGTGGTTACAGCTAGGACAGAACCTAGAGAAATGCCCAAAGCTAGCCTTCCACATGGTGACCAGCATTCCCACAACTTTGAGAATAATGAAGAGCATATCACAGAGAACCTGATCTGAATGAAACACTTTCTTAAGTGAAGTACAACCCCAAGTCTATTTTCTACCTGTTTTTTTCATTCGGACTCTTTTTAAAATCTTCAGTCTTAATTGGTTTTGATATTTAGAAAAGATTGTCTTAGGATTCTTTAGATGGACAGAGGTGATGATTGTACAATAAAACAAATGTATTTAATGTTACTGAACTGTGTATTTAAAATGTTGAAAATGATAAATTTTATGTTTTGAATGTTATAACAAAACATGTATACACAAGGGAAAATCCATTTATCTTCTTAGAAAAGAAGAAGTCTTGTTTGTCCTCCCTGTGAATGACTAACCTAGCGTGATCTTGGGGACCCTACATGCCAGCAGAGAATTGAAATCTGGCAGGTCACTGTGACAATAGCAGTGGACCAGGTGAGAAATAATGGCTAATACAAGAGGGGTGAAGAAGAGTAGACTGATGTGAGGTATCATTCAAAGATAGACTGGCAGTCTTTGCTGAGAGTCTAGTTGTGGGGTAAGGATCAAAGATAATCCCTAGGGTTTTTGCCAGAATGGATGGATCCATGGTAACATCTATTGAAATGGCACATCACATCTTTCTTAGATGCCACATGCCTCACTTGTCTTTAAAGTTCTTGGCCAGACTTGCATCCCTTCCCGTGCTTCCATTACCAGCTCAGTGTGGACTCCATCAGCTTCTTGCATGGTCAGCCCAGTCACTGGCTTGTGACTGTGGAAACAGCACCCACAGCTGTGTAACCTGGAAGTCACAGAGCAACCGACTTTGCTGCTGAGGCTGACAGGTATATGTAGCTCCTTAGAAAGGGACAGGAATTTGTAGTGTTTGGCTTCTAGAGAAAGGACTGGCAGAGATGGAGTGCTTAGAGGGAAGGAGGTGGAAAGAGCTCCACAACCCAAGCAGATGCTGAATTTAGGAGGAGTTAAGGCATTGTTGATGTCCATCCAAGAGCCAAGAAAGTGCCCCTTGAGTTGACAAAATTTGCTCAAAATTTCATTAGATTAAAACAGATTTTATTTTTTATTTTTATTGAATTTTTGTGAATTTCATGCAATATATTTTGATTATATTTGGATCCCCTCCCCTAACTCCACCCCCACTTACTACTCCCACCCAATTTCATGTACTTTAAAATACATATTATATTCTGTTATATCATGGCCTATAGGGTCAAATGTGTGTTCCCAAATGCCCTTTGATATGAGTTTATCCACTGGAGCTTGGTCAACCTACCAAGAGGCTCACTTTTAAATGAGACTGACTTGTGGGAGAGCTTTTTTTAGCCCTATAAATCAATAGTCTGGCTTTGGATAAAGTAGCACCCTGAAGCTAGAAAACTCATATTGGCCTGCTAGAATCTTCCATGTACCATCTCATTGAGATGCTAAGGAAAATCCTCTTGTTTCACATGGTGATTCTTTACCTTCATATGATAATAGTAATATAAGAGAGAGAATTAGCTTCAAAACTTGGAATCTCAAAGCATGATGCCACTATCCCTGATAATTAGACAACTGTGAATTCAGGCTCAAACAAGAGCATAAACCAATATTCTGAATACTTTATGTTGTGTTCTTTTAGTGCTCTAAATCCTGGAAAGGTAGGAAGATGCATATAGGAGAGGTAACATCAACATGAGGACATGGAGGAAGCAATCCTGGAAGTCAGATGAGCACTGAACCACTTTTGTGTTTCATAGAAATTATGTTGCTAGCATTATATTTGTGATGTAGGTAAAAATACCTCTACCTATAGTTCCCTGGGGAAAAGCAAATAGGGCTTTGCTTGTCAAATCCTATTAAACCCACTAAAAACATCTTAGATAAGAGTTGAGTTGAAGGAATAAAGAATGCAATCAGCCTTACTTGTACAAGAAGTACTTTCTAGAAAACCTGATCATTTTGCAACTAATTGATATAAATAGTCCCTTGCCCAGTGTTTGCAGCTGGAGACCACTTGTACATTTTTATGACTATTTGTGTAGTTAAATAACATTTGCTTTTTTTCTAGCTTAAGAATGTGGGTCCCACCAACTTTCTGTTTTAAGTGAATTTAAGATTATGCAAGGCAGTATTATGTACAGATAGTGTCCCATATCTGGGATACGCTGCTTTGCTTGAAAATGAATGAATAGTAACCATTCAGAGATCTGTTTTCAATCTTCCCCTAGCTTCTCTAACAGTAAAATGAAGAAATGAAAAGGCAGTGCTTTCATGCCTAGTGTAGCATTACCATAGTACCTCACCCACCTTTTTCTAAGATCAGTCTGGCAGGCCACTTCAAGACTTGGTTAGGTCTTCGGAAAGCAGTGTGGCTGAAAAAATTAAAGCAGGAAGCATCCATGGCTCTCTTATTCACCATTGTTTTGAGACACCTGAGCAGTTCATAAATGGGAGCAGGTCAGTGAATACTGACTGAATGAAGGCACTGGCCTGTGGGTCTGAAATACCTCCAAGAAAAATAGTAGGTAAAGTGATCTATAGCTGCATCAACCCACTCTCCACATTTAAGTCAATTTAGAATCAATTAAGTTAAATTCAGTTCCTCATTCATACCTGCTGGAGGTGGAGTCTAAGTGCTTGATAGCCACGTGAAGCTGGTGACTGCTGTACTGGACTGTGCAAATACTGAACTCCATCATCACAGACCACTGTGTTAGTGCTTTAGAAGAACGTCAGCAGAGGGCCACGTTAGTGACCCCAGAATTTTTAAGTGATATTTCCTTGTGGCCATAATGTTCACTCAACATAGGAAGCCTTATATGTATGTCCTTGAGACTGATAGCCAGGTAGCAACGAGATTGTTAGCAAAACTATCATTCAGCCATTAGAAATTGGCACTGGCCATTCTCAAAGATTCCCTGGCCCTTTCTCTAGTCCCGTGAAATGAGTGAGCAAATGTCTATCCCCATTGCAAGGGTGGCAGACTCCTCAGGGGCATTGCCCCACACTGTGGGCCTCAGATTGGTGGCTGCTAACTTGGGTTTTTATAGTGCCTTGACCTTCATGAGGGCTTTCTAAGGGTCTTTCCAAAGGCTCCCACATCTCTATTATAGCCAAGTAACAGATGGGAGAACTGTCAGCCTCAAGAAGGCCTTAAAAATCATCTCATTTAACCCCCTCGTTTTACCAAAGAAATCAAGTCCCAGAGAGTCACTCAGCTAGTTTTAGGCCATCTGAGAAAGAATTAACACTGAACTCAGCTACCTCTTGGCTATTTATTGGCTACCTCTTCCTGTGTCTGTTTCTTTCACTCTAAACTGGGAATTAATATCTTTAGGACTCACAAAATTGTTAATAAAAGGAAGATAATATCTAATATTAAATGTATGTCTTATAATTCACAAAATCAAAGAAAAAATAAACTCACGCATATATTCTCATTTAATTCTCAAAAAAAATTGTGTGAAGAGTTAGGCTCCGAGGCAGAATGACCTATCCCATATAACAAAGCTACTGTGAGCCCAAAGTACTATTTCTCTCAGGACTTAGAAAACCTTAAACTCTTGTACCTGTGTAATGCTATAACCATGTGGCATTACTAGGTTTTAGTCTGTGGCATTTTGCAGTTCAGGAGTTAGCAACATTGAAAGTTATTACTTTATTTAAATGATGAAGATTTTTTTCATACTTTGATAATCTGCCAGTTGCACAGACTTCCGCATGGGCTGCTTTGAAGTGTATTTTTAAAATGAGAGAATCCAGATTCGTAATTAGATTTGCAAATGTTGGTTGTACAGTTTCAGCATCTAAAGAGTCTGAAGAATTGTGTTATTAGTGGTGATTTGGTTTTTGTAACCCACCCCCAAGCAATTAGCCCTTTTAGAAGAAACAAAGTATGCTCTTTGGGGATCATTTCCTCTATTATCTCTTTATTTTCACACCAGATAAGCTTGGTGTGCTCACAGAATTAGCCATATACTGATTATGGCAAAGGACAATCCTTTATAAGGCATTCTTCCCACTTTGACTCCTAAGTATCGGGAGAATGCTGCCTAAATTATAAAGAAAAGCCACAATGAAGGAATAGTCACTTCTTGAGAGATCGTTGGTCTTTTGCTCTTTTTTTAAAATCATTGCAGTGGAAACAATTCATTCTTTTATAAGATTGCTAGGAGAGATTAATTTAGTTCACTCCCCAAATCAAATTCAAAGTGTCTGTAGCCTGATTCCTCAAACCTTAGCCGTTTTATTGTTTGTACTGGGTACAGAGGTTGAGTTTATAGATAAAAGAATAGGATTATTTCATTACATACAGCAAAGAAATAGCTTTTCAGTTTTCTTACATTAGCATATGAAAATTATGGCATTCTTTATGTCAAATTTTCTTCAAGACTAAATACATATAAAGGTGAAAAGAAAGAAAAATCATTAGAGAATGCTGTGAATGGAAAGGAACTTGGGGCTGGGAGCCCACCTTTGCGGTCCTACTTCTCTACTGTCTGAGGAAGGAAAAATGTCTAAGAAAAAGAAAAATACCAAAAGAAAAGGACCCTTGATATTCACACCATTGACCTGGTAATTGTTTTCTAGGTGCCCAAAGAAAGCTCAGAAATGGAGACAACCTGATACTCAGATAAATAGTTCTAAGCATTATTTGTAGTAACAAAGGAATGCAATCTGTAATTTCATAAATGAGAGAAATGGTTAAAATGCACTTCTGTGGCATAAAACACTACAGAGACATTTAAAAGCATGTTTTAAATAATTTGAATAATTCATATCCATATAACTTATATTTTATTTCACAATTAAAAGTAAAAAAAAAAACCTCTGAGTTTATTTCTGTATCTGAAAAGAAATACACACACACACACACACACACACACACACACATACACATATATCCATATAATATATATGAAGGACTACTTTGGCAGAAAAGCCCAACCTGAATTAATGTGAGGCTCTATTTTGTCCCAATTACTGAGTAAACCCCTATTTTTACATAAAACATTTATACTTTTAATAATTTACATAGAAACATTTAATAATTGAGCTGTGGGCTGCTGCTCTCAACTCTTACAGGCTACTACAAATGGTTGCACATGTGCAAGGGTAATATGGTAGGGGTTGCATCCTAATACTCTTAAATCTAAAATAGATCTGAATTCTGAAATATATCCAACCCCAGAAGTTACAGTGAAAGGACTATCAGCCTAAACAGAATATAGTCAGTGATTTATCCACGTCAAGGTGACTGTTGCTTTTTGTTTTTCTCTTATACTCTTTCCTATCTCTACATGTTCTATGGCAAACATAGATTAACTTATCATCCGAGAAAATAAATATTGATAATTTTATGGATGAAAGTCCGATATGAGGAACCTTGACTAAAGCCAACCAGATCATCCTAATTTAAACATGAACTTGCTTGAGGCATCAGAGAATCATTTCGTTGTCAGTCAGAACTTGCAAATTAATCATTTGTTTCCAGAATCTCCTAGTTAGGACAGTCACATAAACCAAGATGTTTGAATTTGTTGGAGGAAAGAAAGTGTTCTGAGATAACACAGAGGAGCTAACTGTGTGATGGGATATTGCCCACCTCCAAGGTGCCCTTGGATTCAGGAGAGTACCTGATGAGGGATGCTTGCCTGCAGGAAATGCCTCTAGGAAGAGGGCTTCCACTTAGGTGGAGTCTAGGTATTGATACCTAGGGCTATTTGGTCATGTTCTGTTTCGTCAGAAGGCATACCACCAGAACCACAGTAGGTTGCTGGAGCATTCATAAAGAGAAGGGTATTATGAGGGAGGGGAATCATTACATGCAACATTTACTCTATTAACAGACTTTTCCTCCCAGTGTAGGTGGACACTCACTGATCTATCACAAGGTTGCCTCGCTGAGCTCTGGGGTCTGTATCTGAATGGATTGCTGTAGCCTTCGTATTTCTTCTTCTGCCCAGTTCCCTGCATCCTAAGACTCGAAGCCAGGACAAGATCTGAGGAAATTATATGTAAGTTTTTACTGAGATTTCTTTTTCCTTAACTAAATAAGATAAATATGAGCTGATAGTAACAAATAGCCTAAGTACTCACAAATTACCTCTCTTAACAAAGCATCATGGGAGATATAATTGAGACAAGGAGCAAGGGTTTGAATCTGCGTATTAGTGGTTCCTTCACTTGGTGGTTCTCAAATTTTAGCTTGCATCAGAATCACCTGGAGGTCTTGTTAAAGTACAGATTGCTGGCTCTCACACCCAGAATTTCTGATTCAGTAGATCTGGTGTCAGCTAGCAATTTGCTTTCCTGACACATTTCCAAGTGATGCTGTTGTAGCTGCTCCAAGGATCTCATTTTGAGAATCATTGCTTTAGCTCAAGTATGATTAGAAGGATGAGTGATGAAGGTAGGAGACTGCGTGTGCTTTAGTATTAAATACTATTAAGATGTGGAATTCTGTACTTAAAGCACTGACACACATCTCAAAGACATGTGCCACCACACCTGTCTCAGAAAACAATTTTAAGGTCCATATAGCAACTTCAGTTTGAAAGTTCAGTCATTACCATGTGCAGCGTTTCTCTGTAGTGCTGGCCATTCTTTCCTCTTGATTTTTATAAAGTAAGAGCAACATTGTTGCTATTAGCTTAAAGCAGCAGCTAGTCTTTTTGACAGGTATGTATAATGCGCTGCCCGATATGCTCAAAGGGGGAAGCAAATGTTTTTTCCCCTTAGAAATTCATCATAGTATTATTCTTCCCTGACACACTTGTGATTTTATTCACAAAGAAACATGGAAGGCGACACACCCCAGTAAAAACCCACCAACAAGACTAGGTTTTTATGGGGGTCTAAGTCCTCAGGACTGCCGTATTTTGAGGATCAGCCTCTTACTGTGTTAGTTTTCAAACAGAAAGCTAACTGCCTATCTGCTAAGAACAAGGACAGTTTTCTCTGCATTAATAGAAAAAGTAAGAGTCTGACTAAGCAAACGCATACTTGGATACTTGTGAGCAGACATACAAATGCACATATGTGCCCATGAATATGTTATATGTTACTAAGTTTTCACTGTAGAAATTTTAACTATGCTTTCCTTTGAATTCATTAAATCAATATGAATATAAAGTAGAATGATACTGGCCTGTCCAGTAAACATTTGAGAAATAGCTGAGTATTTTAAAGCTGTGGGTAAAGCTCCATGATTTATAATATTTTGCTTGGATATGGTAAATGTTATCATTCAAGTAGCACTCAAGATTTGCAATTCTTTTGTTATATCGCTTTAGAATTGAGAATATTCATTGTCATTAAAGTAATTGTCAAGCAACTATGAGATGCTAAATGAAATAAGGCAGATGCAGAAGGGCAAACATTCTAGACTGTCACTTATATGAGGTACCTAGACTTGTCAACTTCCTACATCCAGAAATAGATGGGTGGTTGCTGGCAGTAGGGGCAGAGGAATTGGGAGTTCTTCAGTGAGGAGAGGATGAATTGGAAAGATGAATATGTTTTGGAGATGGATGTGGCAGTAGTTGCAAAATAATGTGAATGTACGTTATGTCCCCAAAGTGTACATTTAAAGATGATTAACATGATAATTTTTATGTTACATTTTAATATAATTTAAAGAAATACATGAATACCAGAGCTTATCCTTCCTTCTAAGAATGCTGGTGCTCGACAGTGATGTTACAGTTTGAGAGAGTGGAGTGGTACCACGAGCCACTCCCTCATCCCCACTACCTTTGTATAGCTCCCAGGGACAGCAGAGCAAAGGATGGGCTGAAGGAAACTGACCGTTAACAGCTGTAATCTCTACCAAATACGACATGGCAGAAGCTGCTTGGCTGGTCCCACAGCAGGCTGCTCCACTTCCTTGGGAGTGTTCTTGGGCCAGGCCACCTCAGAGCAGTGTGCACGGTGTCATGAGTTGTGTGCCTAACCATGGTTCCTAACGGGTCTTGCTTGGTGGAGGTGGACATGTGGGTGAAGCCAGGGAAGAGAGACAGTCCCGCATAGGAGAAAAGGAGTTTTCACACAGCTTATTCTCCTGCTTTAAGACCTCTGGCTATGGAGAGTCCTGTTCACATCCAAATGAGGCATCATTTTCCCCATCACCCAGTCACTGTGCTGTTGAAAGGAGCAGGTACTACTGTTCAAGTCACAGAGCAGATCGGGGAAACACTGGGTTAGTCCATCCAGCTCTGCTTTTCTTGCTTTTTGCTTTTTGTTGTTTCTAGAAAGCTGGTTTAGAAGCACAGCCAACAGATTCTCATTGGCCCTAGTAACCATGTTTTCTTCAGATCTGTACTTAATTTTAGGCCCTGTCCCTGGGACTGACCATACACATGCATCCATGGGCAGATATAGTTTGACACTTTCTATAGTTGTATCGAGATCAAATGCAAGGGGGAGAGATGGCCATATGCTCTAAAGCCAATGTTCTGAATTTCCCACTTTCTCCTTCAGCTGTCAAGATAAGTGTGTGTGTGTGTGTGTGTGTGTGTATACACACTCATACACCTGTAAATACAGCTTAAAGAGATGGTATGACCATAATAAAGATGAAACGAAATTACAGAAGTTAAAAGACAATATATGCCAATCAGTCCCCTCATCCTCACTCCAGAATTTCCAAACCTGCTTAGAAATAAACGTTGTGCCTTGCTGAGATGGTGAAAGTCAAAGCAAAGCAACAAATGTTTCTGGCTTAATTGATGTCATATTGTTTTAAGTAATTTTTTTTTTTTGTAGAAAAGAAAACCCAGATCAGGAAGTCTGAGGGAGAAGAAACTCAGTGTAAATTCACCTCTGACACCCACATGGACCTACCAGCACCTCGCTTGAGGTGAAATCACGTTTAGTTAAGATACATGCATCCCCATGAGTTCAGACAACATAACTGTGGGAGCACACTGACACAGATTCCTCAAAGAAGACTAGCAAGCTGGCTAGCACCCAGATAAAAAAATGCCACAAAATGGAAAAAATTCTGGGGCTCTACTCGGCCTTCGTGTTTCTTAGTGGACAGATGTGCCTGGTTCCAGATTCTGACTTGTTTACTGTAGGCTTAGCTACCTGGAACATAAAAAAACCAGACCCTGAATTAGCCACTTTCCGACTCCCCACCCCCACCCCAGCCCTTCCCACACACCCACCCCACCTCACATCCCACTTCCCTTTTTCAGAGATAAAGGCTCAGAAAACAAGGCAGCTTTGGTTTTCTGTGAGGGAGGGATATACTCTAGAGAGTGCTTTCAGCTTCTGCCTCTGACCTGCTGAATCACTGAGAATAGTTAAGTGTTTTATAATTGGAACAGGAAACTGCCTTGGAAGGACCTTCCACAAAAAGCATTTTCTACCTGTCATTGACCAGAAAACTGAAGCAAAAAATCATCTTGTCTTCAGTCTAGTTAAGAGGATTCATTGCATCTTCATACATTCTAAATATGTTGATGCAGGATAGAAAACACATTCATTTTTATTCTCAACATTCTTGAGAAACTGTGGTGTTTTTGCCTTATCCCCACCTTCCCAGTGCCAGAGTTAAGGGCTAGAGCTTATCCCCACCTTCCCAGTGCCAGAGTTAAGGGCTAGAGCTTCCATGTGTGTTTTGGAAGCGAGCAGTAAGTTGTGGTGTAATTGCTGTCAAGAGTAATGTGTGGGGGCTGGAGAGATGACTCAGCAGTTAAGAGCACTGGCTGTTCTTGCAGAAGACCCAGGTTCGAATTCCAGCACCCACATGGCAGCTAACAACCATCCGTAACTCCAGTTCCAAGGAATCCAACGCCCTCTTCTGTCCTCTGCAGACACTGCATGACAGGTACACTTAGATATATGCAGGCAAAACACTAATACGCATAAAGTAAAAACAAATACTTTTTTTTTAAAAAAAAGAGTAATGTATTGAACTGCTCGTGAAGCTGTGTGTTTAGCCTCTGTAGTCATTGGGGAATCATCACATAATTTTAGATCCAGTTGTGTTAGTTTGTTTTTAGAAGAATATTTGTTGTGCTCATTTATAACAGTCTCAGTTTCACAATTATATTTATTCACAGAATCATCAAAATGAATTTTCTCTTTTTTGCATGCATGCTTATAGTAGAGAGTAGGTAGTGTTGCCAGCACAAGAATACATGTTAATAATCAATCAGAACTCCCAGAGTCTTCCCTGGTCTCTAAATAAGCTAAACTATCCTGCACTATAAAGCTGCCTACTAAGTAATATCAACAGTAGCATAAATGGTTTATCAGTTTATTCAAATAACTTCCAACCTGTTTGGTGCTAAAGAAGTAACTTGGATGCACCTGTCACTAGTGAAATGATGCCTCTCACTATTACCAGGAAATTTGGGGTTCCGTTTGATGTCTTCTAACTCTCACTAAGTAAAAGAATTTTAAAATGGACTCAAGGGCTGGCAAGACGGCCCAGTAGGTTAAGACACTTGCCACCAAACCTGATGACCTCAGTTGTATCATTGGGACCCACACAGCAGAAGAAGAGAACTGACCCCTTCAAGTTGTCCTCTGACTTCCACACCTGTGCGATGGTGTGCATGTCTGTGTGCCCGTGTGCGTGCACATGCATACACACACACACACACACACACACACACACACACACACATATATACTACTAAAATAAAATAAAGTTTTTAAATAGGAAATGTGAAATGGACTCAGAAGGAAGTTTGGGGACCATTTGATTGTAGAGTTTGAGAGAAAAACAAAGGCACAGGCAAGCTGTAAATCTCAACAGCTGCTTACAGGAGGGAGATGAAGACAGAGAGAGGAAAGAGAAAGCATGTGATTGAGGTGGGCTCTAAGAAAGCCACCATGCTCAGCAATGGAGCTGCATGGTAGAAGCGGTGGGAGTGGGGTGCACTTCAGAGAAAGAGTGAAACTGTCCAGAGGTTCAGGGAAAGCATTCCCAAGAACCGGAGTGGGCTAGTGACCTGAGGGAAAAAAAACCAAAAGCCCTGGGCTACAAGGCACATGGCCCTTTATAGGACATTTTCACAATACCTGCGG
Organism: Nannospalax galili; assembly: GCF_000622305.1. Taxonomy (NCBI): domain Eukaryota; kingdom Metazoa; phylum Chordata; class Mammalia; order Rodentia; family Spalacidae; genus Nannospalax; species Nannospalax galili. Next base: position 351,126 of record NW_008343660.1, on the reverse strand, counting down.
CTCTCCAGAGGTTGTGTCACAGGCCTTTCTTGCATGCTCTATTCATTACATGTAGCTCAGGTGAAGAAGGCCTTCCAGTCTAGCTGTGCAAACTGGCTTCTTTCATATGTTAATCCTGAGGCTGCTTTTATTCAGTCTTTACTCCCCTGCCACATCAGTGAGCCCTCATGTTAAAGGGAATGGCAGCATGCCCTTCAAGGAACCCCATTCATCTGATCACAGGAGGGCCTGGTGTCCACAGCAAATGCAGACAGGAAATGCAGAGAGCTGGTCCTGCTGAGAAGTGCTTCTGCTCTTCAGCCCCCAGACTTTGCAGGATAGCGGGGTCCATGGAGTCCTTGCAGTGTTTAATTGGAAACTACTGATGCTAGCAGGATTTTCCTGTATTCCACACCTTATTTGTCAACAGGCTAGCTAGATTATTATAATGGGTCCTGTGTATTAACTAGTCTTAATTTCCAGAAAAAGTCAGAATCAGAAAATAATTGTTTCCTTTTAACAAAGCAGAAGTAATTTTGTTTTCCTTCTTATAAAAGGAGTACAGTGGTGGGTCACTTAAGGACAAAGATATGATCTGGGAAGCATATTTTAGTCATTTTTTTCATTGTATGAATGTCAGCATGCATGTACAAATGCAGCTACTACACACTAAAAAATACAGTCTTCTATAAATGATCCATCATTGATCATATTTCATTAGCTGCATATTTATTCTACATAATCTGTAAAATAAGAGGAATATAAAAAACAAGTGTTCCTAATCTGGTTACCCAGACACAACTTACCCATTATTCACACATACTTTTGTGTATTTTTAAACTTTTTCAGCCAACCAATTCTAAACTTAAACAATACTCTGCATTGATTATATTGTGCAACGTGGCAGCACTTGGGAATAATAATGCTATAACTAGATGTCATTTCATAGTACGAATATTTCCTCATTGCTTATTTTTCCCCTCCAAATTATATTACTTAGCTCTTGTATAGACACCTGAGTGGACTCACCAGTATATTTCATCAGATGGAAGGTTCTCTCACTCAGTATTTTCATTCCTATATTCAAAATAACATATTAAGTGGACCTGAAAGACCTTTATTGCTTTATGGACTCTGGAATCATAAAAGGAAGATTTGATTATTTACAGATGATTTTAGTGCTAGGTCCACTGATGATGTCTGGTTACTTAAAAAATTGTAATCAGTGCACAATAAACCAAGTTGGCAGACACAGGAAAGACTGACTTAACCAACCCCCACCCCATTTTTCACCCACAATCCAAGCAACATGAAGCCCAATAAAATTCTAATTTCATTCAAGTATCTTACGCTCTGAACCAGAGTTTTCCTTCAACTTTGCCTCCTATCGCCCTTCAAAAGGGCGTCTCTTCAGACTGGTGTGCTATGAGGTGTTGCTCTGGAGTCTGCTAGTACTGCCCTTTAGAGAGAGCTTCAGCTTAGGGTTGGGATGAATCCTCACCCTTAGGCAAAGTTAAGAAGCACTGAAAGAATATCCAAGTAAAATTTAAGGGATTTTTAAAAGACTTATATGAAAAGTATTATCCTCAATCCATATCTTAGAATAAGTATTTAGTAAGCAGGGGCTAGAAGAGATTTTGGTTACAAAATGGCTTGTTTGCGGGTCTTTGCAGACCTTAACTCCTGTATAAAACCTGAGTTCCTTGAAAGCAGAGGCTTCTCTGCAGCCCTTCAAACCCTCTGTGTCCTTTGTGTAACAGGGACTGGGTGTAGAATGGTGTATTTCTGTGGCTCTTTAGTGGCAGGTGAATGAATGTGCATTTCGGGTCACTATTTCAGCCAGCAGTTGGCAGTGCTTTGGTAAATATCCTCGATTGTGTTGGCTGCTGATAGGGTACAGGTGTGGGGAAGTGGCATACAGTACTTTGATGCTCCCCTGGTGGAGGAGATGCTGATGCCGATAATGAGAATTTGACTTCTTCAGTTTCAATTTGATCGCCTTGCTTCACTGAGTCATAGCACTCGCTGCTCAGGACGGGCAATCACTAAGCCTGAGACCATCCCTCGGACTTCTGTTGACATTTTATATGAATTTCCCACTGCAGTAGCAGCCAGAATTTGTCATATAATTTAAGAGCATGCCAAAAGCTAGTTGGTTTGTCACTGACGTTGAGATTAACTTTCTCTAACCTAGACTACTGAAAACTAAAATGTCCCTCACCACATAAAAGTTTTGCTTTCACTGTGTTCAGACCCCTCCCACCTGTCACAGCACAGTCATTTGGTGTCTGATTTGGGGGCGGTGTGGTTGTTTCTCAGTGGTGTATGACCCACTTTTTCATAATACTTAATTGCCCATGCTTTTACTATACAAGTCAGAAGCTGACAAGAGTGGACTAAAGCCCCAAAAGGATTTTCTGAGACTTCTCATCGGCTCTAGAACCACATTGTCAAAAGAAGGTCTTAGCTCTGCAGAGTGTGTGTTTGTTGCCGGAGAAATGACGGGATGTTTCCTCTAGTTTCTGGATAATGAGCAAGTGCACAGGTAATGATGCCTTTCTTAGAGCTGATTCCTTTTTATGTCTTAATTATTTTGTTGAGCTAGACTTGTAAAATATTAATCGCTGTCTGCATAGCTTTTCTATTGTGGTTTTGCGGGGAGGCTCAAAAGAACATTTTCATTGGTTTTTTTGAGACCTTCGTAACTTTTCACTAAAAATTTGAGGAGACTGTAGTCAAAAAGAGATTCTCCTCTCTTACCTTCTCTGTGCCCCAGTAGGCATCCTCTTCGGTTGCTGGTTCTGGTTGGTTTGGTTTTTTTCTTACTGATATCAAGGTGGCTGTCTGTAAGTATCAGATGCTCCAAGGTGACATCCACATGTTAGTTAAAGCTTAAGCCTCTGGTTGTGGGGTGGCAAAGTGTTTTATGGATGCTTCTGTTTCTGATAGCACTGTTGCTGGCTGGAAGAACTTTTAAAATAGCATCACTACTTCGAAACAAAGTGTTGTAGGTACCCCCTGTCCTGAATATGCAGAAGAATTTGGCCGTGCATTTAATTGCCAAAGGCTATATGACATGTGGCTCCTGGCAGACGTGTCTGTACACTGAATTGCATGTCACCTTTGAATGCGCCCAGAGATAAGTCAACCTTGTTTTCCCTGAAAGTCCTGATACAGAGAAAGAATGAAAGTACAAACAGTGACTGGAAAAAATGTCACACATTTTAGCCACTTTGCATCCCTTGTTAGGACAAACCCTGGCTGGGTTTTTACATTCGTGAAGTTGTGCGGTAGGTGGAGCAGTGTGGGTGGCTCAGAAAAAGTAGCGGTTAGAATAAGATTTTCCATTTATTGCCCTTTGCACATGGCTAAAAATAAGATTCATACAAATCAGAATATGTAGTGCAAGCAAAATCAGTCTGTTAATTCTGATGACTGGCTTGCCCACATCTTTGCATCTGTCTGGTAAGTGGTATATCGGGAAATAAATGTATCTCCGTTTAAATAGCAAAAGGTGGATTTTTGCGCTGTTTGTTTATACGTGATAGTTTCTTATTTTCCTTTTCTGAAGGAAGAAAAACCTAATCCACACATACACAAATTGCGTTGATGACAGATGAAAGAAGTGGTGGGAGCCTTGAGTGTTTTTCAACAGCAATGGCCTTGTTGGAAATGCTGTTTTACGAGGTACATCTTCCTGGCTCATTGTTAGAAAGTTGTTTCTTGTAAACTCATGGACGTGAGAAAAGGGTTTCTTAGTTGCGTTGTCCTAGAGATTGGAAAATAGATAGGGTGGTGGGGACGAAAGATAAATGCACACCCACCCTGAAGTATTCTCCCTAGACACAGGTGTTTGGAGGAGCAGCTGACCAAGTAAAAATTCCTCTCTGGCTTCAGAGTCCACTGCAACCACAACGCCTCGGTTTGTGGCTAGAAGAAACACCGAAGAGAGGTGGCATCAGCGAATGCAGGGAAATTTGTACCTTCCCGATGTCCTTCACTGGTGCTGTCCCATTGCATTGACTGGGGGGCTGTGGCATTTCCAGAGAATGCAAGTGCACTGAGCTTTTCGGTCTGAGGCAGTCTGTGAAATAGATGAGTCAAGAGTGCACTCATTCCAGAAGCCTCAGAAATGATTGCAGCAGATCGCCCTCCTCCGTCTGTGGCAGTCGTCAGTCCGATGCAGTGGCTGAAGCCAGACGAGAGCTGTCAGGGGAGAAAGACCCCAGAGCAGATCTTAGCCTAGCAGCCTGTTGACCTGCACCTGTCTGCTTAGCTTTCCTAGACCTAGATGACATTATGTGAAAATGAGAACAGGAGTGGTAGCTCCCACATCGGGAGCCTGTGAGGACTGATGAGGACTGATGAGGTAACCAGGAGCACAACGCCGCTCGGCATGACAGGGCTGGCGCTCTTCTTACTCATGCGATTGCATCATGAGGATGTGTTGGGGGAATTTCAGGGCACTTGGGGTTCTCCTGTACACCTGGAGTAGACATTTGGGATTAAATGGGCAAGGGGCCAGCCTCTGGATGTTTCTCAGAGGGTGAGGACATTTACAGAGCACTTTGGTTCTTCACAAGCTCTTACTGCTGCCTGTGGTTGTTATCCTTTCTCGGTTACTTGAGTGCAGTGTACGTTTTTCCTTTCACATTAGCACTGCGTTGAGCATATTCCGTTATTTTTATCCTCACGCTATGTTTTTAATCTAAACATGGATATTTCAGTTCTAACATCTGTGCCTGTTAATTGTAGTACCTGCTGGCATGCGCTACGAAAGAGAGTGTAGTAATGCTGCAATCAAGCAAGGCTTTTAATGTTTCAGGTAGGAATGAGGCAGAACTTCAGAAGCAATTAGCTTCCATGGTGGCATCATTCCCCAGAGAAAATATTGCATCTATTTTGATTCTGGTTACTGATCAGTCATAAAGATGACCAAATGTTGATGGGAAGAAGACAGTTACTGTTGCTTTTTTCTTCATTAACTTTTGCTGATGATTTTGTTTTGTACAATATATGCCTGCCCTTTTCTGCCCACTAACGTTTTCTGTTGCAAATTAAATATTTTAACTATTTCATAATGTAAGGTATAAGTGTGGGTACCACATAACTTTTTGGTTAACCTTTAGAAGCTTTAGAATTAGATAAGAGTTCATATTGGACTTTTCCTTCGGCTTCCTCCATGACCTTCTGGGATGTTATTCCTTCATTTATCAAATTAAAAAAGAAATTGTGACAGTACCTTGACTTGGCCTCACCTGGGACCTGACAAGAAGTGATAAATGAGACCAATAAGCTAAGAAATTACAACACGGCACAGACAGAAACAGCAGTGGTTTGCTGTTATCAATGGATGTTTTTGGCCAGGCATTAAAAACAAACACAAACCTCCAGAATCCTTTTCCATGATCTAGCCCACTTCCTGGTACCATTGCTGATTATAGCGTATACATTAGTCTTGTCAACAAATTGTCTGGGTTTAATTGTTAGTAGCTGTCAGTCTGTAGTGGAGACATTTCTCAGGTTGGCTCCCAGGAAGATATGCCTTTTATCACAGCCATGTTCTGCCCCCACCCCCTGTGTATGCAGCTACATTTCTTTCTCTTGAGTGAAATGCAAGAATCCTTTCGGTTAAGTAGATCCTTGCAGGTGACTTTCAGAGCTCCTGGCTGTACAGACCCAGCTTCAGTCCCCTCCCACACATACCCCATTATCCTCGCCAGCCTCATTGCACTTTGCCACAGACTGAAGTTTCTGTGAAAATCATAGACGAGAGAAGGTGATAAATTAGGCTCTAGCTGTGATTTCCTCCCACACCTTCGTGAGGAATGACAGAGATTCTGAAATGCATCCCGGGACATACTGCACTTCTTCCTGCATTACAGCTCTTTAACCTACCCTTCATATGCAATTTGAGGGTAGTGGCCAGACTGAGCTCATTATTCCTTTGGTTGAATAATGTAAAGCATTTGCAATGGAGATTTACTCTAATGATGTATTTTAAGTACATGTCCGCATTGCTAGTTTAATGCACTCCATCATGAAATGCTTTAGAGTTTATTGCTAATGGATAAATCCTCAGGAAAACTGAAATTTTCAATAAGATTGACATTCAGAGTGTGAAATATAAATCTAATTGAGAGCATTTCAGCTAGGGTTTGTAATTAGGACTGAATGGAGTAAATTTGTACATGCTCACCACAGAAGGGCACAGCAGAAGGCGAAATTGCATGCTCTGCTGTGAATGAGGGATGAAGGCCGATGTATCGGTGTCAGACCATGACACTGGAGTATAAATGATACTGTCACCAAGTGCTGAACAGGGCACCAAGGGAATTCCACGCTAGTAAATTACATTACTTAGAGAGACCTGAAGGCATTGTGTTGGAATGAGGAGAAAAGAGAAGGCTGTCAGCATGAAACAGGAAAGCCAGCAGGCTGTAGGTCAAGGCATCACTGCTCCGTAGGACCTGGAGAGGCTTTATGTTCTGTTTTGTTAATTAGTTTATAGGAGTGACAGTGAAAGAGGGCAGATCAGATTTCACCAAAAGGGAATGAGTGTAAGTTCTTTTCTATGATTTGGTCAGTGTTGGAATCTGTCCACTGATCACAGTTGGGTGATACTAGGTGATTAACATAAGCTTGCTCTTGTTTTATTTACCTTTTGTGAGGGTCTGACTCTTACCCCCTCAGTGGTACTGTCTGTCTCATTTCCAGTCCGCCTAACAAAAACCTGTGTCAGCTGGAATCTGGTGGCATATACCTGAAATCCCAGCTACTTAGAAGGAGGATTCCAAAAAGAGCTATTTTTCCCATTTCTGTTTTGTTTTGCCCCCCCCCACCCCCCGCAAGTGAAGTGACGCCACCTTCATGGGTTGATCTGTCTTACCATTTCTGGGAAGGAATTGGGAGAAGGAAGTGAACACATTGTGCTGCTGTTCCTCACTGGTGAAACCTGGGCTAGTCTAGTGGGACTCCAGAAAGAAGTCAATCCCAGGTGCTCCAGGATGAGTCACAGTCACTTCTAACTAGGAAGTAAATGTGCTGCCTGAAAGAATATTCTGAAAAATCAGTTTTGTCTTTGTTGAAATATACCTAAGCAGGCTCTCTGAGCTGCCAGGAAGAACATGGGGGATTCTGCAGCATGCCCACCAACATCCATGTTGGAGTTCAGCTGTCTTCCTAAAGCGAAGCACTGTAGATAGCAGTGGTACTGTCTTGGATTTGACTTTTAGTCTATTCAAAATAATGCTGTATCCATATCAGCCTATCTGATTTCATCTGTATTTTGTAGTCTTAGTTACAGTCTTACTTTATCCATTTAATCATGGGACTTAGTAAAGCCACCATACTTGGCAAACTGGGTTTGAGCATGGAGAGCATTCAATTAAATATGAGATGGTGGGTATTTCTATTTTATACAGGTTTCCTTATCTTAAAAAATATTTCTTGGGACTCTGAAGCAGCTCAGTGGTAGAGTGTTTCCCTGACACATGCAGGGCCCTGGGTTCTGTCCCTACTATGAACGGGGAGTTTTTAGTTGATGGTTCTGAAATAGCATCTCTGTGAAAAAGCATCACATAAATGTGTTAGTGCATAGAAACACTCTGGGTAAGGACCCTGTTTATACTCTAACAGTACAAGAGTTAGTGTCACCCTTAGTAAGCTCACTAGACCATCCCCCGTTCTATTCGTTTTCACTTTAATGCACTTTACATCTCTGTTCCTTTCATCCACCACATCAGGAGGGAGATTGTGTGTATGTGTATTGATGTTTACTGTGTTACACTTGTGACTTTTTTCCCTGGCCTCTTGGCAACAGCCTGCAATCAGACTACATCTTTGAGCTGTTCTGAGTTGAACCCTGATGGAGGAGATTTAGAGTCTCTGACATGGAGCTGGTTTAACTTCTCTCCATTCCAAAAAGCTACCTTTGTTCCTGCTGCCCTAAACATGTCTGACTGTTCTCTCTTCTTTTTCTTACATTAAAATTAGAAAGGGAACCAGGGGGCACTCCTTAGGAGGAATAGGTCTGTGGAGAATTGTGAGTGCTCATTCAGAAGCTATTCTTAGTTCTCAGAAATATAATGAAGTTGGGCTTTGCATCCTGCTGAAGCTCCCATTAATGATCCCACTACCAGCCACCTGATTGTGTTTTCCCTACAGACCACTGCTATTTTCTCCCTAATATTCTGAATGGACTGTCTTCCACATCAGGCACATCTTGAAAAGCAATGAATCCTGTTTCTGTGATGGTTCACTGGTGAATTCTTAATTGTCTTGTGAAGTGTTTCTATTTTATTACCTCACAGTCTGCTGTATAGAAGACAGTTCTCTATAGACCTCCATTTACTTGTCAGAAGTCAACCCATTCGTGTTAGCTGTTTACTTACATTGTCACTGCAGTGCTTGCAGCCGACAACTGCTGCTGCATACCACTGTATTCCTGAGTTCCCACTGTTGCAGAAAAAGCAACTGTTCTGACTTGATGAGGAGAAAAATGCAAATAACAACAGAGTTCCACCAGCAGAGATCCCATAAAGACGTGTTCAAATGAACAATGAGGTCGTTGTTCACGTATGACATAAGGACGTAAGAATTTAAACAATAAGACCTCTTGTGAAATGTGGCAAAATATGCACCACAACATTGTGAGGTTCTCTGTCTCGTGGAAGGCAGTTTTTACATGAGTTTCAAGAGCCTGTACCTTCCTAGCAACTCTTTAAGAAAAGAAAAGGCAATCACTTGTCTTTCTATAACATTCAAGCAATTTTAGTTCTAAAGAAAGCTAAAATGCATTCATTTATATAAAGCACATGCATTGTAATTTGTAAAAATTACAGTCCTGTAGTAAGAGATGCAATCCTCTTCCCTTCCACACCTGAAGTGGGAAATCCATCTGCTTGGTGGAAGAATGCTTCACTCTTTTAATTTTTTTATAGTTTTTATTTATTTACTGTGTGTACTTTATGAACATGCATGTGCAAATGATATGGCACACATGTGAAGGTCCAAGGACAAGTTTTGGGAGTCAGTTTTCTCCATCCACCATGTGGGTCCCAGGGATGGAACTCAGGTTGTCAGGTTTGGCAGAAATCATCTCACTCGCTGAGCCATCTTACCAACCCCTCTTCTTTCTTTGAATAATATTTCTTTCTTTCCAATGAAAACAGAATCCTTTAAATCACTTAGATTCAAAATGATGTTTTAAGGCTTGATAATAATTCTTTAAATCCTGATGTTGTTGGAGCATGGGTAGGGAGCAAAGCAACCCTGCTTTGAATTCACTTAAGTGTGAACCTGTTCCTCTTTTTTCCTTGAGCCTTTAAAGGAAGTTTGGTGTGTTTGCAAGCCTCAGGAAAACTGCAGAAGACAAATTTAGACATTTTCTTGTCAACTCACACCAGGGTCCCTGACAAAAACCCGGAATTGTTCCAATTTTGATGTATGAAGTATGTCTTTTCAGACTAGAAGAGGGGAATACATAAGATGATTGACCAAAAGTGTTCCATTGAGCTGGTATAGTATTAAACTTTAAACATGTTCAAGTGTTTGTAGATGAATGTATACAACACCCTTGCAGAATTCTCTTAATTGAAGAAATGTTTCATCTCTAACTCTGTTGACAGAAAAGATCACCCACTGATAATTGCTTTGCTTCAGTGTCTGATAATATGCCAGGAATGAGCACATTCTGTGTTAGGTCATCTTTAATTATGCATGTGCCACCTGTCAGCTCTGAGTCAACATCAGATTAGAGCCTTGGGGAGTCACTTTGGGGAGGGTCAGAGGGAAGCCAAGGTGATCTCTTTTAGACTCAACAAAAATAGTAGTAAACATCCTTCAAACCTGCAGCTTTTTGAAAGTGCCTTATGGGCATGGTTCGTGGGGAGGAATAAGCCATTGGTATATCTGAGAAACATTCATGTCTCGCCTGAGCAAGATCCATTACTGTGAAGACAAATGACAACGGCAGGAGAGAGAGTACGGTGGTGCCTCCTCCCTCCCTGCCATCTGTTGCATTTCCTTCTTACCCCTTCTCATCATTGTAGATGAGCCAGGGAAAGCTCAGAAACATTTTTATAAGCTATGTGAGGACAGGAAATATGTTAACGATGTTAGATTTCATACATTTGGGGTTTTTTTTTCAGTAGTTGGTCGGCTTTTTTTAGAAGGACAAGTGTGGGTTGGAAAAATGCTTGTTACCCTCTGTCAGCTTTGGGTAGTTTTATTCTCACTTTTCAGGGTTGTTTGGGACTTTCTGGCGGGATGTTTAGGGTTCTTTACTGGAAGCTCTGTTCTCTCTTCTCTCCTTTGAAAGGATGGTTTCCTGAGAGGTTTTTCTTTGTTCACCTGTCAGAGTCTTAAGGAAACCGTGTCTTATTGTACCCTTTCACAGAGGTGAGCTTGGTTGATTGCAGAGCGACAGGCAGAGAAGGGAAAGGTGGAAGGAAGTGACAGGGTTTGAGTTATTCTGTGAGGCAGCTCTCAAAGCTGCAAAGGCGAGGCTCAAAGCCTGTCGGCTCTTTGGTCCAAGAAAATGGTCCTGAGATGGGTCGTGAATGAGGTAGCCTCAGACACAGTTTGAAAATCCTGAAATGCACCATTTCATCCACTGCTGGGTAGCGGCACTGAAAAAATCATGTCAGTTGGTAGAGGGACAAAGACCCAGTCCCCCAGAGTACCAGGTCATGGCTCTGAATACCTTTGGACTGCCATTTGGTAATTTAGGGAGGCATTTGTTTTTTTACCCTAATCAAACAATTCACTGAAGTAGAGATAAAATCTGTGAAATGCAGAGTGGCTCAAAATCTACTTACCATCACCAGTGCTTGGCTATTTAACGTATTTATTTAATACTCAGTCAATAAAGTTTACATGAACGACTTACATACAGTGCATATTTCCTAAAACAAGTGAATATGGTGTATCCAACCCTTGACAGAGAAGGATATCAGAAAGTCAAGTCCAGGAGAACTAAAGAAAGAAATTTAAAAGACAAAGGGGAGAAGGAAAAACAAATGCCACTGTGTCTTGTTCTCGCCACTCAACTCTGCCATACCCTTTCCACCCACCTGCGAGGATCTTACGCTGTTTTCACCTGGCCAGTTCTTACTTTGAATGTTATCTCCTCTAAAAAGCATTTTAAAATTTCATTTATTCTTTTACAATTTCACACATGTATAATATTCCTGGATCAAAGAACACTGTTTACCCTCTCCTATCTCCTTCCCCTCTCACCAAATCCCTTCTTCCTCAGTCTTCCTCCTGCCTTCTACATCTTCATGTGTGTGACCCACTGCACTTAACTAGGGCTGCCTCATGAACATGAGTGGGGATTATTTGCTTGCATGGTGGCAGTGTGCCAGTGGCTGTGCTTTATCCTCTCCCTGCAACCTTTAACTTTCTATAGCTCCTCTGGGAGAAGCGAGACCCTATGAACCCCTCTTATCCATGATGACCTATTGATGGGCCCAGTCTTATGCAGGTAGGCCACAGTTACTGTGAGTTCATGGATACGGTAGTCATGTCATACCCAGAAGACAGCATTTTGCAGCACTCCTTCCCAGCTCTTACATTCTTTCTGTCCCCTTCTATGGCGTTCCTCGAGCCTTAGATATAGATGTCCATTTAGGGCTAAGCATTCCACAATCTCTTATTCTCAGTACCGTGACCAGTTATAGGTCTCTGTACTAACATCCTGTAGGGTCTGTGTCCTCACCAACCATGGGATTTGACCAGGTTTGCAGAACCAGGTATGGGTTCCTCCTGTAGAGTGGGCCTCAGATCCAATCAGAAAGCAGTTAACTACTCCTATAACAGTCATGCCACTATTGCACCAGTGGGCACAACTTGCCTGGGCAAGTTGATATTATGGTTTACAGAGCTCCCATCTCGGTAAGACCATTGATGACTTCTCCCCCAGTAGCCTGTATAGCACCTTCTGGCCCTGTGAAAGCTAGCTAGCAGGGAGGAAGCTTCCAGCTCAGGTCCAGCTTGATTTCTCCATAGCTTGCAACCAGTGTGTGGTGCCTTCAGCAATAGGGTCTTAGTTATCTAGTTCTGGGGGGCAACCAAGCGGAACCACAAGAACCTGTGTTTTAGGATTCTCTGGGCCGTCCCCAACCAGTTCATTAAGAAGCTGTCCCAACCAACAGCACTTTTGCTCCTATCTAGAAAATCTGTAACACCTCTTCACTCAACCCCTAGCAGAGCACCTGCTTCCTTCACAGCATTCACCACATTGTCCTGCAAGGTCTTGTTTACTTAAGTGACATTATCCTAACTGTGAGCACAGAACTCCAGAAAAAGAGCAGCAGTGATTTCATTAGTGCTCACAGTACTTAGGTCACATTATGAGTATTATGACCATACATCAGAGAAGGAAGTAGACACACGTGAGAGCTTTGTGCAGAGTGTGCTAGAACACTGGAATGGTAACCTGGAGAAGGGAGGAAGAGGGGAAGACACGATGACCGTGTTTAGATGGGTGAAAGACAGAAACAGGAGAGACAAAAGATAGATGTGATACAGAAGAGATCTGAATTCAGACCAAGACTTCTGGTACATGTACCTGTAGCTTTGGTAGCGGTGCCCCTGCTACCAGAAAGATGGTTGCCTTTCAATATCGTATCTGGGGTTTAGGACTTGTAATGCTAAAATTGCTGCACTGGGGTGGGGACATAAACCAGATAACCCTGACATTAAGACTTAGAGTTCCTGTTCTATACAGCCTCATGGTCAGGATGGCTGTGGGATGGCACTCCTGACTTCTACATGGTACCTGGTTAGTCTGGTACATGTCTACATGTCTACAAGCTATATGCTGGAATTGGGATTGAAGGACAGAACCATCTACCTCCTCAAGAAAGCTGTACAGTGAAACAGAAGGAGCTCTTAATCCAGTCCCAGTCCACTTGCTTTCTGGCCTTTTGCTTGGTGTGTAACTTGGAGTGGCTCCCTCTAAGCCTTCAGAACCTCCATTTATTACCAAGAAAATAGAAATATTATTGTCCTTTTCTCAGAGTTTCCATGACGCTTCATGAAGGAAGGTAAAGGAGTCACTCATAGACAACAGGTGCCTCTCCAGAGACCAGCTCCTGACCGGCCACCTCCAGTATAATGGACAGAGTTTTCTCCTTTGTGAGGTTGCTGTGAGCTGGATGATAAAACCATCACATAGAAAAGTCCCCAATATGGGCTGGAAGGTAGACCAATCATAGAGTGATAACCATGCACGAGGCTCTAGGTTCAATCCTCAGCCCCACAAAAAACAAAAACTTCCATGAGAGACTGTTACCTTACAGGGAAATCTGAATTTTTAAATCAAGGGTTTATCCTTCATTTTTTAAATATTTCTGTATACTGTAGTTTTTTTGTAAATATTAATAAACTAAAAAAAAATTTTTTTTTTAAAGCCCACAGAGTAGGTCATGGGAGTGTTAGCTCATTTCTCTGCCTGGAGCTAAGACCTAGTAGAGAGTGCCTCCCCACCCTCCTCCACTGGACCAGGCCTCAGAGTGTTCTCTACTGTTTGCCCCAAGTCCCGGCTGCATGCTGCCTCCTCTCCTCCTCCTTGTCATCTCAGCACAAAGTCACTTGTTCTCTTTTTACCCCGTCCTTCCTTCTCCACTTCCACCTCCTCCTGACCCTTCTTCATCACCAGTGCACCCCCTCCCCCTTCATCTCTCTGTACATGCTTGTTCTGATGAGCACCACATTGAAAATTATGTTCTCAGTAACATTTTTGTTCTGTTACCTTTATTTTTAATAATGTTTATGTGTTTGTGTTTGGGGGTTTGTGAGTGTGTGTGCCACAGCACACACGCAGAGGTCAGAGGACAACTCAAAGGAGTTGTTTCTCTCCTTTCCCACCACGTGGAACCCAGGGATAGAACTTGGGTTGGCAGACTTGTTGGCAGGCACTTTACCCACTGAGCATCTTGCTGGCCCAACATTTTTATTCTAAGCAAGAGGTTTTATGTAGCTTTGTGGGGTTCGGGAAAAGCGAATCTTTTCTGCTTCTCTAGATTTCCTTCAAGTTCTTTTTTCTGTGTTAACATTTTCCCATTCTCTCATCCCTTGGGCTTTAGTGATTAACTTGCCAGACACACAGCAACTGATTGTCTTTATGACGTTACTGGAGTTAGGAGAGTGTCATTCACAGAGAACCTAACCCATATATTAACTCAGACGCAGCAAATTGCTAAATATATGCCTTTAACGAAGAGCTTCAGAATGCCAGTTTGATTCCCTTGCTCACAGCCACTCCCATTGAAAGGGGGTTACTGAAACAGAAAAGGCAGTGCGCACCACCATGGAATGAAGCCACAGTGGAGCGCTGCCCTCTGGATACACACATCACCTCCATCCACAGTCTGCTCAGTGTTGCCCAAGACCTAGCAGGAGTTCAGATGCCAATACAGAAGAGCAGTGGATTCCCGCCAGCCTCCAGGCTTGATCCCATCCTTGTTCACAACTTGCATAGCCACACCATGGCTCATTCATCTCTTAGCCCCACCAGACCCTCCTCATTCCTCGCAGGGTCTAGTTTAGTAAATGCCAGAATAGATACAAAAGTGGAGGGAAGGAAGGAAAAGGGAAAGAAGGAAAAATAGTCAAAGGAAGAAAGGCAGCTCTGCATGTATAAATGAACACATGCTCTGAGACCCAGACCACGGGTGCAGTGTGGATCTCAGGGAGTGTCAGCACATGTGGAAATGTGAACCAAGTCTAGGGGAATGGTGCTAATTATCCTGTCTATGTAGGCATCAAAGTGCAAGTCATATATTCTGTGGCACATCCCTTAGAACATGCAGCTCTAAGCTTTCTCCTACTGGGCTATGCTGCTTTTCATTTAGCAGAGCATTATTTTAAATTTCTAGTCATTCCTAAATTTTGATTCAAAAAGTGTTATTTGTTCCCTTCCAAGGAAAGAAGGAAAACTATTTCCCCCCATTCTTGTGAACATGGTATTTCTTTGGGACCAATGGCCTTATGGGAAGAGCATGGGTCTTGATGCTTAGGTCATTGTACCCTGTTTATGACTCAGTACCCCCACCCCAGGTCTCAGAACCTCTGTGAAAGCCTGGGCTTTCTCACCAACACATGAGAAGAAATGTCTTCAAAAGCTCACTGAAAATAAAGATGCCAAACTGAGAGGAATTATACTATCAACAGAACTTTTACCTGTTTGTGAAATCACTTGCTGTGTGCAGTTTATTCAACTACCAAATCCTTTTTAAAAGAAACTTGCAGCATCTTTAAAAGAGAAATAACTCCTTTTTCTACAAAATACTCTGGATTCTTATCTGAAGATATACTTTGGATTCTGTTCATAAGTTGGTGCAAAGATATTTGAGATTTCAACTGTTGTTCCTCTGTTTCCACAGCACTTTGTACCTGCTTCTAGTAGGCACCACACTGCCGATGCAGGGCCTTGGGAAACTCAGTCCCCACCCCAGAGTTCACCATCTACCAGAGGATCCGAGACAGACTCAAATAGCTGTGACATAAATAGCAAATACCAGCTACCAGTTTGTTTGATAGACAGAGCTGGGAGTGAGGGCGTGCTTGGTCAAGGTAACTAACTTTTACGGAGAACAAGAAAGTGACGCTAGTATTGCCTTGGCATACGATATTTCCATATTTGTCTTAGCGTTCTTATTCTCGCCCTGGGCCCTTGAGGACAAGGGCTCTCTGATTCATCACTACTGTGGTGAATTCTGAGGTGTCTTAGTAATTGGTTGTTTGAACAAATATGTTCTATACCATGTTTAATTTCTATTTCAAAGTTAGTACTACAATTTTTGAAGACCTGAATTTAATTTCATATATAAATAGATTTTGGACACTTTTCAGTTAGGTGTTTTTTAACTCCTGAAATGGAAAGAAAATACTAATTTCAAGAAGAGATTTCCAACATTATAGAAAAGGTAAAATGATTTTGTTTGTGCTATGGGTACAAACTAAATGTAGTTTTCAGAACCTCAGAAATATTTGTTTATATTCTGTGTATCCCTGGTGCCAAGAATTATGCCTGACAGTTAGAGGGTACTTAACGAGTATCTGCTGAGGGCCTGTGAGATTTCAGAGGCTAAAGGCCTGACTATCTCAGTTCAATCCCCAGGCCCCTCACAGAGGAGAAAACCAGCTCCCCCTAGCTGTTCTCTGACTTCCATATGCTTGTCATGCCGCTTGTACACACACATAAATGTAAAACACAATGAAAACTTTAAAAAGCATTTGTTGAATGAGTTGAGTGAACATTTACTGAGTTTCTACTATGTGCTGAGTCCTGTGGCCGATTCTGGAGATTGCAGTGATAAAGAGTTTGTCCTCAGGAACCATTTAATGAATGGAGAAGACAAACCCTGATACCAGCCGACATCATGCAATGTGGGAAAGCAGTGAGGAGGAAATGCAGAGAATTTATTTTCTGTGTTTTGAGTACCGGGCATGGTGGTATACACTTGTAATCCCAGAAGGGAGGATTGCAAGTTCACGGCTAGCCTTGGTGGCATAACAAGACCATGTTTCAGAATTCCAGTGGTCATGGGGGTATCTCAGTGATAGAGTGTGTGCCTTGTGCACAAACCCCAAATTTGATTCCCATCACTGACCAAAGAAAGAAAAATGGAGGAAGAAAAATGTTGTATCATGTCCCTGAAGTGAAAAGAAACAAAGAATCTGCTTTCATCACTCCTTCCCTGCTTTTCTCTTTTTGTTAACTTTTGTCCCAAGTTGTCCCATTTTTCTGGGTGATAGGGGCTCCTGATAAGCTGCAAGATACAAGTGGTGCTAAAGGTAGCATAGAAAAGAAAAGTTACACGTCAGACTTCCAGATCAAAGGCAGTTCCCATGTGTACTAATCAGGGTTCTTTAGAGAAACAGAACTGATAGAACAAATAGGTGTTACAAAGGAGATTCATTAGATTGGCTTACACTGAGTATTCCAAAAATGACTGAACACTAGTGAGCCTAAAAGCCTGGTAGCTGCTCATTCCACAAGGCTGGCTGTCTCACCCTTCTGTCTGGCACTAAAGGCCTCTGGAGGATTCTTGGAGAGCTGTTGGTCATCAGTCCATGGAGGGAAGCTGAGGAAATTGGGTCTGATAGTAGAGAGAGGGCAGCAGCGGCAGCAGCAGGGTAGATGTATTTGCCAGCAAGAAGCAGCGCAGGCAGGCAAGCAGTGCTGGTTTTTCCTTAGGCCTTTTTACATCTGGGCTGTTGCCCAAAGGTGCTGCCCACTCAGAGAGGGGTCTTTACCCCTAGTTAATCCTCCCTGGAAGTGCCATCTTAGATCTACCAAAGGCCTGTCTTTTAGTTGATTTCAGATCCAATCAAGTTGGCAATCAAGATTAACCATCACATCATGTAAGAAGAAAGATTGCGGCCTTGAAACTGCCCTGCCAGCATGTGTCCAGTTCCCCTTACAGTTCCTCCTCCTCTTCTTCCCTCTCCTAGGGTGGTGTTCCAAGCTACCTGCGATTTCTACCACCACCTATGTTCACCTACACACTGAGCACTTGACTGTTTTATCTCTAGACTACTTTTCTCTAATACCTGTACCAAAATGTTAGGCATTCTTTGGGGATTTCATTTGCAGCCTATCCAGACTGGAACTTATTGTACCCCTACATTCCTAGCAAGAATAACCCCTAACACCCATTTACCAGATAACCTACACACATCTTCCTGTATACTTTTAAGCATCCCTAGGTTACCTGTGAAAACTAATACAATGCAAATCTGTTTAAAGACTGGCTGACTATATTGTATTTAGGGAATGATGACAAGTAAAAAAGCCTGCACGTTTCAAATATTTTGAATCTGTAATTGGCTACATGCGGAATCTGGAGCTCCACTCCTTTGATCTCAGATCCACATCTTCTCTGAGGTCCACAGTCCAGTCCCCATGGAGACAAGATGGCCACTCTTGTCTCCACTCCCTTTCTCCTCTGATCCGTTGTACACAAAGAAGCTGGTGTGGTCTTTCTAAAACACAATTATGAACTTATACTTTCAGAGCTCCTTAACATGGCTTGTCAGCGTTCACAGCCTCCTCAGTGTCTGCACTCTGCTCATTTCTCTACTTTCATCTACTGACACTGCTCCTTCATTTCTGCTGCCTAGGCTCAATGTGTATCTATTGAATGAACCTATAAACCAGAGCTGGAAAGGAGAAAGGCACTTGCACAGGAAAATGGACAAGTGAAGACCAATCTGGGAAACTATACCGATAGGTTGTATAGTTCAGTTTGGGCTTGGAAGTAGGAGAAAAAACTGCATGCACACACACAGGCATGTGTTATCCCAACTCTACCCTTTGGCCATACTAAAGGATGCTAAGAGGTTTCTTGCTACTGCCTCTGGTTTCACAGCTCTATGCCCTGGCTGCTCTCACACCATCCCTTTGCCCTTTCACCCTGACTACCTGGCATACCTGGCAGGCTGCCTCTCCTGTGAGGTTGTCTGTAACTGACCCCTGCAGAGGTCTTTCCATCCTGAAAAGGTAATGATTTAGCATTAAGCCTGTGCCCTTTCTCATTCTTACTAGAATGCACAAGCTCTCTTGATGCAGAAGTATTCTTGTTCTCTAGTGCATCTCAGAACCACAGTGCCACCACTGCAGCCATTCCTCAGTTTCTCACGGATGCCATTAAAAGGATTTGTTGGGTCTGTGGTCCCTCCTGGCCTGTCATGTGCATACTGTGTGCCCATCGCTTTAAACAGTAACCAGCACATGACAAACTAACCTGAATGTATTTTGAACAATGACGCCAACTAAGGCTACATAGTGAACTTCAGCTTGACTTCTCCCTGCCCACCCTGTGCTGTCACCACTGCTAGTACAGGCAGGCATTACCTCATTCCTATCCCCCTGGCATTAGCCTCTCCTATCCCTGCGCCACTCCACATTGCCACCATGGTATGATCTGCTAGAAAGGTCACTTTGATCACATCATTTGCCCACTTAGGATTCTTCAACAGCATTTCATTACAGATTTGCACTGGCATGAAAACCACTCCCCCATCTCTCCCCACCTCCTAACAGCCAAGCTGAGCCCTACCACACTCTGCAGATGACTGTCCTTCACCTGTTGCCCACCACTGAACGCTTCCTTCCTTCCTCACCTGTCAAAGTCGTCCTCATTTTTTTGCTGTCAAACACCATTTTCACTCTCAGGTCCAAAGTGACTGTCCCCTCCTCCCAAGTGGTGTTCTTTTCTCTTCATTTTCAGTGACACTGGTTTTGTGTCATTCATATGACCCTGTTACCTCCTGCTTTTATTGTAGCTGTGAACGACATGAGTACCTACTCTATGCAGGGCACAGGGTAGTCATGTCACCCATCCTTTTCATGATTCTCATCATAGCCTACAACATGAAGACCATTATTGGTGATGTTCTGATCTGAACAATGTCACACAGCTAATAAGACCATAAGCCCTGGTCTGTGTTGTGGCAAAGCCTGTGACTCGCCCATTCCATCAGCAGCCTCACTCATAGCTCCTGATAGTCCTGGGCTTCCCTTTAAGTGGGGAGGGGTTGGGACCTTGTGCATCTTGGGCCCAAATGCAGCAGATATGTACCAAGTTTCCTGATGTGTTCATTATGCACAGCTTACCACCTTGTACCTAGCAAAGGTGGTGTGAGGATGCCTGAGACTTCCTCTTTGTCTCTTACCGTTTGTGAAGAATAGGCTCTATGCAGTGCCTTGCCCCCTCCCATCAATTCCGGGACCAGCCTGTTCACTCACACAGTGACCCTGACTGAACAACCAAGCACTGCACTAAGCTCTGAGGATGTGAAAAATAAAGCACACTGCCCTGGATGGGGTGCCCGGTCTATTGGAGTGCGTAGACACAAAAGCAGACAGCCTATAAAGAGACGGAATTTGAGCGCAGGGGGAACATTGCCACCTTCTACCCATTCTTTATAGTCTGCCTAAGTCTGGTTTTCTGCCCAAGTCAATCCTTTCCTTTTGTAAATCCTGATCATTCTAATTGTTCTGCACCATGCATTTTGGCATATATATTGCTCTATATTGTTTTTAAAATGTTTCCTGCATACATGACCTGCTTTCGCAGGTCTATATCTGTGTGTTTTATGTCAGCGTTATCAATTAGTATTTGCTGTATAGTAAAATGCCCCCAGGCTTAAAACAACATTTATTATTTCTTATAGTTCTGTCAGATCACTGGGCAGTTGTTATGGTCTGGACAGCCTTTGACTGAGCTACATGATCCAGGATAGATGTAACCCACAACCCTGTCACCTGTTTGGATTTGTTTTTAAGTGTTACAGACTGGAGAGATGGCTCAGTGGTTAAGAGCACTTGTCCCTCTTGCAAAGGACCCACGTTCCATTCCCAGCACCCATATGGCAGCTAATATTCATAAATCCAGTTCCAGGGGATCTGACATCTTCTTCTGGCTTCTGTAGGCACCAGGCATTCATGTGGTACTACATATACATACATGCGGGCACTCACACAGACACATAAAAAATAAACATAAATATTCTTTTAAAGAAACGATATCAGAGCGTAGCCGTACCATTTTGTCTGCTTTTCCTCTATAACATCAGAGTTGAGTACTTGCACTAGAGATGAAGAAAAAGTTTGCTGACTGGTCAGAGAAGGCATCGCCTAGGATGACTTGTCTCTTGTCTCTCAACTCCAGGTTAGCCTGGTGTTCTTTATACATGGTATCAGGAGAGAGCTAGTACCCAGTACTTTTCAAGCCTACCTCCATCACATTTTCTGTTATCCTTTGGTGAAAGCAAGTCCCATGATGAACCCCAGAATCAGTGCTGGGGGCACTGCCCACCAACCTATATTAAAAGGGAGATGTTCTGATTAGTCTTTGTCAACTTGACACACACTAGAGTTACCTAGAAAGAAAGAACGTCAAATAAGGAATCTCCTCTATCAGTTGGCCTGTGACCATGTCTGTGAAGCAGTTTCTTAATTGTTCAGTGATGCAGAAGGTCCCAGCCCACTGTGGGCAGTGCTGTCCCCGGACAGATGGACCAAAAGTTCTAGTGGATGAACTCACACCAAGAGACAGCTGGGTACACAAACTTGACTTGATAGGCTTTAACGTGTAAAACAGAATACGTGAAATTCTGGTGGTAGACTATGGGAGGGTGCAGAGAGGGGAGGTCTAAATATGATTAAAATGTGTTGTCTGAAATCAACAAAAATTCAATAAAAAATATACATTGAGGAAATAAAAGAGCGTAACTGAGGAAGCTGGGGGGAAGCAAGTTAGTAAACATTGTTCCTCCATCATCTCTGCTTCAGGTCTTGCCTCCAGGTTCCCACTTTAAGTTCTTACCTTGGCCTCCCTCAGTGATGGGCTGTGATCAGGACGTGTAAGCCAGAAAAACCCCTTTCCTATCCAAGTTGGTTTTAGTCGTGGTGTTTCTTCACAGCAACAAGAAATCAAACTAGACCAGGAGAATTATTGCATCTAGTTTGGAAAGCAGTCTCCCAGAACCAGACCGAATTCTCCTCAGATCGCTGTTTTTCACTTCAACCCCCCATGCCTACCATGGAATGCATGGCACACACACCACACATACTTGTGAAATGGAATTCAAGACACAGATGGAGGACCGGGGATGTGGCTAAACAGCAGAGTACTTGCCTGACGTGTAAGACCCGGGGTTTGGTTCCTAGTACCGAAAAAGCATACATGCGTGCACGTACACATGTGTGTGCTCACAGACACGCACACACGATCTTTGTCTGGAAGCAGTCCAAAGAATATTTATTGTGTAACTGCTGTGTGCCAGGGATATCCATAGGCCTTGTACAGTGAGGAACAGAGCATGTAGTTCTGGCTCTCTGAGCACCTGCAGCCCAACGTCAGCTGTGTATCTTTGCTGTACAGTTGAGAATGGGATATCTCTAGTATTCTCTCAAGAAATCCCTCATGAGGGATTTTAGCATTTCAGTATGACTCATCTGTCCATTTGTGTGATGGTTGATTGTTACCTTGACTAAATGAATGAACATACAAGAGATGGGTAAAGCAGACCTCTGAGTGTCTTTGAAGGTATTTGCAGAGACAGACTATGAGGTCTCTGATCTGTGATTCAATCTGTTGATGGGTTCAAAGCTTGAATAAATTACTGGGAATTAGTGGTACTTCTGGCCTAGTTGAAGGAAGTAGGTCACTGAGCAGGGGCAGAGGGAGGAGGGTGATGCCTTTTGGGACTCTGTCTTGCACTAGCCTCTTCCTGCATTACTTCTTTCTGCTTCTTGGGTGCCTTGCTGTGGGCTGTACCACTATGCCATCCCCTCGGTGATAGACTGACATTTCAGAAAGTGGGAGCCACAATGCCTCTTTCTGCCTTTAAATTGTTTTGGTCAGGTTTGTTGGTATATACAAAAGTGACTAATCCAGTTTCTACTCCTGCCACCATTATCTGGACTTTTCCAGCCCACTTTCAGATGCCCATGTCTTTAGGTTCTTCCTTGTACATCACCAACAAGATGATGCTCCTAGCGTCCTGCTTTCATCAGGCTACCCCAGCTCGGAAACCTCACCCACTGACAGGATTGAGCCCAGGAAGTCCCTCAGTTTCCCCCTTGTTGGCAGTGTTCTACACTGTATTATCCTTACCATCTCTGTGTTTGTGCAATGTTTTCCTTTCCCAAATGTCTGTTAAGATATCATCCTGGGGCTGGAGAGATGGCTCAGCGGTTAAGACCACTAACTGCTCTTGCAGAGGACCCGGGTTTGATTCCCAGCACCCACATGATGGCGGCTACAAACCGACCTTAACTCCAGTTCCAGGGAAATCCGAAGCCCTCTTCTGACCTCCGAGGCACTGCACGACACGGGTACGCTCACACACATGCAGGCAATACACTCATGCACATAAAATAAAAATAATAACTAAAATATTTTTAAAAAGATATCCCCCCACTGAGTCAGGCCTAAGTGCATCCTCCTCCATGCTGCTTCCCTGACTGCCCCTCCTGAAAGTTACATCTTTCTCTGCATCCGTAGGTTGCTGCGTGTAGAGTGCAGCTCAAGTGGTACACAGCACATAGTATTTGATGTTTGAGTTATCCTGCCTCATCTACTTCACGTACTGTACTCTGTGTGAGATTACAGACAGGGCGCGATTCACTGTAACTTCCTTCTGAATTCCTTTAACAAGGGAGGCTTGTGAATAGTTTTTTCATCACTAAAGATGAAACCTGGGGCATAGAAAGCAAGCGTTTTGCTGCTGATCTATACCTTAGCTCCATTTTATGATTAAATGAATAACTGACATTTGCTACTCCCTTAACCTTTTATTTGTCATATTCCTAAGAGATCATTGACTTAAATATATTTTATATGACATTAATAAGGAAAAATTCTAAGTAAATATAAAATATCAATTATATAATCCTAACTTCTATAATATTATTACATGGAAAACATTTACCCTAGATATAGTATAATATAGAATATGAAATCAGATAGATACAGGTCTCTTTAGATATTTATAAAATATCTAAATATACCAGCCATTAGAATCTGGCAACAGTTGTGTAAAAGAGATTGAGTAAGTGATAGTATCCTCATGTTATAGAGAAAAAAAAAATTCAAAGAGATTACAATACTTATTTTAGAGTTAAATACATGTGAGTTCCAACACTTAGTACTCCGATCTTATGATTGAGACACAGCTGCCTTCTTAAAATCACCTGTGGATAGCAAAACCCCTAAATTGGCTCTAAGTCTGATTATCAGCATCCACCTTGTTTATCTAGTGACACCTGTAAGTTGATGCTTCAGTTTGTTATCCCCAGCTGTACTTCTTTGTCATGTGACTGTCACGAACATTCTGTTACTGGGCATGACATGTGATAGGATGTTTCTTGGTGCTCAGGGAAAAATTAGAACTATTGTTGGGCGCTTACATTTTCCTTGGGAGGTGATTAACCTTCACCTTGGGAGGTGGATTCTCACATCCCCCCACCAGAGTTTCTTCATCATTAGCCACAAAATAATAGAAGACTTTCCAAATCCAATGCTGCACTTGACTGCTTCATCACAACACTTACTTGGGATTTGTAGAGATACTCTCTGAAGTATATACTGAAGAAACAAAGCTCTGGGACTGGAGAGATGGCTCAGCAGTCAAGAGCACTGGCTGCCCTTGTATAGGACTCGGGCTTGGTTCCCAGCACCCACGTGGTGGCCAACAACTATCCGTAACTCCAATTCCAGGGAATCTGATGCCCTCTTCTGGCTTCCATGGGCATTGCACAACATGGGTGCAGGTAATGCACTCATACACATAAAATAAAAATAATAAATAAAATTTTATGGGTGCTGGGAACCAAACTCAGATTCTGCAAGAACAGTATGTGCTCTTAATCACTGGGCCATCTCTCCAGCTCCCAGGCATATTTCTTTTGTCTTGTGTCTTCAGATGACCCTAAAAGAGTCCCATACCCCGCAAGTTCCCATGTCATTTCCCCAGCATCCTTGAACATAGCAGGTGAACCAGCTGTGAGAAGAGGAGAGGTGAACTTTTGACCAGGGTAATGCAAAAATGAAACAGCCATGATGAAATCCAACACAGGTTGTACTTTGCACGCCAATCCTTCTAAGCCCCGTGAATGCCAGCTTGCTTTGTGAGGTTGACAGATAGATGAAACTGAGGCAGGGTTGCAGATAAAGATGTCATGTTGCCCAAAAGCTTGGCATATGTAAAAACAAAGCTACATAGAGTCATACTTGGATGCTGCATTCACTGGCTTTGTGATCTTGACCAAGTTACTTTTAAGTGCCTCTGTCTTCTCACTAGTAAAATGGGTATAATTACAATAGTGATGATGATGATGAAGATGTCTGGCTGAATGTTATAAGGTTGTGTGTATGTATGTATGTCTGTGCGTGTGTTCACGTGTATGTGTGCCACTGGGTGCATGTATGTATGTGTGCTCATGATGAGCTCATGGGTAACTTCCTCTGTCACTCTACACCTTATTTGTTTGAGACAATCTCTCACTGAACCTGGCGTTTGCTGATTCAGCTGAATTGGCTAGCTGGTGAGCTCTGGGCACCTGCCTGTTTCCCCCTCCACAGTGCTGGGATTACACCGGCCACCTTGCTTGGTGGGGGATCCAAACTCAGGTCCTTATGCTCACACAGCAAGCTCTGTACTGATTGAGTCATTTCCCTGCTCACTACAGGAATATTTTGAGGATAATGAGAATCTAGCCAGGTGTGGGGATACAAACCTGTAAATCCATATCAAGACCCTATCTCAAAAAGAGGGAGAGAATCCAAGCAGAGACTAGTCACTGATGAGCACAGAGCAATGGCCTATATATAAACATGAACACCCTTTCAGTCATCTCTTGCAACCAATGACCAGCTCACTCGTCAGATGTGAGCTCTATCTGACATCAGGAAACATCCCTATGTCTGCATAACTTCTAACTTCATCTCCGATCCTGTGTGACCCTTGACAAGTCTCTTGACCTCTCTGAGCCTCAGATCAGTGCATGAGAAAGAGCCTCTTCCAGTGGTGGGCATCTGTAACTTGTAATTTACTTAATGAATAAAAGACTTTTTATTTGAAAAATAATAATAAATAAAATTTTAAAAAAAGAAACAAAGCTCATCTTTGAGTAAGTTTAGATATTTGTTACACTTTAGAAGAAGTGAGCACACTAGCTTGTGAAATGTTAGGTTGGCGTTTAAAGGGCAAGTTCTCCAAAAACACTTGTCTATATACCCTTGGTTGTATTTTAATTTATTCAAATTGCTAGGTAAAAGAAGGAAGTCTAGGGGCTAGAGAGATGGCTCAGCGGTTAAGAGCACCGACTGTTCTTGTGGAGGACCCGGGTTCGATTTCCAGCACCCACATGGCGGCTACGAACTGTCCTTAACTCCAGTTCCAGAGGAATCCAAAGCCCTCTTCTGACCTCCACAACATTGCCCGACACGGGTGCACTCATTTATATGTAGCCAATACACTCATACACATGAAATGAAAATAATAAATAAGGCCGGGCATGGGGACACATGCCTGTAATCCCAGCACTTGGGAGGCAGAAGCAGGTGGATCTTTGTCAATTCGAGGCCAGCCTGGTTTACATAGCGAGTTCCAGGCCAGCTGGGGCTACCGGAAGACCCTGTCTCAAAAAGAAATATATATATAGTGCTACCAAAGATATAATAAATTTTTTTTTTTTTTTAAAAAAAGGACGTCTTAGTGGAAGAGCCTCCCCAGATTCACGGGATCTGGATTGTGTTCATGTCTCGGCAGAGTCAGTCGAGCTCTTCATCTGTCTAAGGGAGATGTGTTGAAACCCTGTCTTCTCAGGCTTGCTCAGACTTTCAGTAGCTCCTCAGTTGCTTGTCACTGAACTTTAACAGTTAGAGACAGGGAATGAATCAGGAGGACTAGGCAAAGGGTATGAAATAAGATCTGTGAAAGAAAATTAGGAGAAAGGTGTTATTTTCTAACTTGAAATATTTGGTAAAGAAAACAAAAGTCGAGCCACACCTGTGACCACTAAGCACAGAATACTGTTTGTGTTGGACATGTTGAATGTTGACAATTTTAGAAGTGGTTTCAAGGTATAGTGAGGAGTCCATTTTAAGACCTCGAGGGTTCAGTTGTTCAAAATAGAGGACCAAACTAGAAAGCTCTCTCGAGATCCCGTCAGCACTATGATTGAAACTATTCACTGAGTTAGCTTCTTGTCATTATGACAGATGCCTAGGGGGGAGCAATTTAATGAAGGGAAGGTCTGCTTTGGCTTATGTTTGAAGAGGTTTCTCAGTCCATAGTCCTCGATTCCATTGATGCAGTGCCCATGGTGAGGCAAGCATCATAGCAGACAGGAAGCAAAGAGGGAGAGAGAGAAAGGGGCCAGGGACAAGAGACAGCACCTAAGAGCACACGTCCAGTGATCCACTTCCTCCTATAGGCCCCACCTCCTAAAGTTCCCTAATATCCCAAATAATGACACCAAATGGGAACCCACAATACTTGAGCCTTTGGAGAACATTTCGTACTTAAACTGTAACAATCACCTATTTCCATAAATAACCAAACAACTTTTGGATCATGATTTTATATATATTCTCTGGCTTTACCACTGGCTGCTATGATGTTGGTAAGTCTGAAGCTAAGGTGTTTTAGTCCCCATGAGGCGGAACTAACTAACTGGTTCTTGTATAATGCAGGTGTCCTGGCCCTTCTGTCTTAAAGGTCATATGGATGACATGCCACGCACATGTTCTGTGTCACTTCTTTACTTTAGAATATTTTTCACTTATTTTTTGACAGTTTCATATGTGACTACAATGCATCTTAATCAGACCCAACACAAATGCCCCTTCCCACTCACCTGAGACTCCCCCTAAACTCTTCCCCTTCCACCTTGATATCCTCTTTTTTTAATAAAACCCACTGATTGCACGCACATAGGTGTGGAACCATCCACCAGAGCACAAACAACCTACTAGTGCCAAAACCTGAAGAAAAATGACTCTCACCACCCCAGCAACCCCCAGTTGCCAATAGCTCCTCTCCCATCCATCCTATCCTGTCGACTGCCTTGATCTTGTGCAAGGCTCATGCAGGCAACCAGAGCAGCTGTAAGTTCGTGAGTGCAATGGTCATATTGTGCCCAAAAGACACTGTTTTGCTTCAGTTCTCTACAACATTTTGCTCTTACTCCAACATTTCCTCTCTTCTTCCACATGATCATAGAGTCTTGGGAGGAGGGAGTGTGTGTGTGTGTGTGTGTGTGTGTGTGTGTGTGGTGTGTTTGTGTGTACACAGAGGAAATTCAAAGGACTTCTTATAGGAGTTGATGTTCTCCTTCCATCATGTGGGTCCTAGGGATTAAACTCGGGTCACTAGGCTTGGCAGCAGGTATCTTATCCGCTGAGCCATCTCATCATCTACTAAGATTATTTTTTTATTTTCCTGTCGACTTCTTCAAGGACCCATTTATCATTCATAGTATGTTGTTCAACCTCTGTGAGTTTGTGTATGTTCTGGAATGTCTCTTTCTGTCTCATTTGTAGTCTTATTCCATTGTGATCACATAGAATACAAGGAATTATTTCCATTTTCCTGTATTTGTTGAGACCTTGTTTTATGTCTTACTATATGTTCTATTTTAGAGAAAGTCACATGGGATGTTGAGAAGAATGCATATTCTGCAGTGTTTGAATGGTATGGTCTGTAGATATCTCCAAGCCCATTTAATTCATATATTTCTCTTTGCTTTTTGTCAGGAAGACCTGAGAGTATGGTACTGAAGTCACCTTCTACTGTTGTGCTATGGTTAATCTGTGACTTTACATCTACAAGTATTTGTTTTAGGAAATTGTACGTCCTGTGTTTGGAGCATATATGTTTAGAATTATATCTTCTTAATGAATTGTTCCCTTAATCAGTGTGAAGCAGCAGCCTTCTTTTCTTGCTAGTTCTGGTTTGAACTCTATTTTGTCAGATATTGGAACAGTGAAACCTGCTTGTTTCCTAGGTCCTTTTGTTTGGAATACTTTTTTCCATTTTTTTCACCCTAAGGGAGTGTCTGTCTTTCATGATGAGGTGCATTTCTTGGGGCAACAAATAAATGGTTCCTGCCTTTTTTATCCCAACTACTAATCTGTCTTTTTGAAATATTTATTTTTTATTTTATGTGTATGAGTGTATTGCCTGCATGTATGTAACTGCACCTGTATTGTGCAGTGCCCATGGAGGTCAGAAGAGGGCAATGGATCCCCTGGAACTGGTGTTATGGACAGTTGTTAGCCACCATGTGGGTGCTGGGATTTGAACCCAAGTCCTCTGCAAGAGTAGCCAGTGCTCTTAACCACTGAGCCATCTCTCCAGCCCCCTCATCTGTATCTTTTGATTAGAAATTTGACACCATTAATAGAATTTTGAAAGGTGTGTGTGTTGATTCTTGCCATTTTGTTCATTTTGTGATGTTTGTTTTTTTCTCTTTCTTGCTTCACTGTTAGTTCTAGCATGCTTTATTCTTTGTTGCAGCCTTATAAATGGATTAATTTTTCTCTTCATCCTGAAGGATTCCTTTAAGTATCTTCTGTAGAGCTGGCTTAATGGACATAAATTTCTTTTGTTTTTTTTTCTCATGGAAAGCTTTTATTTTTCTTTTGATTATGACAGATAGCTTTGCTGGGTATAGTATTCTGGGTTGGCAGTTGTTCTCTCTCAAAATTTGAAGTAAATCATTCCAAACCTTTCTGACTTTTAAAGTTTCAGTTGAATGTCTGCTATTATTCTGATGGGCTTGTCTTTAAATATGATTTGGTGTTTCTGTCTTGCCGTTTTCAATAAGCTTTCTTTGTTAAGTGTACTTAGTGTCCTATTTATAATATGACAAGGAGGGGTTCTTCTCTGGTCTTGACTATTTGGTGTCCTAAATTCCTCCACTATCTTGACTAACATCCCTTTTCCTAACCCTAGAAAATTTTCTGGTATGTCCTTTTGGAAATCTTTTCTGTACCTTTAGAGCAAGGTTCTTCTTGTTCTGTCTTTTTCTGTTACTTGATTTGTTCTTGTTCTGACAGCTTCATTTCCTCCATCTTCCTTCAGACACTGATACTCTGTCCTGTCTTTGATCTGTTCAGTTAGTGAGATTTTCCACAGAGCTTTTTTAAAAAATTTATTATGTTTTTCATTTCCAGCATTTCAGATTGGTTTTTCTTCAATATTTCTATCTCTTTGTTGGGTTTCTGTTGTACCTTTCATTACCTTCCTTATTTCATTGAGTTGTTTGTGTTCTCAGTTAAGAGCTTATTTTCTTCTTTCATTTCTTTGAACACCATTCTTTTGAGTTCTGTGTCTGGGATTTAGTCTAACTCATTCTAACTAGAGGCCATTACGGTAGGATTAGTCATTTTTGGAAGAGTCATGTTGCCTTGGGTCTTTGTTTCTTTGTTACTGTTTTACTGTTAATGTGTGCTGATTTACACATTGGGGCTGCTTCGTTGCTAGGGAATTTTTCTTATCAGCTATATTCTTTCAGTTGAAGTATTTGCAAAATTGAAGTGAGTTGTGGATGCGGTGAAGATGAAGGCTGTAGTTCAGAAAATAGTTCCTTGGTTCCAGGAGTTCAGGGAACCTGGTCCAACCCCTGTGTAGACTATTACTCCCTTAGTAGAATCTTAACTGTAAGCACAGCCATAGCTGCTGGGTAACACCACTATGCAAGTGGTGCGCCCAGTTAGCAGCAGTGGGCCCTTTGACTTTAATAACTGTTGGAGAATAGACAACCAAGAGTACTGTAGAGCATAATGAGATTTCGGTTAATGATCTTGGGATTGGGAGTGAAATAGGATGGGTGAGGATAGGGACAAGCATCGGGCCGACTTTGAAAAGAAAAAAATCAAAGTAAGAAAAGTAGCTGGTAGGGGAAGGTGGCGTCCTGTAGGTCCACAGATTTTAGAGATTGTTAAAGCTGTGGAAGGTTGTGATTAAGAGGTACAAAGATGGCTGGGGGATAAGGATGAGAGGAAGAGGCAAAGATGTAGGCATTAGGAAGTCTAAGAAATATGGACGAAAGTTACAGTAAAGAATGCCTTGTTCAGACTGGATAAGAGAGATACGCAGCCAGTCTAAACTCAGCTGAGCAATGTACAGACAAAATCAAAACCACCATGAAACATATATGCAAAAGTGGAGATTAATTAATATAAAATAAGAAATAAAGGATGAATACTTATGCACTGAATTTCTGGCACAGCTACACTGAGCTGGAAGGTGGAGAGGTGGCTCTGGCTCTGGCAGGCTCCCTCTGATGCTGTTGGGGAGGAGATAGTGGGAGTCATTGTACTCCACAGCCTCCATGTTCTGTGTGGTTCTGGCATGTGGGCTTCCTCAGCCCCTGCACTGCACTGCAGCTTCTGAAGGCCGTGTAACATCTGGTCAACTGCGCTCCTAGGCTGTGAGCACCTGGTTTTCTCTGCAATGCTCCTCTTGGGGTGCTCTTCCCAAAGGTGCTCCTCTCTCAGCCTCCCCTCACCTTTGACTCCTGCTCTGTCCACCCATGGGGTTCCTACACTATGGCCAGTGAGTGCCCAGTGCCCAGTGCCCACTGCCCTGTAGCCACCCCTCCCAGCTCCTTGCCACTTCCCCCTCCCCGTTCCTCTTTCCCATTGTATTTTTAGTGCTTATACCCAGCTTCCAGAACAGCTGGCCCCACTTCCCCTTTCCAGGTGGAGGTGGCGCCGTGGGGCACAGAGGCTCTGGAAGGGTGCTGGGTCCTGCAGGGCAGACACCACCCACCATGGCGCTGCACAGCGGCAAGCACAGAGTGCAGCTTCCTCCCCCTGGTGTCTATTTTTAAACCACCCGGCCTCCCTCATCCTCTCACCACTGGCCCCTTCAG
Source organism: Nannospalax galili (assembly GCF_000622305.1). Taxonomy (NCBI): domain Eukaryota; kingdom Metazoa; phylum Chordata; class Mammalia; order Rodentia; family Spalacidae; genus Nannospalax; species Nannospalax galili. Next base: position 319,739 of record NW_008343660.1, on the reverse strand, counting down.
GCAGGGCTTTCTTGCCCTGGGTGCTCACCTTCCTGAAGGCCGTGTGTGTGTGTGTGTGTGTGTGTGTGTGTGTGTGTGTGTGTGTGTGTATAGCATTACTTCCTTGCAGTTTCTGCTACTCTCTCCTGAGCAGCTTAAATTATCTATAAGATACCAATTCAAGAGGGCTTAAGGGTGGGCTTCTGTGTCACTTCTTAAAGACTTGAAGGTATGGCCTTTTCAAGAATGTTGACCCTGAAGCCAGACATGGTGGCGCACATATTAGTCCCATCACTGGGGAAACAGAGGCAGGCAGATCTCTGTGAGTTTGAGGCGAGGTCAGCCTGGTCTCCATAGCAAGTTCCAAGCCAGCTGGGCTACTGAGAGACTCTGTTTCAAACAAACGAACAAAAGAATGTTAATCCTAAAAGTAGCACCCAACTCTTCCCACATGATTACTTTTTTTCTCTTTGTACTAAGTGCTAAGTCTTTCGCATTTGCATAGAAAATCTTTAGCCTTGTCCAGTAAAGCTTCCATATGCCACACCTACTTAACAGCTTTACCCTGCTAAACTGCTTCCCTTCACACAAAATATCTTAAACTTCTAGATGGGAATATAAGCATTATCTTTATTCCTTCATTTCTTACTCTCTTCAGTAAACCCATCAAAGTTCCTGAGCCCAGTACTCTGCTACAAGCAGTACATAGAAAGCTACCACTGGACACCTTGCTATCTTGTCTCCTTCAGTCTCTCAGCAGCAGCCAGTGCAGTCACTCCCTTCTTCCTGGAGCCCATTATTCTCCAGACCTTAATGTCAGCTCCTCCCTTGGATTTTTCCTTCTAAGTCATCGCTGTAGGCTCCTCTGCTCAGTTTCTTAGTTGGTATACCCTGGAGCTCAACCTTAAACTTTATCACTCTCTGTGCATCTCACTTGTTGTCTATTCTCTGACATTCGTGGTACTAACTCCCCAGTGATCACCTTCCACCTTGATTGCACCCCTTATTGTCAGGTTTATATGGTCAATGGAAGAGAGGAGGATCATCCACTTGGATGATATTTCAGAACTCCAAAAATCATTTTAAGTCTTCCATATACAAAACAGAATTGTTAGCCAGAACCTAGTCCATTTGTACATGGGAATTGTCCCCATCCCAGTGAGGTCACCACCAGTCATCACCCAGGGTCCTGCATCTCTCCTTCCACATTCAAACCATCAACACCTCCTACCATTTTTGCATCTAGTTAGAGGTCAAGTATTTCACGTCTTTCCATCTCTTCTGTTGTTACCCCTCTAAACCAAGTGTAATAGTTAATCTTCATGGTCCACTTGACTGAATTTTAAAACACATGATCAATAAGGCACACCAGTGGGAAGGGAAAGGGCAGTTCCAGAGAGAACTAAGGGTGGGGTATCCTTCCTGAATGATGCAAGACCATCTGTAACACCAAGACTGCTCTCTCTCTCCTCTCTCTCTCTCTCTCTCTCTCTCTCTCTCTCTCTCTCTCTCTCAGGTTCCAGGCCCACATAGTCCTAATGCCGACCAACAATTGGGTGGGAGGGGTGACCATCTCACCCCCTGTCTACGGAGTCTCTTGGGATTCAGTGCTAGTTCTCTCATAGGACACACCTACCCAACACCATCCAATAATCCAAGGCACAATTGGAATAAAAGGGGAAAAGGTCCATTGGCACAGGCATGTTTTCTCTGCTCCCTAGCCACCAAGAAGTGAATATGCTCCACCCCATGCTCCACTGCACAGTACTCTCTTGCCTGGCTAGAAACTGTGGATCTCCACCATGGACTGAACCCATAAGCCAAAATAAATATTTTCTTCTTTATTTCTTTCAGGAATTTTCCACAGCAACAAAGGTCTGAATATCATACCATTATTTTCATTTCTCACCCAAATTGCTATCCTAGCCCCATGCCTGGTTCTGTGCTTTCACTCTTTCTCTGTTCCCTATGGTTTATTCAGTACACAGTAGCTAATATGAGGGTTTTTTTTTTAAAGCAACAATCAGAAATTACTCCCCAGCTTTCTAAAACTTCCAAAGCCCCTTCTCTTCTAGCAGTATAAGAGCCCATACTCTGAGACATACCTGCTACATATTGAAGTAATGGAAACTTGTGAAGTGTGTGTGTGGGGGGGTATTTCTATATAGATAAGTCAGCAACAAAATAGCAAAGGCAAAATTTGTTTGTGTATGATGGTGGGATGATGGAGCAGGTGGACTCTGCTGCAGTTTGGAGAATAAGCTTTGAATGCTAGTAAGTGGTCCTTAGACTGGCAGTGTCACTTTCCAACTGAAAGAAATGGACTTTGGTCTTCTAGATTTCATCCACAGGTTATAGTCTTTGAACTCTCAAACAAAGATCACTAAATATGGAAATAAACCATCATAAGTCAAAGTCAGCAAAGGCAACAAATAATGTATTGACTACCCGTTACCAAGAATACTATATGTTTGAATTAACAGATCAAAAATAGACAACTTCTGCATTCTAAAATTAAGTTAAAGATAGGATACAAATATGAACAAGATAAGCTTGTTTGTAATGACAAATTAATAAGCTGGAAAATAAAGCTACAATAGCTTCACGCAGTGGAACACCAGCACACAAGATGAAGCTATAAGGAAACAGGTTCATATATGCAGAGGGCCAAATCAGAAGGCCTGGGACAAGCACATTTAGAGTCCCATAGACAAAATCATGCAGAATGGGAATGGGACAGTGTTGGAAGAAATTGTGACTGACAATATTCTAATGTGAGAAATGAAATGCTGATTCACAAATATGAGAAGTAAGCAGACAAATTAAAAAGACATTTACAACCTTTTATGGTAAGACTGCAGACCACTGAGGATAGTGTTCTCTTAAAAGGAGCACTAAAGAAAACAGATAAGGGGACTGGAGATATGGCTCAGCAGTTAAGAGCACTGGCTGCTCTTCGAGAGGACCCGGGTTCAATTCCCAGCACCCACATGGCAGCTAACCATTCATAACTCCAGTTCCAGGGGATCTGACACCCTCTTCTGGCCTCTGTGGGCTTTGCATGACACAGGTGTGCTTACACACATGCAGGCAAAACACTCATACATATAAAATAAAATAAATAAATCAAAAAAATTTAGAAAAAGAAAACAGATCAGATCCACAAAGAGATTAACAAATAAATTAACAGCAGACTTTTCAACCCAGCATTTACAACCAGGAGATAATGAAATACTTCCAGAGTCCTGAGAGAAAAAATTGTATACTTGGCAAAAATAACCTTCAAAAGATGAGAGTGAAATATTGCTTTCCAGAAAACAAAATCTAAGCAAGTTTATCACCAGTAGACATCCTGAAGAACTTCAAACAATATACTTCAGAAAGAAGTAAAGGAATAGCAAAAGTCTGAAAAACAGGAAATGATAATCAAAGAATCTGGTAAACATGTAGGTAAATATTATTTGTTTAAATAATATGTGACATAGGAATTTTTATAAGTAAGCTAAACTATTGGGCTAAACTTCATATGCAGAAGAAAGCGGCTAGTCAGATGTGTGACTGGGCACATCAAGATGGTATGGCCAGAGACAACAAAGGAGATAATAAGGGTTAACATTCCAAGGTACTCTTAGTATTGTGTAGAAATTAAAATGCTGCTCTTAAATTTCAACAATAACTGCTGAAAAAAAGGAAGAATATACAACTTCCAAGCCAGCTTTTTTTCTATTTTCACTCTTTATTAGGAATACAGAGTAACATTAGTTTCAGATTTTTAAATGAATAAACGTGATAAAGTGTTGAAAATAAGTATGACCTGAATTCTGAGAATAAGTGGCTTCAGCTTACTGACGGCAAGCAGTGTGGTCCTGATCAACCATCCATGATCTTTATCACAACCATTCATAATCCCCAGCTGTTCAAAGTAATTGTAGGTGCGAGAGAGAAAGCAACCCCAGACTGACTTATTAACTGATCTGAATGAATATGAAATGTCCCCCATTCCTGAGGTAGCAAAATCTGCAGAGTAACTGGTGGTGCAAGGAACCTTTCACGTGCTCCCAGTTGTTATTTAGTGCAGAGAGGCTGCTGTTAATCCTGCCAGACCACTTGTGCTACTCCTCAAAGACCGCCAGTACATTTATACAACATGCCTATCATGGTTCCAGCTGCTACTGTGTTGAGAGTATTTTCTGCTCCTCATGTTGACACTATAAAGCAAAGCCAGAGAACCTAGAGTATTAGCCAGAGTGCCCCTTCTTGCCTAGTCACCATACTCAGATCTGGATATTTCTTGGCTTGGATGAGGCCATGCTCTGGGTTTCCTTTACTCCTAGCAGATGATCATTTATTTCCCACAGGGCAGCCCATGCTATACAACATTCTCCAGTGGGAAAGAAGGCAAGTTCAAATCTGCCTCAGGTTTTATTAGCTCCAGGTGGCAAAATTAATTCATCAGTATTCTGAACAAGATATCATGGGTTCACATTTAAATAAGGAGACAGGGCATTCTTACCAATTAGTGGGACTCTCGCCAAAGGAGACAGGGCATTCTTACCAATTAGTGGGACTCTCGCCAAATCTGCGTGCAAGTAACCTGCTCCTCCCACTCTGTAGAAGCCGGCTCACACCCCTGTGGGCTTGTCACTTCCTCCACTACCCTCCATGACATCACAACTTCTCAGATTAGGGTCCTGTACTCTGACCCCACAGCAACAGCAAGAGAACCTGCACTACCACTGCCACTGCCCCCTTCACATGCTGATCTTCCAGGCACTGTGTCCAAGCCGGTTCTTTTTTTTAATTGAATTTTTGCAAATTCCATACAATATTTTGATTACATTTAGATCTCCTCCCATATTTGCACCCCCCTTATTAACCCCTCCACCAAATATATATATATATATATATGTTTGTGTCCCCAAATGCCCTTCAGTGTGGGCTCATCCACTGGAGCCTGGTCAGCCTACTAAAGAGTCTCATCTTTAAATGAGATTGACTCTCCCCTTCCCAGTAGTCATTGGTTACCAGTAGTTCTTCAGGTAAGGTTGGGGTTTCTTACCCACTTCCCCATATCTATGCTGGGATTTTGTCTAACTTGAGATTACATGGGATGTATCCATGCTGTCACCATTGCTCTGAGTTCATATGAGTAACTGACCAGCTGTCCAAAAAACTTTCATTTTTTTGTGGTCATCCACCTTCTCCCACTCTTATAGTCTTTCTTCCCATCTTCTGAAATGATCTCTGAGTCTTAGAAAGCAGAAGTTTGATAAAGGTGTCCTATTCAGGGATAAGCACTCTGCAGCCTCTTGTTCTCTGCACACTGGCCAGTTGTGGGTCTCTGTGTTAATCACCATCTTCTGTATAAGGGTGCTTCTCTGCTAAGAGTTAAGAGATGCATTAATCTATGGGTATAACAATAAGTCATTAGAAATCATTTAATACTATATCTATTTAACAGAACAGCTGTATTAGGCTTTTTCCCATGGCTGATGGGCTGACTAGCCCCATATCAATGTCAGGTATGGGCTCCATCCTATGAAGCAAACCTTAAATCCAATTAGAAAGTGGTTGGTTACTCCTATAATATTTGTGCCACTATTGCACCAGTGGGCATATCTTGTCAGGATAAGTATTATAGCTCATAGGATTCACAACTGGGTAAGATTCATGCTATATTTTTCTCTTCAAATACATTGTATAGCACCTTCTAGCGCTATGAACGCTAGTCAGTAGAGATGAGGCTTTGGAGTCATCACCAGCATGATTTTTCCTTCTTTGATCTACAATTCATGTACATAGTGTCTTCAGCAATAAGGTGTTACTGTCAGGTTCTGGTAAGTAACCAAGAGCAGGGGCAATGGTCAGTATTGTGTGAGCATCTATGGGACTGCTTCAAGCCAATTTTTTTAAAGTTAAGAATGGAGAAAAGAGGTAAAAAAGTAAAACAACTATATAAAGAAGATGAAGGCATCATAAAAAGTATCAAAGGAAATAGCAAGAGTACAATTATAGAAAACACAAATATATATATATATATAATCTTAGCTTTCTGGCTAAAAGACAGATACAATAAGACTAGGATTTCTTTTTAAAGGAAGTTTATTGAGTACACTGAAAGGTAATAACAAACTGAACAGTAACTAGAATCAGAATCTCTTAAATAATGACAACCCTTCAGCTGTACAGTGTTAGAGACATCTCTAACACAGAAAGATAAAGGAAGGTCAAAAGTAAAGGAATGGAAAAGCATAGTCCAGCAAATACTAATCAAAAGGAAGCTAGAATTACTTTATTGATATCAATTAAACTAGACTCAAAGACAAAAAGCATTATAAAGATAGAACAAAAAGTAATAAAACTTTAGTGAAATTTTACATATTTCTTCACAGTGTTGCTTGATCATGAAAACAAGCAAGAAGTAAAATATGTAAAATTGAAGGAGGAAAACCAGAGCTTGGTCATAGATAGAAGGAACTTTCACCAGCACTAGAATATCCATATTAACTATGCCTGGAACTTATAGAAAAGTTGACCTCACACTAAATGCAAAACAGAGTTCCAAGAATTGCTATTATAATAACCATATTCTATGACAATTAAGTTAGAATTCAATAACTAAAAGACCAGTCCCCCAAAATTCCCCTTAGATGTGGAAATTTTAAGACTTTTCTGAATAACTCATTGATCAAAGGTATCATAATGGAAAATTTAAATACCTAGAATTGAATGATAATGAAAAATATTAAATTTCAAAACTTGTAGGATGCTATAAAAGTTGGAGTTAGGAAAATTCAGTCTTAAATGCTTTTGCTAGAAAAGAAATGAAAATTAGTAAGTTAACTTTGAGGAGGTGAAGAAGAAGAGAGAGGATTAAAAATGAGCACAGAAGTTAAATAGAAAATAATGATATAAAATGGTTCTCTGGGTAGGGTTCATAATACTGTGATTGATCAACCTTTTTAAGAAAGTAGCTCTGGTTTTGTGGATCATGCTGTCACCACTACTCAGCTCTGCCACTGCAATATAAAAGCAGCTATATGTGATATGCAAATGCCTGGGTGAGGTTCTAGTCTAAGAAAATTTCATCTACAGAAGCTGGTGATGGGTCATATTTTGTCTTTGGATTATAATTATATGACTGCTATAAAATAAATGATCTAATGAGAAAGTTTAATCAAGTTGCTAGATATAAGATCAGCATACAAAAAAATGTGTTTTTATGTGTCAGTAATACAGAAAAGTAGCTTTCTAAAAAGTGGTCACTAAGCCAACCAAGATGGTACGAGTGTGCAACCCCAACTTTGAAGGCTGAGGTAAGAGGATCATGACAGTTGGAAGACCAGCCTGGACTACATAATAAGATTCTACCTCAAAAAGAATTAACATTGGTAGAAGCAACAAAAATCTAGGTAACAATAAGTCCATGAATATTTATGCAGTCTAAAGAAGCTAAAACTATCGTTTAGTCTGCCTAAGACCAATAATTCTCAAATTTTTGGTCTCCAGATCGCCTTGTGATCTTAAAATAACTATGGACTCTAAAGAGCTTTTATTTACTTGGGTTTTTATCTATCTATATTTACCTTATTAGAAATTAAAACTGAACAGTTAAAGTATTTATTAATTAATTTAAAAATAATAATCCTACTTTAAAACTGTAGTTTTTCAAATAAGGAAAAGAATGACACTTTCATATTTTTTCAGATCTCTTTAATGTCTGGCATAAATGAAGGCACTTAGATTCTAACATGTTTCAGCATTGCATCTTCTGTAATCCATAGCTTTATTTTCCTTATAAGAAAAAGTCTCCATCTCACATAGGTATGTACTTGGAGGAGATGGTGTTTAATAGCCTTTTTGAATAATTGTAGGTATTCATCTTTGATACTATGTCAAAATTTGACAGGTCATAACTTCTCAATATGGGATTTAAAACCAAATCAGTGAACTTTTCATATTCATATTCCATTATTTTAAAATTCATTGGTCTGCCTTGCACATTGAATGCATCTTTTATTCAAGCATAGTTGTAGAAGAACAAAGTTGGTTATTTGGAAAATGTTGGATTACTGAGTTAAATAGATCTTCAAAATGGTGACACCATTTTACAATGTCAAAAATTTCACACATTAATATTACTAGCAGTCTCATCAGAAAAGACTTTGAAGTTCTGAGAAACTGTCAAGCTAACAGTAGCAAATACACATTTTTCAAAAAATCTGATTTTCATTTGAAAGCTTAAATTTTATCATTGGCAACAAATACTGTCACTTGTTTTCCTTGAAGTGACAGCTCATTCACCTTATTCATTTTCAAGAAAATATCTGCCAAATACCCACATCTGAATAACCATAGTTTGTCAGTCATTCTTTCTTGTAAAAATCGTGTTCTTTGAAGAGATTGTTTCCTAAGCTTGTTAAACATACAATTCCAACCATCCCATAAATGCTCTTCCACAAAACAACAATCACACTTCAATGTGCAAAGAAAGTTTACATGTCCATCTTTTGTTACACAGAATACTAAAGTGTGTGCTCAAGTACTGAGGTTTAGTATGAATGACAGATTTTATGGATGAGTGCAAACTTAAGTACAGCTGACATTTTGCTTTGTTCTGAGTATGTGGTGGTGAAGAACTATGCTTTGTGCCACTACTTGTTTCATACTAGGCACCAGCCATTATATTTCCCCATCAGTGTAAATGCCAATATTGTGAAAAAGTCATGAAGCTTCTTTATATCCCAAGTTGAGGATTATGAATCTGAAAATCCAAAATGCTACAAAATGTAACCTGTCTGGGCACTGGGATGATGCCACAAGCATAAGAGTCCACACCAAGTCGCCATCAAAATGCAGATGCACAAAAAACTGTTGTGTACAGCAGTCTTCAGGTGATTGCATAAGGTGTGTATGAGATATAAATTACATTTCTGGGTTCCATCTTATGTATTTGTAAGTATTCTAAAACCTAGAAAAGTCTGAAATTCCAAGCTCCCTTAGTTCCAATCATTTTGGATAAATGATACTTTGCATATATTATGAAAATAGTATTAGTTTAACTGACATTCTGAAAAGGCAAAGGATCCCCCAAGGTTCCACAGACCACACGAGGATCCATTGGCAGAGGCATTCCTGTGACTCCTTCCGTGTGTCGCACTGAGTTCTAAACAAGTGCCATAGCCTTCCAGTGGCGTTCTGTCACGTCACCCTATTTTTTTTTTCATTGTAGCACTTATCACTATTTAGCAGTTTATATTGTTTAGATATTTATTGCCTGTTTCTCCCGGCTAGGATAGAAGACCTGATAATACAAGAACTCACGTCCTGGTAAACACAGTAACTCTCTGAAACCTAAAGCATTGGATAAATGTTCGTGGACTAACGGGAGCCAAGCGGAAGCAAGGCATCAGGCCTGGGATTCTCAGCATTTCTCTTTCAGTTAGCTTCATGGCTAAAAATAGCTACTTTTGCTCATTTTGACTTCTTTGGATAACAAAAGAAGGAACTTTTGAGTTCAGCTATTTTTTACAGGTATTAACTCAGTCCTGATTAGAATCCTACAAGTTGGGCATTATTCACCCTCATCACAGAAGATGAGTCTGAAGGACATCAGCTGTTTTAAATCTGAAGAGCTAGTGAGTATTAGATCCAAAGATGAACTAGTATCCTTTAGCATCCTCCCAGGCAAAACAGGAACTTAATAAGGATGCACACTGAGACACTAAAAATTACTGCTCAGAGTGCCAAAGTGTCAAGAGTTGGCTGCAGAATCATCAGGCAGTAGTCATTCAGAAAGTAAGCCTGTTAGAGGGAAATTTTTAAATAATTAAAATTGAAACTGAAGTTATAACAAATGAGCAGCCGATTTTCAGAATTAACTTTTTTGCACATTTTAGAAATGTTTACCCCAACCTTCAATTCCCAAGAAACCATTGTATTTCTTCAGTCTGTCAACCAGAAGTTCTTAGGATCTTTCCCAGGAACTGGCAATGAAATTCTCATATTTCATTCACACCAAAGGCATTTGTGCCCTGGTTCTTGGTGGGAGTAAATATGTGAGAACATGTGATAGATCATATGACTTGGAGTCATGGTCAACACTTCATGTCGGCTTTTATTCCCTTGCTTCATAATATACCATAGAGAAGACTGAGGTCACATGGAAGTCAGCAGTAGAGTGTTGAATGTGCCTCAACCCACTTAGTGTCTAGAAGAGCCCCTACCTCAATTAGCAATTAAGAAAATACCTCACATATATGACCACAAGCCAATCTGATGGAGGAAATTCCTCAGTTGAAGTTCCCTCTTCCCAGATAACTCTAGTTTGTGTCAAATTGACAAAAAATAACCAGCACAGGTTCTGTCTGCGGAATGCTTATCATTTGAAGATCAGGACAGGGAGGAGGGTGATGTCTCTGGAACAGTGTTTATGGCCTCAGCCTCCCCAGGGCAAACTGTGCATGTGCCAGAGAAGTTCTAGCTGAGGATGGATTCCCACCAATAGTGTGAAAGGAGCCTGCCTGTGTAGTACAAAACAGCTACACACGAGCCCCACCCACCCACCTATCCATGATTAATTTCCTAAAAGAACCAAGGTTGTAGAAACGAAGTGCTAGTTAGTCCATGCCTGGGCTTGACCTCTGCTGATAACCTGCTTGGGCTGTGGGTATGGTTTTAATACACCCATTCATTCTTGTGATTATGGTGCAAAGAAACAGTCAACTCTTCCCTGAAGAGTAAGTGAAGTATCTACAATGTGTAAAGAGATCAGCTAATGTGCTGGTCTTAACCTTTTTTAACCCATATTCCTTAGAGGGCCCTCTTACTCTCTTGCACAGCCTCACCAGCAAGATAAGGTCCACTGTTCGTAACATAAATTTTACAGATATATGAAAGACATTTTCCTGCTTCCTGTACTCACCCTCACCTCCCAGAGCACACCCACCATGGAGAGTCACCATGCTAGCACATACCATAAATGTGTTCTTTTCCATGTCTGTATGTCTAATGAGTTTCATCTACTGTAGAGTTATTATTCATGTTCACTTTTGGTTTGGTTTGGTTTGGTTTTGTCCTTAATACCTCCTGAGATCCCTACCAGGGTTTAAGCAGTCTGTACTTTAACAAAGGGACCTCAGCAAGGCATAAAAAAATATGAGGGCTACCTGAGGCAAGTAGAGAACAATTGACAGCACAGTGGGGAGTACTAGCTGAGGTCATATTTTCATGCCTTGGTCACCTGACACTCAGATCCTCCTGATTCCCATTAATGATCATGCCTAGGCCAGACTGTAGGCCTAATTGGGAAGATTTTGATACTAGTGCTGGGTCCACTTCCGAGTGCTCATGAAGTTGAACTTTTTCACAAGGGCATTTTTGTAGACCAGTGGAGAAAACAACTAAAAGAGCCATGAATAGGGAAGATTCCAGAGTCTACTTCTCTACAGTTTCACCCACAGAACCTTCTGTGTGGACATTACCCATTGGGCCACCCGCAAAAGACAGATTCTTTTACATAGCTCCTTAGAAATTTGAAAATGGTTACTGCATCTTGTTGGGATGAGGAATGCTGTATTATCTAGCACCAATCTTAGGAGGGAGAATGTATTTAAGGATCTTCAAATAGTAGTTGATTCTTTCTCTACCCTTATATAATTCCCATTTTGTCCTTTAGAATTAGACTCAGACATTACTACTGCCACGGGGCTTTGTGGAATTCTGAAATATCCCTGCAGTAGTTCCCATGGCATGGTTTCTAAGCTCCAGAGGCTTCCTTACGTTAGTGACCCAGCATGGAGCAAAGTGGCTGGCCTGTGGTAAATAACACTTCCAAAGTACATAGACATCTGGACTTCTTTGCAAAATACTATACAATTTTGTACTTTGTTCACTGCATTTAGTTCAAAGTACTCAGAGCTTACTGGGAGCTGGTGGTCATTCTAAATCAGAATTATAACTCTTTGAGTCATGAATAGGACATTTGGGAAGATTCCAGATAAACAAACTTCATTGTGGGGTCTTCCTTGCCCATTTTGAGGACTACACAGGGTTACAGTGAGGTTTCTGTGATGACAGGGGAGCAGAAACGACCATAGATCTTCTAGAAAAAGAAGCCTGGGACACTAAAAAATGAAAGGAAATCAGGAAAGTTAAAGGAAGCTAGAGCCTTCAAATATGCACCAAGTTTAATTCCTTGTGATAGAAAGAAAAATACTAAAAGACAGACAAAACTTTGTGTACTTGGAAAGAAATACTAATTACAAAAAATACACAAGCCAAGTGTGGTGGCACATGCCTTTAATCCCAGCACTCAGGAGGCAGAGACAGGTGGAGCTCTATGAGATTGCAGCCAGCCTGCTCTACATAGTAAGTTCCAGGCCAGCTGTGGCTACAGGGAGACCCTGTCTCTAAAACAAAACTACAATAACAACAAATATATATGTACACAGGAAATCCTTCACAGAGGCTGTCCCTTACTGACATCACCATCCTTTTAATATTTCCTTAATGTAATTATATTCCTATGGACCTGAAAAGCTATTGGTTTTGATAACATGTTAGAAATAATGAAAAGAGCTTGACAGACCCTGTCCTAATTTGCTTTCCATTGCTTAAATAAACACCATGACCAAAAGTCACCTAGGGGAAGAAAGCATTTATTTCATCTTACAGGTTACAGTTCATCAAGGGAAGCCAAGCCAGGAAATGAAGCAAAGATCATGGAATGCTGCTTACTAGTTTGCTTCCTGTGGCTGGCTTGCTTAGATACCTTTCTTATATAACCCAGGCATAACTGGCTAGGAATGGCACCACCCACAGTGGACTGAGCCCTCCTACATCAGTTAGCAATCAAAAAAATGTTTCCACAGACATGCCCACAGGCCAGTCTGATGGAGGAAGTCTCTCACTTGAGATTCCCTCTTTGCATGTGTATCTAGGTTTGGGTCAGGTTGACAAAACTAACCAGCATAGACCTATTGACCTGCTTTTGACCTCTAAGAAAACCAGCTTCACTATCCCAAGTTCTATGAAAAATGGGTACCTGGCAAGCCTTATTTGGTCTTGGTGGTAGGAGGATGCTTTGCCACTGTTTTTTTCAGTAGCAAGGACAGGCTAGACATAAAACATCTACAGATACTGAATTTATAGCCTTCTCCCTTTCTTGATTTAGAACACATCATGGACATCTGCTCATCTTGTTTCTTTCAGGCCTCACTTTGGTGGGTCTCAGTCTATGCTACATACTTAAAAGGTGTTTACTCAGAGAAGTACAGTTACAAAGCCACCTAAAATAAATTGGCATACCGTATATGCATGTAGAACTAAGCTACTCCAGAGAGCTCCTGTAGGCTGTTTTGTCCCCAAATAATTTGAGATATAGATTCTTCAGAGAGCCCAAGGGAAAAAAAAATCCAAATTGGCCATCTATACAGGAAGAAAATAAAATTCTGTGTAATCTCATTCCTGAACATTTTATTCCTTTGTTCAATCTCTGTCAGACTCAGATTATATCAACTTGCTAACACCCTTCTTCCTGCTGTAAGTTTGCTTATTCATTCATCCAGCCTGCATGAGCTCACTCTCTGGGTGACCTCATTCAGTCTTGTGGACTCTACACTAATGCTCCCAATTTAACATCTCTAGAATCAACCCTGCCCTAGATCTCAGACTGTGTGTTAACTTGCTTTTATGATACCTTCATAAGTCGTCTATCAGGCCATTCAAACTCAGCACATCCAAAGCGAGCACTTGTTCTACCCCCACCTCCACCCCCACC
>NW_008343660.1:294586-305919 GCF_000622305.1 Nannospalax galili | reverse complement strand
GAGTTTTCTGTTTCAGTAAATGCCCCCCCCCAGTTCATCTGGTCCCTTAAGCTGAACTCATAGGAGCCATCCTTAATTCTTCTTATTCCTTTCCTTCCTTCATCTGACTCATTAGGACATACCATCAGTTCTACTTTCTAAATATTTGCGAAATCCAGCCACTTTTCCAGCTCTCCTGCTTCCTCCCTGTTCTAAGCTATCAGCACTACCATTCATTAGAACTGCCTCAGAGCTTCCTAACACATCCCCCTGCTTCCAGTCTGGCCCCATCTCTACCCATTTTCCACATAGACATCAAAGTAATCATTTTAAAACATAAATCAGATCCTACCACTTGTCTGCTGTGGCTTTCCATCTCCCTTAGAATAAATGCAGACTCCCCTAAACCTCAAGCCCTTCACTCTTCCGACCACCTCTGTAGCCTTTTCTGGCCATGACCACCAGGCACTCTGGTCTTTTAAGTTATCATAGTTCAAACCCATTCATACTGTAGAGTTGTTGAACCAGCTACTCTTTTGCTTGCTCCCAGAAATCTACATGGTTTTCTCCCTCCCTTCATTAGAATCTGCTTATGTGAGATTTTTCATCACCAAAATGCATAAAGCAGGACCTCACCTCCCACATCCATCAGTTTTCTCATCTTGGGTATTTCTCTATGTCTGTTTCATTATGGATCTGTTTGTGGTTTTGTATATCATGTTTCTCCTGGCGACGTCAAGCTCCTTGAGAAGCATGGCTTTGCCTTGTTCCTGCTGTAGCCTCAGGTACCTAGAGCCATGTGTGACATCATCTCCCAAATGTGGTAGACAGTCAGTACTGATGGAATGTATGAAAATGCTGGATGGCCATCTTTGTTTCAATTCTGCTCCAGGAAAAGAAAAACGAAAGAAAAACATGTAATTCTGTCCTAGGGAACTTGCTTCTGTGAACTACTATGGCTGGTGTGCTGGGGAGGCTCCAGCATGAATCCCCCAACTGTGCATGCAGAAACCAGAAAGGTAGCCAACAGAGCTGACACTTGAGATTATTCCTGAAGGATGAACAAGTGTATTCAAGGTAGAGGAGAGTGAGAAGGACACATCAGGTGTGCAAATACCACATACAACAGCATGGAGCTGAGGTAGGATAAAGTTCAATGAGACGTGAATGTGACCAGCTGATGAGAGAGCTGTGTGAGGTGAGTATGGATGGATGAGCTAACAAGAAACAACAATTTATTTCATTCTTGGCCCCAAACACCCTCCTGGGAATTTTCTCTTAAAAATGGCACCATTCATATAATTACTTAACCTGAAATTCTCATTCATCCTTGTTAAGTGCTTTTTTTGTTCTCTCATACCCCTCATCCAGTCTATCTCCTAATACCATCAACTCTGTCTTTCAGATAGATGCCGAGTCCAGCCTCTGGTCACCAATCTTGTGCTCTCTCCCTAGACCAAGCTACAACTGCTCATCTAGACTGTAGCAAAAGCTTCGCAGTAAACCTCTCTTTCCCTTCTGACCCCACTATGACAAGATTCCACTCAAAAGCCAAAATTGGCATTATGAACTGCTTTAAAGTTAAAACTGGAAGAGCAACAAAATCAACTAATGTGTGCTTAATAAATATTTTATGTGTATGGGGGAGCAGAGACAGGAAGAAAGAGAGGAGAGAGAGAAAATTATTTTCATACTGATTATTTCCATGCATGTTTTCTATATTTGTGTGTCTTGTCTCATCCTCCCCTCTTCCCTCTTTTCTCCCCCGACCCCTTTCCCCTCTCTTTTCCTCCCTCCTT
The DNA here is from genome assembly GCF_000622305.1 of Nannospalax galili. Classification (NCBI taxonomy): domain Eukaryota; kingdom Metazoa; phylum Chordata; class Mammalia; order Rodentia; family Spalacidae; genus Nannospalax; species Nannospalax galili. Next base: position 304,141 of record NW_008343660.1, on the reverse strand, counting down.
CTCCTCCTTTGCTCAGTCTGGCAAGTTGGCCTCAAATTAGAAATCCGCAGCCACCACACCCAGCTATGTATGCTCCACCTTTGTGATTCTTTGGTACTGTGGTCTGTGACTTTGTATTGTGGGGGGGGGGACCCCTTCCCCTTCCTGATTATCATTATTCTTACAGTTGCTTGCACTGTGCCTGGCACATGGTCAATATACCACAAATGTCAGTGAAAAGTTTAATCTTCACTCAACCACAGACCCACTGCAGAGTTCCTTCAGTGATCATCCCTAAGATCTTGATTGATTTCCTATAGTTTATGTAAACTACATGGGTAGGAGACAAGTTATAGCCTAGAGTACTTCCCTTGGCAAATAAGAATAATAGATAGAAATTAATGAAACCCTTCGCTCAGAAAGGTAGAAAAATAGCAATACAAGAAACCTAACAAGAGAGCAGGAAAGAAATTAATAAAGTAGAAAAATCATGAATTTAAAAATGAAAAATAAATGTTACACTTTAGATCTAGAATATCCCCCAAAGGCTTTTCTTCTGAAAGCTTGTTCCCCGAGGATGGTGCTCTTGGGAAAGGGCAGAAATAACTGAGGTGAGGTTAGTGAGAAGAAGTAGGTCACTAGCAACATGTCTTGGAATATTGGAACCCTGGTGTGTGTGACTCTCCTGTTCTCTCCCCTGGTCTCCTCTCCTTTCCTCTTTCTCTCTTTACTGGCCACCATGAAGTAAGTATCTTTGTCTACCAAATGCCATGATGTCATGCCTCACCACCCAGAAGCAAGGGACCATGGACTGAAAGTTTTGCAAGTATGAGCCAAAATACATCCTTCCTCCTTTAGGTTGATGGCATGTAAGCATTCTGTCACAGTGACAGAAACCCAGCTAAATTTATAAATGCAAGAAGCACATTAGTTGAAAGCATCAGTGAAACATAGGGAACTTTAGCTTACTTGATCAATAAAAATAGGGGAAGCAAAATGAAAAAGTATGATACAGATATTCAAAATAAATCATAAAAGTTCATTTTATTCACATTTTTACAAATTTAAAAACTTAAATGCATAAAATCCTGAAGAAATATAATTTAGCCACTCTAACATTTAAAGAAAAAGGAAGTCCATAAGACTACTGCTGTGGGGAGCCAGGTGTGGTGGTGCACACCTTAATTTCCAGCACTCGGGAGGCAGAGGCAGGCGGATCTCTGTGAGTTCCAAGCCAGCCTGGTCTCCATAGTGAATTCCAGGACAGCTGGGACTACAGGGAGACCCTGTCTCAAAAAGACCAAAAAAATTTAAAAGAGGTTACTGCTTCGGGAAAACGCTGTATTGGTTATTTTTTTCACTGATGAGACAAAAACCTGACAGATGCAACTTAAGGAAGTAAGAGTTTGTTTTGGCTCATCAGGGAATATGGGTCCCATCAATGCAAGGAAGGCATTGGGGGTGAGGGGGCTGGAGCCGCTCTGTCCGTGGTGGTGGGGGTTGTGACAGTTTGTTCTGAATAGATAGGAAGCAGAGAGTTAGAAGGCTAAAACTTCCAAGACCAAACCTCCCCAGCAAACCACTTTTGCTAGCAAGGACACAGGTCCCAAAGATTCCACAACCTCCCAAAATGGTGCCACAATCTTGGGATCATATGTTCACATTCAAACTTAACAAACACTAACGCAAAATTCAACATAAAATATTAGCAAACAATATAATAGCATTTATAAGAGCAATGTATCATAAGCAAATGAGTTTCATTCAGGAATGAAGGATGGTATAATTTTAAAAATCTATTCATATAATTCATCATATTAAAATCTCTTCTGGGCCTGGAGAGAGATGGCTCAGTGGTTAAGAGCACTGAATCAGAAGATTCAGGTTCAATTCCCAGCACCCATATGGCAGCTAATGACCATCCCTAACTCCAGTTCCAGGGAAGTATGACACCCTCTTCTGACCTCTGTGGGCATTGTACAACACAGGTACACTTACACACATGTAGGCAATACACTCATACACATAAAAAAATAAAATTCAAATAATAACTTTTTAGAATCTCCTATAAGTTACCAAATTAATGCATCTTTTCTAACAAACATTATCTTCATAGATGCTGCAAAGGTAACAATATAATGCAATATCCATTTTCATCAAAAATTCTTTAAAATTGAAAGTAATATTTGCTTACCACAATAAGTAAATATTGGAGGCAGGGCTAGGATCTACTTTGTAGCTGAGGCTGGCTGTGAACTTGCAGTTTTCCTCCTTCAGTGTCCCAAGAACTGGGACTAAAGACTTGTGCCACCACACCCAACTGATGTAACATTATTCTGAATATACTAGCCATGAAGAACCAGAGAAAGAAATTATAAGTAAAAGGAGTCAAAAGGAAGAGGTCAAACTAACATTTTTTATTTGTATATGATAGAACATATACTTGGATTGCATGCTTATTTCTATGAATAACTGGGAATTATAACAAAACTAAAGTAATGAATGAATAAAAATGCACATTCTTCATGTTCATGATTAACTGTTCAAAAATTCAATGGAAGAAATTCTCCTATTTACAATAGCAGGAAAGCTCAAATATCAACATTATATATATGGCATATATAGGAATCAAACTTAAGAAATCTGTGTAATATAAGTATCTGTATAAATGAATAAAACTTTTAAAAAATTCTCTGAGATACAAAGGTAAAACAAAAACATGAATGAATGGAAAAATCAATCCATATCCTTTTTTAATTTTTATTTATTTTTATTTTATGTGTATGAGTGTATTGCCTGCACGTGTGTAAGTGTACCCATGTCGTGCAGTGCCTGTGGAGGACAGAAGAGGGTGTCAGATCCCCTGGAACTGAAGTTATGGGTGATTGTTATCTGCTATGTGGGTGCTGGAATTCAAACCCCAGTCTTCTACAAGAACAATCAGTGCTCTGAACCACTGAGCCATCTCTCCAGCCCTGTAATCCATATTCTTAAAGAGAAAAATCTCAGTATTCAAAATTTAATATAATACTAGTAAAAATACAAGCAATAGACTCTTTTATAATCAAACAAACTGATGCTGAAGTTCATGTGGAAAAAAATTAATAAAAAGGAGAAAAAATGCACTTTAGATCTTAAAATGTATTATAAATATAATATATATTTGAATAAGGGCATTAATAGTTAGAAGTCAGTGGGCCAGAAATAGCCTCGACTTCATTTTAAGTTTTCATTTCTATAGGGAGGCGCACACATGTGGAAGCCAGAGGTTGGTGTTAGGTGTCTCCCTCCTTCACTATCTACCCTTTTTTTTTTTTAAACAAGAGTCTTCCTGTAGCCCTGGCTGATCTAGAACTTGCCATGTAGACCAGGCTGGCCTCAGTCACAAAGATCCACACTCCCTTATTGTTTTTGAAACAGGGTCTCTCACTGAACCTGGAGCTTGCCGATTTGGCTACACTAGCTGGCCAGCAAACCCCAAGGATCCTCTGTCTCTGCCTCCCAACACTGGAATTACAAGCACCTGTCACTATTTTACAAGGATTCTGGAATCTGAACTTGGATCCTCATGCTGTGTAGCAAGCACTTTGCTGACTGAGCCATCTCCCACCCCCTAAATTATTATAATTTTAAATGAAAGACCAAGTACATGACAGTAAAACAGTACGTATATATATGTATATATATATATATGCTTTTGTATGAAAGGGAAGACTTATCAGTGGATGTGTATCTTTGCTTAAAAGAGCATAAAATTCCTCTAAAGTAACACATGAGAAGCATTTGTTGCCCTTAAATAATGGAGCACTGACTGGGAAACTAAGATAGGGAGATTTTGTGGATGTTTGCGTACATATATGTGCAGGTGCATATATGTGTGAATGTATGTGGAGGCCAGAGAATAGCCTTGAGTGCCACTCCTCACATACTATCTACTTCCCCTCACACCCAACAAAGTCTCTCACTGTCCTGGAACTTTCCAAATAAACAAGGTAGCTTGCCAGCAAGGATCTGCCTGTCTCTGCTTCCCCAAGTGCTGGGTTTATACTTACTCACCACCAGACCTGAACTCAGGTCCTCATGCTTGCAAGGCAAACATTTTACCAACTAAGCTATTTATCTAGCCCTAAGATAAGGAAATTTTAGACTTCACTTTTTAAAAATTTTGTGAGCACATGTAATAGTACAAAATAATGAGTTTCATTATGACATATTCATGCATGCCTTTAATGTAGTTTGATCATATTGATCCCTATAGTACCCTGTCTTGTCTTCCTTTCTCCTGATCCCCTTTTCTACCCTGGTAGTCATCCCTTGTATTTCCATGTCTAAAAGTATTCCACATAGGAGAGAAAACATGTGATACTAGCTTTTCTGACTCTGGCTTATTTTACTTAACATGCTATACTCTAGTACCATCCATGTCCTGCAAGTGAGATTTCATTCTTCTTTTATGAGTGATTAATATTCCTGTGTGTGTGTGACATCTTCTAGACACAATCATCTGCTGGTGGCTACCTAGGCAGAGTCCATAACTTAACTCTTGTAAATAGTGCCACAATAAGCATTGTTATACAAGTATTCTCTATCATATGCTGACTTGGATCCTTCAGGTGTATACAGGAGTGGTATAGATGGATTGCATTGTAGTTTTAGTTTGGGTTTTTTTTAGGAATCTGTATACTAATTTCCTTAGTGTCTGTATTAGTTTCCATTCCCATTAGCAGTGAATAATGGTCTCTTTTCCCCATATGTCTTCCATGGTTTTTTTCTTTTTTGTTTATTATTTTTATTTTATGTGTATGAGTGTATTCCCTGAATGTATGTAAGTGCACCCATGTCCTGCAGTGCTGGCAGACGTCAGAAGAAGGTGTCAGATTCCCTTAGAACTGAAGCTATGGATGGCTGTTAGCCACCATGTAGGTGCTGGGAATCGAACCCTGGTCCTCTATAAGTTGTGCTCTTAACCGCCGAGCCATCTTTCCAGTCCCTGTTATTTGTTTTCTTGATAATGGCCATTCTGATAGAGGAGATGAATCCCACTGTAGTTTGGATTTGCATTTTCCTGATAGCTAAAGATGTTCGACATTTTTTTCATGTGTCTGTTGCTCGTTTTTATTTTTTTCTTTCGAAATGTGTCTCTTTGGTTCATTTGCCCATTTATTGATTGAATTGCTTGTTCTTTTAGCTTTTGTCTTGTTTTGTTTTAGTTCTTTATATATTCTGGATACAAAACCTCTGTTCCCTAAAGAGCTGGCACGTTCTCTCCATTTCTGTATGCTTCATTTTCACTGTTGATTTTCTCCTTTGCTGGACAGAAGCCTTTTAATGCCACACAGTCCCATTTTGTCAGTTCTTGCTCTAATTTCCTGAGCTACCAGAATCGTATTTAAAACAAACAACAAACAGTTTTGCCTGTATTTTCAAGTGCATTTCCATGTTTTCCTATAGGAGCTTCAAAGTTACAGGTCTTACATTGAAGTCTTCCATCTTTTTTGAGTTGATTTTTGTACAGTTTCAGTCTTCTATCTGTGAGTGTCCAGTTTCCTCCACCACTTGTTAAGGAGGCTCTTTTCTCCAGCACATGTTTTCGGCACATTGTTAAGAATCAAATGGCTACTGCCACATGGGTTTGTTTCTAGGGCCTAATTCTATTTTTGTTTCTGTTGTTCTTATAAAATACCCTGGCCAAAGGCACCTTAGGGGAAGAAAGGGCATATGTGGCTTACACTTCCAGGTCACAGTCCATCATTTCTGAGAAGCCAAGGCAGGAACTCAAGCATAGTCATATCGCATCCACAGTCAGGAGCGAGGAGAATATCCATATCCTCGCTGCTGCTGCTGCTGCTGCTGTTGCTGCTGCTGCTCAGCTCTCTTCACTCTTACACAGTTCCGAGTCCAGCCCCAGAAATGATGCTTCCTGTTGCAGGGTGAGTCTTCCCACTCAATCCACAGTTCAGACAGTCTCCCCACAAACATCCCCACAGGACAACCTGATCTAGATAATTCCTCATTAAGATTCTCTTTCCAGGCAATTCTAGGTTATGTCAGGTTGACAGGTAAAGCTAACCAGCACAGGCCTCTTTTCTCTTCCACTGGTCTACATGTCTGTTTTTTGTGTCTGTGTCATGCAGTTTTGTTACTGTGGCTCTAATAGTAACATTTAAACTCTTACATTGTGATATCTACAGCATCACTTATTTTTGTTTGGTTTTGTTTGGATGTTTTGTTTGGTTTGGGTTTTGGTTTTTGAGACAGGGTCTCACTGTGTAGCCCTGGCTAGGCTGGAACTCAGTCTGTAGACCAGGCTAGCCTGGAACTCAGACATCCACCTGCCTCTTCCTCCAGAGTGCTGGGATTAAAGACATACTCTAAGATACCCAGTTTGAATTTTTTAAATGAAGATTCCATTGAATCTATAGATCACTTTTGGTAATGTGGCCATTTTAATTGTTTTAATTATCTCTATCCATGAACATGGAAAGTCTGTCTATCCATCTTCTAACCTAGCATGCCCTTCAGAGTCTTTCTTCAGTGTTTTATAGTTTTCATTATCAAAGTCTTTTACTCTCTCAGCAAAGAGAAAGTGTATAGTGTATTCCTAGGGTTTTGTTCTATAGGCTATTGTAATTGAGATTATTGCTTGGTTCCTTCCTTTGAATCTTCATTATTGGTGTGTAGAAAGGCTATTGATTGTTGTGATTTTCTATTACGCTGCTTTGGTACAGTTGTGTGGCTTTGAGTCTTCTCGTGTAGTCTTTAGGGTATGATATATTAAAAAATCATACACTTTGATCAAATCGGTGTGGGGCCATCTCAGTAGATACAGGAAAAGCCTTTGACAAGATTCAGCATCCCTTCCTTATGAAGACCAAGAACAACAGGACTATGGGATCACATTTCAGCATGGTAAAGGCTGTATGTGACAAGCCAACATGCACAACATGTACACAGCAGCATCATACTGAATGAGGGAAAACTGGAAGCATTTTCTGGAATCAGGGACAAGACAGGGTGCTTACACTTTCCGTTCTAATTCAGTATGTTATTTGAAAATTTTTCCAGAACAATAAGAAAAATAAATAAGAGATAGAAATAGGAATTGAAAAAATAAAATTATTCTTCGTTGTAGATGTGATCCTACATTTAAAAGACCTTAATGACTTTTTGCTTTATACCAATTTATGCCTTTTGAAATGTGAACCAAGAAAAGCAAAACAGCACTCGGGAGGCAGAGGCAGGCAGATCTCTGTGAGTTCAAGTCCAGCCTGGTCTATATAGTGAGCTCCAGGACAGCTGGGGCTGCAGGGAGACCGTCTCAAAAAGACCAAAAAAAAAAATCATTTTTATAGCCAACAACATAGCTGTGGCAGAGATCTGTTACATTAAGGCACTACCTGAACAAGGACAGCCTGGCTCTTAGCATCCATTAAAGTCAAGAGTAAAACCAATCTGTTCTGAGAACTTGTTCTTTCTGATTTCTCATGGAACTGTCCTGAACAACAGGACTGGCTGAAGCAGTACATCCAGCATGACTTGGGGAAAGAGGAACCTGTTTTGTCAGAGAATTTTTCCCCTTCAGACCCCTACTGACCCAGAACAGCCACAAAGATATGTTATCAATCTAATCCTCCCTGTTATTTGTAACACGAACAATTATTCATTGCTTTCAACAATATTCACTCCTGTCCGCACTTGGTATTTTCACAACATGCACACACATACACATTATTCTTGGTCAGGGGCAAAGAAGAGTCGTTTGGGATTAAAACTATATTTTTAAGTTAGAAGAGGAGTCCAAGGCATAGTAAGTTTTACATTGTAAACAAGCTGAAAGTCATTCCCACAATGGATGAAGTTCACATGCATGATTTTGAACCAAAGAAACCATTAATATCATCTATTACCTCATTTACTTAGCACTCTAAAGAAGACAAAACTAGGGGTTAGAGTAAGGTATCTTGGGGGAAATGAGTTCAGATAGAGCATAACGACTTCTGGGGTGCTAGTATATTCTTGACCTGAATGACTAACATGAGTGTATTTACTCGGAGGGGGGTGGGGGAGGAGGAAGAGGAGGAGGAGCCGCTTGGAATCCCAGCACTAGGGAGGCAGAGACAGCAGATCCCTGGAATTGCTGGCTAGCTCACCAGGTCTGCTTGATGAGTTCCAGGCCAATGCAACACCTTGTCTCATAAAACTAAGTAGACCACACCTGAGGAACACAATGCTCAAGGTTGGCCTTTGGCCTAAACAGAGAGTTTAGACAGGGAGGGAGGAGATCAATGACAATACTGTCACTGATAATACTATTCTGCATATAAATTATACTTCAGGTTGAAAATATTATCATAAAGAAAAAATTCTTCTTTAGAGATATATTTATTTCCTGGGGTAGTTGTAATAAAGTACCACAACCTGTGTGGCCTAGAGCAGTAATTTATTATCTCATACATCCAGCAGCTAGACATCAAACCATGGTGTTGGCAGGTCTACTCCCTTTGCAGTCTGTGAGGGAGAGTCTCACACATCTTGTCCTAGCTGGCTACTAGGACTGACTCCTGACTCACAGGGGTCCATCTGAGCTTTTTCCTCCTCTCCTGATGTTCTCCATATAAGTCTCGGTCTCCCTGTGGATATTGGTTTACAAGAACACCAGTCATAGTGAATGGGGACCCCCTACTCTAGTATGACCTCATGACTGATTACATCTACAGTGATCCTGTTTCCAAATAAAGTCAAAAGGTCTGAAGTTCAAGGTCTCCACGTTTCTTTTGGAGTGTGACACAACTCAGTCTCTGAAGAGCTTTACGAAATACTGATGTAGCTAGAGAAGAACATTCATAGTTGTGGAGACTGATAAGTGAGTTGGGATACCACTGAGCTTTCAAAGAGGAGGGAACCCAAGCTGCTACATCCTGGTGGTCGTCTCCTCAACTGCTGGAGAATCCTGGCCTACTACGCCGACACCATAGCTAAATTAAGAGAAAACAATGAGATTCTCAGCTCCTCAGGGAGCCTCCTTTATGACTTTCTGTTTCTGTAAAACTAGAAGCTGCATCTTCATGAAGAGCCTGGCACACGGTGACAGTTTGTCTTCATAGGAGAGCAAGAATGTTGCTCGGAAGATGACCTTTTTAAAAGTCTCCTCCTTAGGGGCTGGAGAGATGGCTTGGCAGTTAAGAACGTAACAATGAGATTCTCAGCTCCTCAGGGAGCCTCCTTTATGACTTTCTGTTTCTGTAAAACTAGAAGCTGCATCTTCATGAAGAGCCTGGCACACGGTGACAGTTTGTCTTCATAGGAGAGCAAGAATGTTGCTCGGAAGATGACCTTTTTAAAAGTCTCCTCCTTAGGGGCTGGAGAGATGGCTTGGCAGTTAAGAACGTTGGTTGTTCTTGCAGAAGACTCAGGTTCGAATCCCAGCACCCACATGGCAACTAACAGCTGTCTGTAACTCCAGTCCCAGGGGATCCAGCGGCCTCTTCTGTCCTCTGTGGGCACTGCACAACACGGGTGCACTTACCTACATGCAGGCAATACACTCATACACATAAAATAAAAATAATAAATAAA